>NC_056735.1:709972789-710205289 GCF_019279795.1 Protopterus annectens
ACGTCATAACACCGATAACGACTCAGAAGATCGACAAGGCAGAAGACCGACGGAGGAAAACACCAACGCTGAGAACACTGAGATGGGGAAAGGATGTGTAAGTATGCGGTAGTGACGTCCGTTAGGGTGCGAGTAAGGTAAGTGTGCGATGTTGACGGTCTGTAGGGATAGGGGTGGGATAAGTGAGTTAGGGTTAGGGCGCGGGTTAGGTAAGGGTGCGAGTAAGGTAAGTGTGCGATGTTGACGGTCTGTAGGGATAGGGGTGGGATAAGTGACTTAGGGTTAGGGCGCGGGTTAGGTAAGGGTGCAGTAGTGGTATTTTTTGGGTTAGGGGTGGGTTAAGTGAGTTAGGGTTAGGGCGCGGGTTAGGTGAGTGTGCGATAGTGACGGACCTTAGGGTTAGGGTTTTGGTTAGGGTTGTAGATAGTTGTGTATGTAAGGGTTAGTGTTGGTTTGTAAGGATTTTGGTGTGCTTGTGTTGTGTGTGTGGGTTTTGGACAGGGGATTTGTTTTGTTTGTTGTTATGATGTGTCGAGTGTATGAGGTGTCGTGTTTGTGAACTGTCGATTATGTGGTGTCGGTGAAGTTGTTGTTGGTGTTATGACGTGTCGATGCAGTCAGGTAGATCCATATATGTAGATATCTGTCTGTACATACACATACATATACACCTACATACCTAATTACATTTCCCATATTGTTGAATGTCCGCCGCGCATCCCCGCTGCCTTTACCTCCCTATATCCGACGGACATTATTCTGGCCATCACATAAAATTAGCGTCCCTTGCATGGTTTGTACCCAGAAACAGACACGCCTTAGTCACCGGTTTGACCACTACACCATCCATGCTACATTTCGCATGGATGGTAGCTAGGATATATGACTTTACTACAGATATTCAACAGTACTGGCCACAAATGTGACAGTTGGTTGGTGTACATATGTGTACGGACTTCTCAACCACTCATGGACTAATTTCAACAGTAACAGGGACAAGGCAAGGACAATTCAGGGACAATCACGGACACTTTTACAATATTAGCACCATTAACTTGAAACGTGTTGACCAATTCAAAGCATATGTATTAATACTTATTTTCTGAAGTAAAAGATGTCTATTACTCTTACTTATTGTCATTATTCATTCAGTGTCATTCAACACCTTTCCTCCAAAGGTCGGCCAGTTACTGTGCGAATGCTCTGACTATTGGTAGGTTTGCCACATTTTCATATGGCCACGATGGGATATATTTGGGACACACCAGATTTTTCAGGCCAGCACGGTCTGTACAGGGTTTAGAACTTTACTTACTTTCCTAGATGAGAGCTTATTCTTGTAGCAGTTTAGTTGCTTATTCTGTTTCTTGTAAGGTTTACGTATTTTACATACAGAAATAACTGTTTTAGGCAACTGTTACATGAAATATGGTACATAGTTATTTCCTACAATCACAGAACATTTGCCATTGTATCATTCTTGGTCAGGACACACCTACCCAAACATGGACTGTCCCTCACAAAGTGGGACAGGAGGTACCCTGCTTATGTCAGTGCTTTAATCACCCTATATCCAACTGCCACTATGCGAATGGGTAAAGTATATATTCTCGATAATTCATGTGGGGAGCCATGCATCATGGTCTGGTGTTTAATCCCAGGTAGTAGGTTCTGCATGACCGGCTGGAGGCTGAGCAGTCTCGTGAACCACTACTGCACATACATCTTGTGTCCAGATGTCTACAGGACTGGACATCGTGTTGTGATACCAAGTCTGATTACACAGGATACTTATCCCATGAGGGTATCCAAAAATTGAACAAGACAATAACCTTCGATCTTTTTGTATTTACAAAAACGTGATATGGTTTTACATGCAAGGGATACATAGTATGCATTCCTGACACTGCCTAGGGTGAGACTGCCTACTAGATATGAGTAGTGGTCATTATGTGCAGATATGGCTGCGTCAAGCTAGCAGCCCGAGTATGGCTGGATTTGGTGGACGTTCAGGAATTGGGGGGGGGGGTTGTGTGCTGTAGAGGGGATGATGGATATTCAATTATGCTTCCAGGTTTGTTGTAGTTGGATGGCTTAGTTCAGTCCAGACCATTATGTGGGTATGTGCCGGTGACGTTTCTGTACATGTGTATCGCAAATTTTAATATTCATATGTTTGTGGGATTGTGTTCTACAATATGGTCTGTCAGGTTGTATTGCGGATGTGTATGTTTGTTCTTTGTGTTTCTTTCTGATTCACCCACTGCTCCCTCATACACCTCCAGTTCACCTATTGTGCATCCAACACAGTCTCCCCTTTGCAAATTATTACATTACTCGTCCCCACCCACACCCATATTCCACACACTCCATCCATCCCTTCTCTGGTTGATGGCCCATGGCACGGTCAAGGGAACACATTACATACACTACATATCTCTGGTACCTGTATGATTGTGAGGACAACCCTAGCATTTTTCACCTTCCACATGCTGTACATCACGCACATAGGTACACGCAAATACTTATCTTTCATGACATGGTAGGTAGACCCGGGTAATACCCATTCATCTTTGGCCCATCCTGACAAGGACGCATTGGACCGCAAATGGGCAGATTTTGGGAGAATGCTCTGACCATTGGTAGGGTTGCCACCTTTTCATATGGCCAGGATGGGATATATTCAGGACACACATCAGATTTTACAGGCCAACACATACCCATGGTCAGTACAATGGATAGTACTTTTGTTTTATGCCTAAATGTAAGCTTATTGTTGTAGCAGTTTAGCTGCTTCTTCTGTTTTGTTTACTTGCTTATTCTATTTCTTGTAACATGTAGGTATGTTACATATGGAAATAACTATTGTATGTGACTATTACATGAGATGTGGGACATAATTATGTCATACGGTTGCAGGATATTTTACATTTATAATGGTTTTGGTATGGCCACAACTGCCCAGAGGGGGACTGTCCCTCACAATGTGGGACAGGTGGTAACCCTGACCATTGGGCTAGACTTAGCTATTGGTGGCGCGCTAACATGATGCGTTTCGCTTCAACTTGGTGCAACTATCAACACTGCAATAGAATACGGGCACGGGGTTTTAAATGTCATTTGTTCGAGGGATGGGGACTCAATATTCAGCTACGTGCATTTGTGTTTGCTTCTTATTTTTGTGTTCGCAAAACTGTCTTGCATGCTTTGCATATGTTTCAGTATCCACGGACACTGACAGGTGTGATTACTATTGGAGGCAGGCTGTAATATTCAGCATTTTAGGTTGCACGTAAACAGCCGACATGTCCACGCCTCCGTGCAGAGCTTTGACACACCCCATGCACTCGTGCACATTTCCTATGCATGTGGATGTGGTGGCAGTGTGCCTTCATTAATATGCATATGGCGCTACTGCACCATTTCTATGCCGCATGGTCGGCGCAAGCCTAACGCCGTCCTTGTGCTGAGCTTCATGAATCCCGGGGATTGTGTATTTGTCAGTGATCTCTGCTGTTACTCTTCCCAGCACTGGTGTGGGGACTAAGAATAGGGGTCATCAACTACAACATCAGCAGGTAGACACCACCACCTGTGGAAAGGAGAGTTCTGATATTACTTGTCTGCATTTGTTTCTTAGTAAATCAGTATGTTTCATTTTTGACATCTGGAAATGCTGTTATACAGTATGTTAATTTCTGCATGTTGAGACCCAACTAAATAAAAAAAAAAAAAAATCTCCACTGCTGGAAAAAGGCTTGTTTCAGGACTAAGCAGTTGTCAGTATACGTGAGGCAATTACTACATTGTCTGCACCTAATAGCCCAGTACCTACCAGGGATCAACAACTCCCTGGCAGACCACTTAAGCAGAAACTTACTAGACCCCCACAAATGGCAGTTCAACAGAAAAATCTTTTTGTTAGTCACTCAGGAGTGGGAAACTCTTGAGGTGGATCTCTTTGCTTCGCACCTCAACCACCAGTTGGAAAAAGTCTGTACCAGGGAGTATCTCCGCCTAGCGTGGAACGTGGATGCCTTGACCTTCCCCTGGAACTCCCTCTTTGTGTACACATTCCCTCCTCTGCCTCTTATTCTCAATGTACTGATCAAGATAAGGGAGGAGAGGCCAAAGGCCATCCTCATTGCTCCAGATTAGATTGGCCCAGGCAGCATTGATACCCCTTATTGCGCATCCTGACATCAGAGCGTCCCAAGCAGCTTCCCCTCATTTCAGACCTCTTGACTCAGGTAGAGGGGGGAATGCTGCACCCGGTCTTGCAGAGTATCAAACTGTCAGCATGGCTTATACTCTAAAAGCAAACAAGGGGCCCCTGTTAAGTAAACAGGTCCTAGACATTATCACAGAGGCCAGAAGGCCAAGAACCAGAAAATCGTATGCAGGAAAATGGAAAAGGTTCTGCTCCTGGAAGCAGTCCAGAGAGGGCAGTTCCTCACAACCTTCCATCCCTCTTATCCAGGACTATCTAGTGGAGTTACTAAATAGTGGCCTCTCCTTCTCTTCTATTAAAATCCACGCCTCAGCCATTTCAGCTCATTTCAGCTCATTCCAATACAGAAACAAACCTGTTCTCACATCCTTTAATTAAACAGATGTTCTTCATGTTTCACTGTTGCAGTCATTACATTTGGGTTATCTGCTTGCAGTATCCCTCATTCAGCCTGATTAACAAAGTTTTGGGTCCTACATCAGTTGCTGTCTCTTCTTCCATGACGTCAGGTCATCAGGGGTATAAAACTTGCAGCCGACATCATTACATCAGTCTTTCTTGCCGTGCGGTGCCAGAAGTAGAAGCAGTTCGCAAGTGCCGATCGGCCGACTACTGAAATTTTCGTTTTCGAGTTTCAGAACCAAAGTCTTCAGCTAAAAGCTAAGTACCCCATTGGGGAAACTTTTTCTTGCTCTAATCTGATGTCAGTAAAAGTTAATAATTGCATTACTTGTGGAAAGCAAATACCTCATAAAGATTTTCATTCGTACTGTATTCCTTGCCTAGGACTTGACCATGACGTACCTCACTGTCGGTTTTGTGCCTTGTTTAAACCATGAACTATCCATCGTCGGTATATTTGCGCTTCTAAATAATTTGGTGCTTAGTTCAATTATCCGGATATGTCTTCAGTAAGCCATCCGACTACCGACATTCCAAAAAAACGCAAAGATAAAGACAGAGACAGGCCGCCCAGTTCGCTGGTACTCAGTGAGGTGCTTTCGCAGCCCCAGATACCTGCTACTTCAGATTTGCAGGCCTCTACTGAGACCCATTTGGAGTCCGGTATGCCGCAAAATGCTTAAGCTGTGGAACCTACGGATGTCTCTACCTTGGATGGGTTCAGAGCTGCTGTGCAGGCACCGGCTTCTGAGGGTGTATTCAGGCCTACTGACTTGCATATTAAACTGGCGCCATCTTCTACTTCAAGGCTTAAAACTCGAACCATGCCTAGAAAACTGATGGTCAGGCCTATATGGCTAAAAAAGCAAATGATAAGAATGGCAGAAGACCTTATTACTTTAATAAGGGGAAGCCAACCTTCCCCCTCTAAGAGACCTAGGAGGGAGTTTGCTTATGATACTTCTGATCAGGATTCTGAAATTTCTGTTTCCTCTGATGACTGGGATTTACCCTTATCTACCTGTGAGGATTCTGATGCTGAGGACTCTATTCCCTCTGCTTGCCCCCCAGAGGATCTCTTTTGGTGAATCCTTGCATACTCTCAGGGAGCATTTTCATTGGGAAAGTCAGGATTTCTCTGATTCTAAAAAGAGGCTTAGGGATTTCTTACTCCTGCCCCAGCACAGGCATTTAGCTATACCTCCTGTAATGGGCATTGTTGATGATGCCTTTTTGGAATCTAGCATAGCCCCTGACTCTTTACCTCCGGCTTCCAGAAAACCTGAGAGATATTACAGGGTTCCTGACTCTCACAAGTTCCTTTTCAAAAATCCTACTGCGGATCCTGAAACTGTTTCACAGGGACCCAAGGGCATTAAAGCTACTACTGCCAAAAATCCTACCCCCTTTGATAGAGACTCCAGGGCACTGGATAGATGGGGTAAGAAGGTATACACTTCTGCAACTTTGGCCATTAGGGCCTTGAATTGCCAGTTTCATATGTTAAAGTATCAGCAGCATATTATTGGATTACTTAAACAGAAAATGTTGTTGATTCCTGATTGTTCTGAAAATAAGGATTTATAGGATTTAATGCATTCTGCTGAACAAGTTGGTAAACATACATTGCAATGTGGTTTTGATTCACTAGAGACATCTTGCAGGGCTGCAGTAACTGTGTCTGTATTTAGAAGGCATGCTTGGCTTAAGGACCAATCCTTGCCAGATCATGTTAAAGTGAAATTACTGGATGCTCCCTTAAATCAGGACCGCCTGTTTGGCATCAAGGCAGAAGTGGTTCTTAAAAAGATGGAGGAAAGAGCTAAATCTTTGCAAACTGTTAAAGTTTTTTTTTTTTTTTACAAGTACAACCTCCAAGATTTAGGAGGCATTGGCCTTCTAAGAATTGGTCCTTTCTTGCCTCTTCCAGACCTTCTCAGTCCAAACCCAGATCCAGCAGAGCACTCAGTCTTCAGTCCCAGGGGACGCACAGGACTAAGCAGTGAAGGGCCTCCACTTCCAAATCTGGGAGTAATAAAACTCCCCCCTATGGTAAACTGTCTCAATGACTTCTTTTTAAAACTTCCAAGCTCTCCTCAACTGACTGCCTCTTTGAGGGGAAAGATTGCACTTCATGCAAAGAACTTGGGGACTCATTACCCAGGACAAATGGGTTTTAAATATAGTGTCCGAAGGATACAGATTTCACTTCAACACGTTACCAACTCCAAGCGGTTGGCCGGATCTACCTCCAAATCAGTGGGTAAAGGCCCAGAAGCAAGTACTCTCTCTTAAGGATAGGGGCTATTCAATTGGTACCAGAAGAGGAAAAGGGACAAGGTTTCTACTTGAGATTTTTCCTGGTACCCAGAAAAAAAAGCAATTAATGGCGTCCTATCCTGGACCTGTCTACTCTAAACACCTTTTTGGTGATTCCAAAAATCAAGATGCTGACTCTTCACCAGTTGCTTCCTATGCTAAGCAAAGATGCCTGGTTGGCAGCATTAGATTTAAAGGAAGCATACCTGCACACCCCAATCAGGGAATCTTGCAGAAAATACCTACTCTTCAAAGCAGGCTAAACGCACTATCAGTTCTCTGCACTGCCCTTTGGCTTATCTACTGCACCCAGGGTATTCACAAAGTGCCTAGCTCCAGTCATTGCATTCTGCAGGCAAAGAAATATTCAGATATACCCATACCTGGACGATTGTCTAATTCAGGCAGAAAGCCAGGACATGCTTTTGAATCATCTGGCTTTTGTACAAAAGGTGCTAACTTGTCTGTGGTACACCATAAATGAAAATAAATCTCATCTGGTACCCTGTCAACAAATTATATTCCTGGGAGCAAGCTTGAATACAACTTCCCAGATGTCTTGCCTCACGCCAGAGAAACAAATTCATTTGACAACCTACTTCAAACAAGTGGCCACAAAAACCCTGCTATCTGGAAGACAAATACTACAAGCCTTGGGGTTCATGGCTTCCTGCATTCTTCTAATTCCATATGCAAGACTGCATATGAGGAAACTACAATGGTATCTAAAAAGCCTATGGTGTCAACATTCTCAGGATCTAGAAGCAATGATTCCTGTCATCCCTTGTCTATGCCTAGAGTTCCTCTGGTGGGCAGAGGCCTGCCACCAGAACAAGAGACTACCATTCACACTACCCCCTGCTGCCCAAACCCTAACAGATGCATCAGACTATGCATGGGGGGTGCACCTGGCAGGGAAGTGCATTCAGGGCAAATGGAACCCAATTCAAATGCACCTTCGCATCAGTCATAAAGAAATGTTAGCTATACAGAATGCTCAGACAGCCTTCAAGGACCACATTCTTCTAGGACAATTAATGGTAAAGACGGACAACACCACTGTTATGTGGTACATAAACAAGTAGGGGGGTATACATTCTTACCCCCTCTGCAGATCAGCCATGGCATTGTGGACCACAGCTCTGAGCTACCAAGTGCATCTACAAGCTCAATTCCTGCCAAGAAAACTAAATAGACTGGCAGGTGGACTAAGCAGAAACCTCATGGACCCACACGAGTGGAAACTGGAACCAAGGATTTTCAACATGTTGACAAGCAAATGGGGGAGCCCAGATATAGACCTGTTTGCCTGTCCCCAGAACTACCAATTGGACAAATTTTGCACAAGGACTCCCCACAAACAAGCCTGGAAAGTGGATGTTCTGTCCTTCAGCTGGAAAAACCTATCAGTCTATGCCTTGCCCCCTCTTCCTCTTCTCTCCAAAGTACTACTAAAAATCAAATAGGACAAACCAAGGATGATTTTGATTGCTCCAGACTGGCCACGCCAGCACTGGTACCCCCCCCCCCCCAGCGTAGTGTGTCATGGTTATCCCAATGGCACCTGCCTCAGACTCCTACCCTGCTGTCTCAGCAGGAGAACCAGATTCTGCACCCTCAGCTTCAAACACTGAACCTAGCAGCCTGGCTAATTACCTAATCTCTCCTTTACCATTCCCCAGTAAACCAGTGATGGATGACATTTTATAGGCAAGGAGGCCTAGTACTAGAAAATCTTATGCTGAAAAATGGAAAAGATTCTGTGCCTGGGACCAATCTCAAGGGATGAGCACAGCAGTGCCCAATTTACCTCATATTTTACAATACTTAACTGAGATGCTTCACAAGGGCCTGTCTTTTTCCTCAATAAAAATTCATGCCTCAGCCATTTCAGCTCATTATAACACAGAACCTCCCCTCTTCTCTCATCCACTGCTCAAGCAGTTCCTCAGAGGGGCTAAAAATGTAAGACCATACAGGAGAGCTCCAACCCCAGCCTGGGACCTTAACTTTGTATTGGAAGAAACTCACCCTTTCTCCTTTCGAGCCAGCCGCTACTGCAGATTTAAAATTCCTTTCTTGGAAAATAGCTTTCCTTATAGCCATCACTTTAGCAAGAAGGCTATCTGAATTACAGGCCCTTATGGAAGTGGAGACATACATCATCTTTCATGCAGACAGGGTGTCCATCAGGACCAATCCCTCTTACATGCCAAAGGTGGTATCCAGTGTGGCCTTTAATCAGTTCATTCATGTGACAACCTTCTTTCCTAATTCACAGCACAAAGGGGAATGGATACTGCACTCCTTAGATGTGCACAGACAACTTAGATTCTACTTGACAGGACTAAACCTCAAAGGAAATCTGAACAACTGCTGGTGGCATTTGCTGCAGGGACAGAGGGGAAGGCTATTTCAAAGCAAACCATCTCCAAATGGATAGGCCATTGCATTCATTTCTGCTATAAGCACCATGGAAACCGTATCCCACAGGGGATCAGACCCCACTCAACCAGGGCTGCTTCTACCTCTACAGCCTTTCTCAGAGGCATACCTTTCAGGGACATCCTAGAAGCTGTTACCTGGAATTCTATACATACTTTCACCAAGCATTACCATTTGCCATTTTTTTCTAAATCCAGAGCTGGCTTTGCCACTGCTGTTTTGCAGGGCATTATAGCTGGTCATAATGCTATCTAAATTCCTCCTCCCATTCTTAGCTTTGGGAATCTACCCAAATGTAATGACTGCAACAGTGAAACATGAAGAACATAGTACAGTTGTGTACACTTACCATAAATGTAGATGTTCGAGTGTATTCACTATTGCAGTCCTGTTCTTTGGCTATACCTCCTCTCGCCTTTTCAATGCTTAAACGCTTTTTGGTGTATTTGCTTTTTTGTTGGAGGTATAACCTTGTATATTTATAGATTTAATTGCTTCCCGTTAGGGGGACACCTGACATCTGGGGCAAGAAAAACTGATGTAATGACGTCTGCTGCATGTGTTATACCCCTGACGACCTGACGTCATGGAAGAAGACATAGCAACTGACATAGGACCCAAGACTTTGTTAATCAGGCCAACTGAGGGCTACTGCAAGCAGATAACCCAAATGTAATGACTGCAACAGTGAATACACTAGAACATCTACATTTATGGTAAGTGCACACAACTGTACTTTCCTCAGAGGGGATCTAAATATTAGACCTCCCAGAAGGCCACCCACTCCAGCCTGGGACCTGAATTATGTTTTGGAAAAACCAACCTTACCACCCTTTGAACCTGCTGCTTCAGCAGAACTGAAATACTTCTGGAAGACTGCTTTCCTGCGAGCTATCACCTCAGCCAGAAGGGTTTCAGAACTTCAGGCACTGATGGCCATTGAGCCCTTCATCATTTTCCATGCAGGCAGGGTCTCCCTGAGGACGAACCCCTCCTTTATGCCCAAGGTGGTATCTAATGTGACTCTCAACCAGGCCCATACATCTACCCACCTTCCCTAACCCTCAAAACAAGGAGGAAAGAATTCTGCACTCACTAGATGTGCACAGACAGCTCAGATACTACCTAGACCATACTAAAGCCTTCAGGAAAACAGACTAACTGCTGGTCAACTTTGCCCCAGGGGCAGAAGAAGAGCCCATTTCCAAGCAAACCATCTCCAAATGGATATCACACTGCATCCATTTCTGCTACAGATTTCATGGGAAACCACCCCCTAAGTCTATTCATACCCATTCCACTAGGGCAGCCTCCACTTCCACAGCATTCCTAAGAGGAGTTCCCACGAGGGACATCTTGGAAGCTGCCACCTGGACTTCTGTCCATACCTTTACAAAGCATTACCACCTACCTCTTTTCTCTAAGGCTAGAGCAAGGTTTGCCAGTGATGTTCTGCAGGGCATGCCAACCCAGACCTAGGTCTCATGCTAATCCTACCACCCCTCTCTACAGCTTTGGGAACCCTCCCACAGGTGAAGACTGCAACAGTGAAACATGAAGAACATAGTACAGTTGTGTACACTTACCATAAATGTAGATGTTTGAGTCCTGGTTTACCTCCCTCCTTCCCCCTTATATCCTCCTTCCTTAGGGAGACATAAGCTTCTTACAGTGGCTTTTTCCCACCAGGACCCCCTTACCATATTTCCCGGGGCTTATAACTGGTTAAGGCAAGAAAAACTGATGTAATGGCATCAGCTGCCTTGCTTTATAGCACTGACAACCTGAAATCATTCACAAGTGACAGCAGTCGACGCAGAAAAACATTGACTCTGGTATTCGGCCGGCTGACGGCTACCACAGCAGGGATAACCCACAGGTGATGACTGCAACAGTGAATACACTCAAACAGCTACATTTATGGTAAGTGTACACAACTGTACTTTCTCTACCTAACATCTCTCGAGATCAAGTCACATCTGCACTCTCCAAGGCCAGAAACATGGCCTCAATGGGACCAGATAACATCCCAGGTTGGTTACTAAGTAATCTAAAACAGGACCTAGCTGACCCAATTGAGGTTGTCTTTAACCATATCCTGAGAACTGGCTTTGTACCAGCATAATAGAAAACAGCAACAGTAATCGTCTTTCATAAGGAGGGGTGATCAACCACCCCTGGGAACTATAGGCCTATAGGTCTAACCAGCCTCATCTGCAAGGCCATGGAAAGGATCATCATGGACATTATCAACAAGGACATAGGCAAACTTCAAACTCTATACCCAACCTAGTTTGGCTTCATTAAGGGCAGATCATGCTTATTGAACCTGGTAGACTTCTTCGAGAAAGTCACCAAAGCCCTGGATGAAGGTAAGATAGTGCATACCACCTATCTGGACCAAGCCAAAGCCTTTGTCACAATCCCACACTCAGGTATCATTGAAAAACTCACTCAGCTAGCTGTTAACCCTTACATCACTAGATGAGTAGCTAATTGGCTCACCAACAGAACACATACTGTCAAATTTTGTGACTCCACCTCTATCAGTAGATGCGTCACCAGTGGTGTACCGCAAGGATCTGTAATGGACCCTTTACTATTTGGAATCTATTTCCCGGAAGTCCAGGCTAAAGTAGACAGCCTTTAGCTTACTAAGTTCACTGATGATTGTAAACTAGGTGTAATCATTGACTCCCCTCTATGATGTTAACTTATTACAGGAGGGGCTAACACAGGTAAATGACCGGTGCCAAAGGTACAGTTTAAAAGTAAATGCAAGTACACTGTTATCTCATTTGGCAAAGTGAAATTCCCAACTAATTACAATATTGTCAGTGCCTCTGTACATTCAAACCCAGTGGTGCGAGGTCTGGGAACACAGGTCGACAGCAGTTTGAACTTTGACCACAAGGTTTCTTCAGTGGTAAGGAAAGATTTCTACATTGCACATCTCATAAGTAAAGGCATCACATCCAGGTCTAAGGATGTTATAGACCCACTTTACTCAACCCTTATCAGACCATTAAAAGAATATAATGCTCCCTTCTGCATGTCCCTCACCAGACACCTGCAGCAACTGGAGAGACCACAGAAGTTTCTAACTAAGATGATACAGGCCCTCCAAACCATGACCTACTTGGATAGACTGAAAGCCCTGTCACTGTACTCTGTATCACATAGGCTACTGAGCGGAGACTTGTGCCTGGCCTACAGGGCAGTCTCTGACCCAGACCTGATGGAATGCTGCACATCCACAACCCAAATGACAGTAGAATCACTTGATCTAGGGATCTGAACCTTGCCAGTGACATTAACAGAACATGCTGGAGAGAGCAGTATGTCTCCCAGAGATTGCCGCTGCTCTGGAATAAACTTCCAATTCATGTGAACCAGAGCTCTTCAATGACCCCATCCCTATTCAAACAAAACCTGGACAAATCGATGGGTGGCTACAAATTCACCCCAGGGGTGGCACCCATGTCCGTCATGGGCAGTGGTAGTTGGTGTTGATCTGTAAAGTACACCTATCTAACCAAGGACAATTGGGGCAACCTGGGATTAACATGGCTAGGCTTATAAAGGCTCTAGAGCCACTAGCATAGTAAATCTCCTATGAACCTAAAATCATTCTCAAACAAAAAACAAAAGCAAATAAAGACAAGGACTTTCCTTTTGCAATCTGTAAACTAACAAAAAAAAACAGGGCATACAGATCCAGTTTGTATAAATGGTTATAATTTTAGGGATAGGGCTTTTTGTAGGGTAATGAGTTGGTCTAGGGTTAAGGACAGCGGTAGGGTTAGAGTTAGCACATATGAGTAAAGTAAACTGAAAGGCTTCCAACATATCCACCTTACTCACGTGTTCTAACCCTACCCCTGCAGGTAACCCTTGCCATAGCCTGACATATTACTTTATCAAAGCCTGTTTCTGTAAGAGTACCACTAAGCATAACAGGTAAACACACCCACATACAAAAATCAACCTAATTGTCCTCTTGCATTTCCCTTATTCTAAAACCCGCATAGCCCCACTCATCTACATACAAGCATAGCTCACAGACAACAAGAAGAGTCAGCGAGCCACTGATAAAACTCTTGGAACATCGACTGACATAACTTAAAGTGACAGTAGTATGCTCTGCTGACAAGATGTGCATTTGACAGCGTATGCTGCACCTTGGCATATATCAACACGCAATACAATGCAACTTTTCCATCACTTTTGTTTGTATTTTATGAAATCAGGACACTACAGACTTCTATGATGACTGTGTTATATATTCTGTTGCCGCAGTTTTGTTTTGCATTACTGGTTTGCAGCCACAGGAACATTCTGGTCTGTGTTATGTAGATGTCATGCATTTTAACATTTTTCAACATCAGAAGCACAGACACTATATATCTCTTCCATCCAAGATGCACGTGTTGCTGGCTTGTAAT
Source organism: Protopterus annectens (assembly GCF_019279795.1). Taxonomy (NCBI): domain Eukaryota; kingdom Metazoa; phylum Chordata; order Ceratodontiformes; family Protopteridae; genus Protopterus; species Protopterus annectens. Next base: position 709,986,632 of record NC_056735.1, read on the forward strand.
TACCTTTGCTTCTGCTGTATACTTTCCATTTGTTCACCATCCACCGGAACATTCTTATAGATTACAGGCACATCCAGTGCTGCACCCTGCTGTTATATCCAGATGCTATTATATCACTGATGGTGTTATTTTGTATGGGAGAAATTGCTTCTGAGGGTAGTCATAGGAGTATGGGGAGAGAAAATCGTATTCCAAATGACTGCAGAGTAAACATGCTAGTGCCAGTGTTCAAGAACAAAGGGGACATTCACAACTGTGGGCAGTACAGAGGCATCAAACTCCTGCCACACAGCATGAAAGTGCTGGAGAGGATGACTGATAAACAAATACAAAATGTAATAGAAAGTAAGATGGAAATGAGCAGTTCCGATTCAGATCAGGATGCAGCACTACTGACCCAATATTTGCAGTGAGACAGGTACTTGAAAAGAAGCTAGAAATGAGGAAAGAGTCCAGCTGGGCATTCTTAGACGTAGAGAAGGGGATATGACAAGTTCCTAAGAAAGCTGATTTAGGAAGTCTTGCAGTGGTTTGAAATCCCAAAAACACTGGTAAAATCAGTGCAAGCTATATACAAGGACCCAATGATTCAATTATGAACAGTGCTCAGTCTTACAGAGGGATTCCTAGTGTGAGTTAGTGTGCATCGGGGTTCAGCTTTGAGACCACTGTTGTTCGTAATGGCGGCAGACTGCATTAGCAAACTGGTCAGAGGGGACAGATTAACAAAGTTGCCGTATGCAGACAATGTGTCAAAACAGGCACACTCTAAGCAAGAACTTCAGCAAAGAATAGGGGAATGGAATGCAAAACTGAAAGCACATGGGATGAAACTGAGTACAGATAAGACAGTTGTAATGACAGCAAACGGGGGAAATAAGAAGAAGCCATAAATTGAGATAGAAGGGGAAGTAGTAGAAAAGGTTAACAGCTTCAAGTTTCTGGAAGGGGTGGTTGAAGAGAAGGGAAGTCTGAATGAGGTGGTCAAAACTAGAATCAGAGGGGCTGCAGCTAAATGGCACAGAGTGCCAGGACTAGTGTATGACAGAAGAATGCCAAAGAAGCTGAATAGTAAGGTGTACAAAACACTGATGCAACCAGTACTACTGTATGGTACAAAAACTTGGGCAGTAAAAGCAAAGCAGCTAAGAAAGCTAGAGGTGATGGAGATGAAGTGCCTAAGATGGGTGGTAGGATGCACACTGTGGGACCAATGAAGAAATGGGGACATATGAGCAGAAGCTAAAGTAGCACCAATTGCAGAAAAGATCAAAGAGTACAGATTACACTGGTTTGGTCATGTGCAGGAAAGCCAAAGATAGTCTGGTGAAGATGATTTGGGGCAGATAGGAAGAAAGCAAAAGGAAATGAGGGCATCCAGAAAAGAGATGGATGGATTGTGTGAGAAAAGACCTGCTACTGTATGGCATGAGTGTCAAAGAAGATAAGAAAGTGACACTGAATAGGGGGTGATGTCAAGTGCATGACACCCCAACCCTATGTAGAAGATGGGAAAAAGGGGGTGATGATAGTATTGTAGATTCACAGTTACCACACATGAGCTGCCCAGCTGTAGCTACATTCCTGGACTGTTTGCTAAATTATGTGTAGGATCCCTGTGTATCCTTTTTTTTTTTGCCAAGGTGACTTTTGCTGTGTGCTTGCTACCCTTCAAGCCTCTCCCTAGCCAGACAGAGCCCATTCATTCCTTAGCTTCAGTGGTTTTACCTAGAGTCAAGTGAGAGCTGTCCAAGGGAGTGGTCATTCTGAGCTGCCTTGATGGTGCTTTGTGCTCTTGCCATCATCCTAGCAGTAGCAGCATATGAATGGTCTTTCCTCACCATTTAGTTTTGGGTGCAAGCATTCTTCATCACCTCAGATATTTGTAGTGGTTTATCCATGCGGTTACATGCTCCTGTAGACCTAATGTGGTGACTGTACAACACTGATGACTTGGTGAGACTGACGCCTATCTCCAGGACATGCATTTGTAGCCCAGCTTTTCCTCCAGGGGAGTTATGCAGTATGCATCCAACTCTACTTTGCTTGAATCTCCAGTGACGGACATTCACCCTTCCCTGAAAACACTTTTAAGCATCTAAGCTCATAATCAAACTCAGGCCACCATGGCTATAATCTGGGTTTTATCCCTCTTTGACACCAGTGCTAGCCAATCCCTGTGTACATTTCCAGCACTACTGATAAATCCATGCATGTAGGGCAATCTGTGCATCCAAGGCAGTTACATTATGTAATCTAGCCACACTCCATGTCTACTTGTTGCAAAGACCAAAGGTGCAGTCATTGCAGGTGTATTGGACAATGCTTTATACACTATACCCAAAAGAAATGTCATCCTGTAAGAAATTATTTATATTAAAATCATTCCTTTGCATCCCTTGTGCCTTGTCTGCAACTGTCCTGTGTATCAGCCCATGACTGCAGGCCTGCATCTGCAAAATCAGTGACTGTTATTACATTTTCCTGTCCCAGGTTTGACTGTCGAATGGATGCCTGCTATTACTACTAGTTTTTCTGACTGCATTGACATATTCACTATGTGTGTACATTGCATTTGCATGGAGCTAACTTTAGTTTTTTGCAGGTCTGTGGATATCGTATGAAATATCTGATTATGTGTTCATTCTCTACATTTAAACTGCAGTACTCCACCACCACTGTCAACATAGGGAAAACCGTAACCTTATGAATTTGGTACATTTATCTTGTCACCTGCTATATTGCATTGCGCTGCTTCCTAAAACATGCGGAGATATATCTGAAGTAAAAGGCATGTTTCTGAAATGCAAATATTTTGTGAGATTGTGGTGGAGTGCAAGAAAGTCTTACCTTGTGGGTCATATGTCTTGAAACAGTTACTTGCATTTCTTTTATGAAAAATGAAAGATAAAGGAAGTGTAAGGTGATGGAATTTGTCTGCTGGTGGGTGTAAACAACACGCAGACAAGGAAATGTAAGGTAAAGGAGTTTGTCTGCCTGTGGGTGTAAACAGTAGGAGAACAAGCATTATTAAAATATCCCACTGCATGGAGCATTGTTGAAAATCTGTATATAGCAAGCCTCATTAGCAAGTTCGGCATCTAAACCACATATTCTGTAGTGTCATTCACGGTTATCAAAACTTCAGCATTGTACTGCTAAAACATTTTATTCTGAAAAAAAAATCATACTTTTTTCACTTTTTTGTTTTCTTTTTTAATTCAAGGTTGTAAGATTAAGAAAGCTGGCTCAGCAGGTCGCAAATTGCAAACAGTGTATAGAGCGTTCAACATCACTTATTGCTCAAGCAGAACAAAATCTGAAAGAGAATGATCATGCCCGCTTCTTACAGACAGCCAAAAATATTTCAGAAAGGTAATTTTTTGGCATTAATATGTAAGTGTCCCTCTCTGATACAGTATAAATATGTAAGTTTGAAGTTAAATGAGCAAAAGCATGCCTTTTATGTGTTGTAATGTCACATCTGCTGATACAGTGTTGTGTCTAAAACTTAAAAGTAGTTAACAGAGATGTCCTGTAAAAACAAATAGAAGATGCAGTCATGCAGAAGTATCCTGACAACATGGCCGTTTGCTAAACATTTTAGAAATTAGCTAAGTCACATGACACAGGGCAACCAATGTGCTAGTTAGTTATTTCATGTTGCCATATGTGACATTTCCTTACTTTACAAACACATAAATTTCATTCATCTAAAAATTGTATAAAAAACAAACTTAAAACTTATTGTGTGCAGTGTGTGAAATTCAGTTCACAGCAAATAAAACTTGTTATGAAAATTCACATTAGTGAGCAATCTGAATATTTATTTTTAATTAACCTCCTAAGACATGAATATTTATAGATATTAGTCCGACTAGTAACACAGACTTGAGAATTGTGTCATTTTGTCATTCATTGTCCTTGTCCTACAGGATCATACCTCTCAATCTCTTACAGAAAGAAATCTGGACAAAGCCATAAATAATGGGGGGACAAAGTACCAAAAATAAGGACAATTTTTAAATATTGCTTTTAAAAATTTAATATAACAGCAGGTTTTCCATTGTCATGAATTTTGTGAAGGGTATTAAGTCTGAAACTTAAAAGTCTGCCATTATTTTCTGACTTCAGTCTTCAGTAATTTGCCAGTGATTTGGCCGAAAACCACAATTTTATGAAAAATAAACCAAAAATATGAGGCAAAAATCTAGACATTCTGTGAAAATCTGTGCAGTTGAGAGGTATGTGCATGATGTTTATGTCATGATGAGAAGGTACTGGCTTCACATCACTGAACTCAGATTCAGTCAACAAGCATTAAGAGACTGTCAGTATTATTTTGAATTTATTTCTCTCTGTGGCACTCTGTAGTTCTGTGAATCAAGAACTTCCAGTAGATGAGTTGTCTCTTTTCTGATGGGCCTATTATCAAGGTCTTGTACCCAGTAAGATCTTGGAAACTTTATCTTTCAACATACTGAACCTTCCATTCATTATTCATTTGTTCTCAGATTTTTTATTTGACATTTTTATGCTCACCCTTATTCAACCTTTTAGTAAAAGCAAATTCTTTGCTGTTATGCCAAAACCAAGTGTCTGCCTCTTTTGCCTTGTCTTTACCAGATTGTTTGTTTTCTCCTACCAACAATGAGAATGAAATCAGCAGCGTTGGTCCCAGATGTCTATGCATTAGAAGCTGAGCTGGAGATCGTCCTAATGACTGTAACATAATGCTGCAATATTCTAAGATGGAAACGTTCCAGTCACTGCCATTAGATTACTCACATTTCTATATTATATCCTTTGCACTCTTACCATAATCTCCGTTTTCCAATTGCTTTTAAGTATATATGGGACACGAGATCATACATTAAAACTCTTAACAGTTTTTGAAATATGCAAAATCTCATAACTGACAAACCTGAGTACAATGTCTGTGAGAACCTTTTCTGGTGTCACGTGTCTCATAAAAATGGACTTATTGATTGCAGTAAGAGTTTGGCTTGTTATACCTTTCACCTGCAAGCTAGAATAATGATCAATGGTCAATGCACTATTCATCCATGGCAAAGACAGAATTTGGTGAAGGATAACTTCATAATTCTTCTGATTTCTATACATATTACAGACCACATTTTCAGACCACCTGCTGTATATGCTCTGTCATGTCAGGCCAATACAGAAAGCCATGAACTAACCTTTGAATTTGCTCATACCCATATATCAGTCATGGGGTCTCCTTAGTCCTTTAAACCATAAACCATAGAGCATTGAAATCTTATGGAAAATAAGCTCTTATTACATGGTTAAGAGTGGTATCTGACCATCCTGACCTAATGACACCGTAAAGCAGCTGTGGTTCATAGACATTCTAAGCACAGGCTTTGAATTCTTGCAACCTTTCAGCAGATATTGTCAGATGAGAGACAGCCTACAGCACTTCTAGATCAATCAAATATTTCTTGCATTCGTGTATATATGGTTCAATTAATAGATCTGCTTTGTGCCTAAGATTACAATGCTTTTGCTGAACGTGTAGGTCATATTTTCTTTTGTAATGGCAGTAACATTTTTAGGAGTCTTGAAGGTGCTCTATGCAATAAGCTAATATACTTTATAGTGGTTAATTGTATGGTTCCACAATGATACATTTTCCATATAAACATAATTTTGAAATGTCTGGTAGTTAAACATCATAGTCACCATTTCCATGTCATTCTGAGCACAAAATTGAGAATCCATCAAAGATCTTGGCTGGCAGCTGATCTGACTTGTTGCAGTAAGACTGTGCAAAGCCTATTCTCTCTAGCATCCTTCTTCAGTCTTGTAGGCTGTGATTTGTAATACAATTTGATTTGTAGATGCTGTAATGACCAGCCATTTCAAAATGGCAAAGCTATTTTCCTTTTGTGTTGACCAAAATCCTCCTGCATCACCCTCTACAATCTCCCTTAATGGCACTATCACATTTAATAGTGTTTGTAAAAATTACAAATGGCTTTTGTACCAGGGCAAAAAATCATATTAAAGATGTTTCTCATACGGTGTTGCATAACAGTAATAATTATGTTCATAGGTTCATAGGTTCATACTAGGCTATCTGCCCAAGGGCATTTATAAGCCTAGCCCATAGTTATTTGGCTTTCACCACCCCTTTAGTTTGAATAAAACTATGCCTATTATTTTGCTGTGCCTCTGTCAAGCAGTGACACTGAAGTAATCCCTGGGGTATATCTGCGATCTCCCATCCATTGGTCAAGATTCCTCTTGAACAAGGCCAGCGAGGTGCTCTGCCTCACATGTACCGGGATTTTGTTCCACAGCATAGGGAGTCTCTAGGTGATGAATCTGTCCCTCCAGCACGTTCTATTAATAACAGTGTCAAGGTTTAAGTCTCCCGCCCTTGTGGTTCTGAGGGATCTAGATTTTTTGAGGTGAAGCATATTCATCAAATCAGGGTTTGACATGGCCTTATATGTCAGGCACAGGTCACCTCTGAGCAAGCGGTATGAGACTGAATAGATCTGGAGTTCTTTCAGTCGGGCAGCATAAGACATATTTTTGAGACCCTTTATCCTTTTGGTGAGGAACTTTTGGGGCCTTTCCAGCTGCTGCAGGTGTCTGGTCAGATACATTCCGAATGGGGCATTGTACTCAATCATTGGTCTAATGAGTGATGAGTACAGGGGGACGATGACCTCCCTTGATCTAGATGTGAATCCCTTCATGATCAGGTGGGCAATGTAGAAGGTTTTCCTAACTAATTTAGCAACATGAGTGTCAAACGAAAGGCTACTGTCAACCTGGGTCCCCAGATCCCTAATGACTTCTTCTGTGCTCAGTGGATTGCCACCTATATGGTAGCTAGGGGTAACCTTGTTTTTCCCGAAGGGTATGACTATGCATTTCTTGGCATTTAACTTTAGGCCATGGCTCTGGCACCAGTTATCCGTTTCTGTGAGGCCCTTCTGAAGGATATCTGTGTCAGATATGTTTTTGACTATGGCGCCCAGTTTGCAGTCATCTGCAAACTTTGTCAGCCATAACCCTCCTGCGTTTGCTTGTACTTCAGAAAAGTAGATGCCGAACAAGAGTGGACCCAGGACTGAGCCCTGTGGGACACCACTTGTGACAGGCTTTGAGTCTGACATGCTCCAGCAACTCTGACCCTGTGGGTTCTGTCACTTAGCCAGTTTGCAACCCATCTTGTGATGTATGGGTTTACATTCAAGCTGATGAGTTTTTCGATGATACCTGAGTGGGGTATTGTGTCGAAGGCCTTTGCCAGGTCAAGGTAGGCTGTATGGACTGCCTTTCCTCATCAATGGCCTTGGTGACTGTCTCAAAAGTCAACCAAGTTTAAAAGGCATGATCTGCCTTTGACAAAGCCAAACTGGGTTGGATCCAAAGTCTGCAAGTTCCCTATGTCTTTATTTATGAGTTCCATTATGATCCTCTCCATGGCTTTGCATATAAGGCTTGTCAAGCTAATGGGACGGTAATTTCCAGGGTCGGTGGAGGCACCGCCTTGTGAAGTGGGACCACAGTCGCCGTCGCCACTCCTTGGGTACGTATCCTGAGGTGAGGCTAAGATTAAACAGCTGTCCTAACTGCGGGTTTAATTCCTCATTGAGTTCGTGGAGCACACAGCCGGGACACCATCCGTCCCATGGATGCTGTGTTTTTGCTTTGGAGAGAGCAGTTCTCACCTGGGCGTTGGAGATGTTTGGGGGCTACAATCCTCTGGTATAGATATCTCTCCTTTGGGGAGGGGGGAGAAGTTTGCACTGAACCTGTCAGCCAGTATGTTGGCAATGTGTGTAGGTTCAGTAATCTTCACATCATTTTGAACTAATTCTGAGCATATCTGGGAGTTTCCTCCTAGGTTTCTAACATAGCTAAAGAAGGCCTTATGATTGTCTTTTGAGTCCTTGGCGATTTTTCTCTCAAAATTTGCCTTGGATGATTTTATGAGAGCTCTTAGTTTTTTACTTATAATGATCAAAGGTGTCTTACCTTTCCAGGATTTTGCTCTATCTTGTAGTAGCTTCCTCCTTTTGTTGTAGAGCTTGTTTATGGCTGGGGTCCACCAGACTGGACGCTTGCCTTTGGTACAAAGAGTCTTAGTTTTGGTTGGGATTGCCTGATCCATGCAGTCCTGTAGGGGCTGGTAGAAGGCATTTGTAAGTGATTCAGCGGTTTGAGTAATGTTTACCACTGGCTCAGGGGCCTTAAAGGAGACCACACTAGTTTTTAGAAGTGTGAAGTCGGCTTTTGAGAAGTTTTTCACTGTGGTCTTTTTTTTTGCGGGTGGGGGCGGGATGAGGACCTCCAGCGAGATTAGTTTATGATCTGATCTCACCAGTGAGGGGTATACTTCCGGTGTTGAACATTGTGATCCCATGTTCGTGATGATGAGATCAAGTATGTTTTTCCTCTTGTGGGGATGGTGACTAGTTGTTCCATGGCATTTGAGTTTATGAACTCCAGGAACCTTTGGGCTAGAGTGTTTGGGCTTGAGTAGTGTTCCCAGTCTATATTAGGGTAGTTGAAGTCACCTAGTATGATGGTGTTTGGAGATACATTTATCCCCTCCAATGTTTTCAGGAAGGCCATGTGAGGTTCCTGAGTTTGAGAGGGTGGCCTGTAACATGCTACAAATTGCAGAGCAGTCTTGCCTATGGTTAATTGCACCTGGATGGTCTCTGATGCATCGTGCGTTGCCACCAACCTTGAGGTGTGGGTGTCCTTTATGAATATGGACACCCCCCCCTTTCTTGGTGTTGTCCGGATTTTGGGGCCGGAACGCATGATATGAGGTGAAACTTGATAGTGCTGGGGTGCTCTCAGGAGCCTTGAACCAGGTTTCTGTCACAGCACAGACATCGATGTTCTCCATACTGAGAAGGGCCTCGAGTGCGTGCATCTTGAGATTGAGACTTCTGGCATTGAGCAGCATTACCCTTAGTTTTTTTACTTTTTTGTGTTCTAGGGTGGTAGGTTTAGAATTTGAGCCTTGCCTAAAAAAGGCACTATGGGGGTGGCAAGAGCCTTTGCCAATATCCGGAAGCCTAGGGGTGACAGGTGCAAGCCATCCCTTGCGAAGCAGCGTGGCTTGTCCAGCATGTCATCCCAGGCAGACAGACATTGGATTCAGTCTATCAGAATTTTTTAAGCCTTTCTAATGATACCATATGGCTCACATACTTGAGAGATATTACACAGATTTGGCATTTGCTTCATTTAAGCTTTAAGCCTTTCTATCTCAGCCTGTGCTGTGGTTTAATTATTTCAGTTGCACACAAGACTAAAATGTCATCAGTGATGTTTACACCACTGAGGGACTTTAAGAGGTGATGGGATTTCATTTTGCTACAGGAGGAACCTGTACTTGACTAGACAGATACTGAAGGTGTATAATCTAAACTAGGTTCATCTAGCCGTAACTTGTTTGGCTAACATGAAGTGCAGAGAAATACTTTGCACTGGGTTCTGCTGCTGCTACTACCTATTCTATCACTGAAAGTGGTTAGAGTTCACTTTTTGATCAACATATCTACGTCTTTAGGACCTGTCATATCTTTAATGGTGTAGTGGCAGGGCTAGCCACTCGATGGTGTAAAATATGGCTCTAGGTGATTCGGTCATGCTGACTAATTTTGCCAAATGGGCATGGGTATTTGCCAGTGGTAAGTGGGTTGTGGATACAGCTTACTCCAACCTATGCCAGAGACCCATGCTAATGGTGGGAGGGGTATATGTGCCCCTAATGGCCAGTGTGTGCCTGCCATAAAGCCCAGCAGCCCTGGGTCAGTAAGTTGCTGGCTGGCCAGTGTTCAGTTGCCTAGCCATGGTTATCTGTGATCACTCTTTTGAGTAAAATCTGGATGTAAAACCAATCAACCTGTCAATGATGAACTAAGAATTGCTACACTCAATGTAGGTTCATTGACAGAAAAGAGCTTGGAAGTGGATGATATGTTGGTACGGAGGAGGCTGAACATCCTATGTATCCAAGAGATAAGATGGAAGGGCAGTGTAAGCAAAGCCACTTGGCTTGGGATCCAGATACACAGGAGGAGGAGGACAGGCTAGAAATGGTCAGAAGGCAGTAATGGATGTCATCAGAATTAGACTCAGACTCATGACAATCAGACTCCAGCCTAATGACAGGACAGATGTTCTTCGTGTTTCAACATTGCAGTCATTACATTTGGGTAATCCTGCTGGCAGGTTTCCCTCAGTTGGCCTGAATTCCAAAGTCTTGGGTCCTGCGTCGGCTGTTGTCACCCCTTCCCTGATGTCAGGTCGCCAGGGGTATAAAAGAAGCAGCCGACGCCATTTTCTTTAGTCTTTCTTGCCGCACAGTGCCTGAAGCAGAAGCAATTCGCAAGTGCCAGTCGGCTGACTCCTGAGATTTTCGAGTTCGAATTTCAGATCCGAAATCTTCTATAAAGCTAAGTATCCCGTTGGGGAAACTTTTTTCTTGCTCCAGAAACGATGTCAGAAAAGTTAATAATTGTATTTCTTGTGAGAAGCAAATACCGCATAAGGACTTTCATTCTTACTGTATTCCTTGCCTAGGCCCTGATCTTAATTTTCTGGGTTGTCAGTTTTGTGCTAGATTTAACCAATGCACAATTAAGCGTCGGTATGATTTTGCTTTAAATTACTTAGGCCGCAGATTTAATTATCCAGAAATGTAGTCGGAAAGCCATCCGACAACCGGAGTTCACAAAAAACGCAAAGAAAAAGAAAGACAGCTGTGGCCCAAAACCGACAACGAAGCTTCTCCTAAGCCAGTCACCGGTTCGCTGGTTCTCAGTGAGGTGCTTTCGCAGCCCCTGACAAACGCTACTTTAGAGTCGCAGGCCACTACCGACTCACATGTGGAGTCTGCCTTGCCACTGAAAACTCAAGGTATTGGAGCCTCGGACGCTGATCCTTCAGATGGGTCCGGAGCCGCTGAGCAGTCACCGACTTCTGAGTGTGTATTCAGACCCAAACATCTATACATTAAACCGACTTCAAAGGCAAAGACTAAAGCACCTTCAAAGGCAAAGAAGCTACCTCAAGAGCCACGTGTACAGGTCTCCATGCCCAAGAAACAGATGCTCAAAATGGCCGAAGACTTGATTACCTTGATCAGGGGTTCCCATCCCCTTCCTGATAAGAGGTCTAGGCAAGAGACTGACTATGAATCTTCAGATCAGGTTTACATTTCTTCTGATTCCTCTTCTGATCAGGAATATTCTTTCCCCCCCATGAGGATTCTGATGCTGAAGAATCCATACCTTCAGCTTCTCCTCCTGAGGATTACTTTTTTGGGGAAACCTTACATACCATGAGGGAGCATTTTCACTGGGAGAGCCAAGATTTTTCAAAGTCTAAAAAGAGGCTCAGGATTTCCTTTTACTACCTCAGCACAAGCCACTAGCCATCCCTCTTGTGTTAAACATTGTGGATGATGTGTTTCCGGAGTCTAGCCTTACCCCTGATCCTTACCTCCAGCTCCTGTTAAGCCTGACAGATATTACAGGGTTCCTGACTCACATAAATTCCTTTTTACAAACCCTGCTGCAGTCCCAGAAACTATTTCTCAGGGTCCCAAGGGAGTTAAGGCTTCCACTCCAAAAAAACCTACCCCTTCTGACAAGGATTCTAGGGCACTGGATAGATGGCGAAAAAAGGTTTACACATCTGCTACCTTGGCTATAAGGGCATTGCACTGTCAGTTTCATATGCTCAAATATCAGCAACATGTCTTGGCATTGCTTAAACAGAAAATGTTAAACTCTGAATGTGCAGAAAACAAGGAAATGCAGGATATTTTGCATGCAGCTGAACAAGTTGGAAAGCATACTTTGCAATGTGGTTTTGATTCTTTAGAGGCCTCCTGCAGGGCCGCAGTTACAGGTTCTGTAATTAGAAGGCATTCTTGGTTAAAGGAACAAAATCTGCCTGATCATGTTAAAGTTAAATTATTAGATGCACCTTTACAGCATGATTCTTTGTTTGGTGTTAAGGCAGAAGAGGTGTTAAAGAAAATGGGGGACAAGGCTAAATCTATGCAAACAGTCAAAGATTTCTTACAAGTACAGCCACCTAGGTTTAGTAGACACTGGACAACAAAGAATTGGTCCTTTCCTGTGTTAGACATACCTCAAAGGGGCAGACCTAGATGCCCTAGAGGCAGATCACAGGTGCAAGGTTCATACAGGTCAAAGCAATGGGGTGCTTCTGCCTCCAAAAGTGGAGAAGACAAATCACAACCTTACAGGAAACAGTCCCAATGACTTCCCCCTGCCTGCACCAAGCACTTATTTCCTGGCAGCACCCATAGGGGGGAAATTAGCACTTCTTTCTCAAAATTAGCACATTATAACCCAGGACAAGTGGGTTCTAAATATCATGTCACAAGGCTACAAGTTCCATTTCCATACCCTGCCAAAGGCAAACGGCTGGCCAGATCTTCCAAAAATTCAATGGGCAGAGGCACAGAAACAAGTCCCATCCCTCATGGACATGAGAGCCATTCAACAAGTGCTAGAGCAAGAGCAGGGACAAGGATTTTACTCAAGACAGTTGTTGGTACCCAGAAAGGACAAGGCCTGGAGGCCAATACTGGACCTATCGATTCTGAATACATTCCTGGATGTACCAAAATTCAAAATGTTGACTTTACAGCAGCTACTGCCCATGCTGGGCAAGAATGCTTGGCTTGTAACTTTAGACCTAAAAGAGGCTTACCTGCATGTCCCAATCAGACAAATATGTAGAAGATACCTCAGATTCAAGGCTGGCTCAATACACTACCAATTCTCTGCACAGCCCTTTGGCTTATCTACTGCGCCCAGGGTCTTTACAAAGTGCCTGGCACCAGTAATTGCATTCTGCCGACAAAGAGGAATACAAATATATCCTTACTTGTACGACTGTCTAATTCAAGCAGAGGACAAGGACATCCTCCTACAGCATCTGGTGTTTGTGAAAAAAAACTTCTAACATGCCTAGGGTACACAGTCAACGAAAAGAAATCAAAACTAGTACCCTCTCAAGAGATAATATTCCTGGGTGCAAGCTTAAATACAACTGCCCAGATGGCTTATCTCATGCCAGACAAACAAAGGCAACTGATTATGTACTTCAAAATGTTAGCAACAAAGGCCCAGTTATCTGCAAGAAAAATTCTGCAGGCTTTGGGCTTCATGGCATCCTGCATCCTACTAATTCCATATGCAAGACTGCATATGAGGAAACTTCAATGATACCTAAAAAGTGTTTGGACTCAACATTGCCACAGCCTGGAAACTATAATTACTCTCATTCCCTGCCTGCATCAAGAGTTTCAATGGTGGGCAAAGGCTTGCCACCAAAACAAGGGACAGCCGTTCACATTACCTCCAGCCAGGCAAACACTAACAACAGATGCATCAGATTATGCCTGGGGGGCCCACATGGCAGGAAGATGCATTCAGGGAACATGGACCTCAAACCAAATGCATCTACATATCAATCAAAAAGAGATGCTAGCTGTTCAAAATGCCCTGACAGCATTCAAGGACCTACTTCAACCAGGACAACTACTGATAAAGACAGACAACACCATGGTCATGTGGTATATAAACAAGCAGGGGGGCACACATTCCTACCCCCTTTGCAGACTAGCTATGGCTTTGTGGGACACAGCATTGACTTACCAAGTACATCTGCAGGCACAATTCCTGCCAGGAAGGAAAAATACTCTGGCAGACGAACTAAGCAGAAACCTCATGGATCCCCACGAGTGGCAGCTGGATCCACAAGTCTTCAGGATGATAACAAGGAAATGGGGATGCCCGGACATAGATCTATGTGCCTCCCCTCACAACTACCAACTAAAGAGATTCTGCACAAGGATTTATCACAGACAAGCATGGAAAGTGGACATCCTATCCTTCAGCTGGAAAAACCTATCAGTGTATGCCTCTCCCCCTCTGCCGCTCCTCCCCAAGGTACTCCTAAAGTTCAGACAGGAGAAGCCAAAGATGATACTGATTGCACCAGACTGACCCCACCAGCACTGGTGCCCAATTTTGAGGAGCTTGTCTCAATACCCAGCTTGGACCCTACCTCAAGTACCGCATCTACTGTCCCAGCAAAACAATCAAATCCTGCACAGCCAGCTCAGGACTTTAAACCTGGCAGCATGGCGGATAATGTAGTCATACAAAACACACCTCTCAGTAAAGCTGTGATGGATGTCATTTTGGAAGCCAGAAGGCCTAGTACTAGAAAATCTTATGCTGGAAAATGGAAGATTCTGTGCTTGGAACCAGGCACAAGGAACAGATATAGCTGTGCCAAATATTCCTCAGATTTTACAATACTTAACTGAGATGCTGGACAAAGGTCAATCTTTTTCATCTATTAAAATTCATGTCTCTGCCATTTCAGCTCATTACAATGCAGAGCCACCAATCTTTTCTCATCCCTTATTAAAGCAGTACCTCAGAGGGGCCAAACATTTAAGGCCTACAAAGAGATCATCAATGCCTGCATGGGACCTCAAATATGTCTTGGAAAAACTCACCCTGTCTCCTTTTGAGCCAGCTGCTACTGCTGATATAAAGTTTTTATCTTGGAAACCAGCTCTGCTCCTAGCAATAACTTCTGCAAGATGAGTTTCAGAGCTACAGGCACTCATGGCTGTGGAACCTTTTATCATTTTTTATCCGGACAGGGTCTCCCTGAGGACAAACCCAACATTTATGCCTAAAGTGATGTCCAGTGTGGCTCTTAACCAAACCATTCATCTGCCAACCTTTTATCCAAATCCACAGAACAAGGGGGAAAGAATTCTGCATTCTTTGGACGTGCACAGACAGCTTAGATTCTACTTGTACAGAACCATAGTTTTCAGAAAGACAGAGCAATTCCTAGTGGCATATGCTGCAGGATCACAATGAAAGGCTATCTCAAAGCAGACTATTTCAAAGTGGATAGGCCACTGCATTCGTTTCTGCTATGTATACCATGGCAAGACAGTGCCTAAGGGCATTAGGCCACGTTCCACCAGAGCTGCAGCCACTTCAGCAGCCTTTCTCAGGGCAGTACCAACCAAGAAATTTTTAGAGGCAGCTACTTGGAGTTCAGTGCACACCTTTACAAAGCACTATCATCTGCCACTCTACTCCAAATCCAGGGCAGGCTTTGCCACTGCAGTTCTGCAGGGTCTCATAGCAGCTCCTAATGCTGTTTAGCTCCAGCCTCCCAACCATAGCTTTGGGAATCTACCCAAATATAATGACTGCAACAGTGAAACACGAAGAACATAGTACAGTTGTGTACACTTACCATAAATGTAGATGTTCGGGTGTATTCACTGTTGCAGTCCAGATTACCCACCCGCCATCCCCCCTTTTCTTCTGATGGAGCCTATCTTTCCTTCTCTGAGTTATACAACCTATGTGGTGTATTTGCTGGTGGATGAAGGTAAAGTTTGTATTGCTGCCTGTTACTTTATATATTGGTATAAATTTTGACTACCCTTTTTGGGGGCACCTGACATCTGGGGCAAGAAAAACTAAAGAAAATGGTGTTGGCTGCTTCTTTTATACCCCTGACAACCTGACGTCAGGGAAGGGGCGACGACAGCCAACGCAGGACCCAAGACTTTGGAATTCAAGCTGACTGAGGGCAACCTGCCAGCAGGATTACCCAAATGTAATGACTGCAACAGTGAATACACTTGAACATCTACATTTATGGTAAGTGTACACAACTGTACTTTTTCATAATCTCAGCCTATGCCCCACAGCAGGGTTGTGAAAAGAACAGTACATTCAGACAGCAATTGCAGGACCTACAAGATAAAGCAGGACAATGTGAATGTGCATGGATAATGGGCAACTTGAATGTGCATATTGGGACAGACAGAACAGGACATGAGGACTGCCTGAGTCCACATGGGTGGGGCAACAGGAGTAAAGGAGAGGCCATTCTAGACTTCTGTCTGGCAAATGGTTTGGTAGTAGCCAACACATGGTTCAGAAAGAGAGAGACACTGACAAGATCACATACAAGAGTGGCTAACATGCAACTCAGATAGACTTTCTCCTGGTAAGAAAATGGCGCTGAGGTAGAATCAGTGATTGCAATGTCATCCTCTTTGAAAAAGTCAGCCCACAACATAAACTAGTGGATGGTACAGTCAGCTGCAAGCAGTGGTCAGAAAAGGCTCTAAGTTCAACAGAGACTAGACTGAAGACCTGGAAGTTGACTGGAGGAAAAATATGACAGTTCAAGGAATTACTTGGAGCTCTAGCACCCCAAGAAGAGGAGGAAATGGATGGAGTTGAAGAAGAATAGCAGTCCTTCAAAACATTGTGTGTGAGGACTACAGAACAGATATGTCTCTGAGCCAGGTATGGAAATAAGGTTCATTAGGAAAGCTGGTGGTGGAATGCAGAAGTCCAGGAAGTCATCAAAAGAAAGAAGGATTGAAGAATAAAGTAGGAGATAGAAAAGGTGGACCAGGCTAGGAAGGAATAATGATTGGCTAGCAACGAGGCTAAGAAAGGGGTTGCAAAATAACAAAGAACAGGGCATCAGAGGCACTCTACCAGCTTCTGGAAGGTGACTCATTAGGTGGCACAAATAAACTTTATCAGGTTGCAAGGCAAAGACAGAAAGATAGAGAAGACAGACACCCTTCATAAGGGATACCAGCAACAACCTTCTCACAAGTCCACAGGACATAAATGGCAGATGGAAGGAGTACTTCCAGCAGCTTCTGAATGAAGAAAACCCCACAAAAGCAGTACTACCTCAGACACAGCCTACAATGAGGGGAAAAAGAGGAGTCCACCCTAGAAGAAGTAAGAACAGAACTAAAGAAAATGAAGTCACGGAAAGCAGTAGGCTCAGATGAGGTCACAGCAGATGTGATAAAGATGCTGGGTGAGATAGGGGAGAAATGGCTTCTGAGGGTACGCATAGCAGTGTGGATAGAAAGGTGTATCCTAGATGACTGGAGAATAACCATACTTGTGCCAGTGTACAAGAACAAAGGGGTCATTCACAAATGTGGTCAGTAGAGAGGTATCAAACTCCTTTAACACTATATGAAAATTCTGGAGAGGGTGATTTATAAATGGATACACAGACTAGAAGAAAGTAAGATGGGCGATGAGCAGTTTGGATTCAGACCAGGATGCAGCACAACTGACTCAATGTTTGCAGGGAGATAGATAGTTGAGAAGGATTTAGAGAGGAAGAAAGAGTCCACCTGATAACTGCTAGACTTGTAGATAGCATATGGCAAGGTTCCAGGAATGTTAATTTGGGCAGTTGTGCAGTAGTTTGAAGTCCCAGAAACATTGGTAGAATTAATGCTGGCTATGTACAAAGATCAAATGACTCAATTATGAACAGTGTTCTCTCAGAGTGAGAGTGGGTGTGCATCAGGGTTAAGCTCTGAGCCCATTGATATTCATACTGGTGATGGATTACATTAGCAAATAGGTTGGGGGAAGACAGATCAACAAAGCTGCTGTATGGAGACAATGTGGTGATACAGACAGACTCTGAATAAAAACTTGTGCAAAGGATAGGGGAAAGGAATGCAAAACTGAAGGCACATAGGATGAAACTAAGTACAGATAAGACAGTGGTAATGACAACAAATTGGGAAATCAAAAGAAGCTGAGAATTGGAATAGATGGGAACAGTGGAACAGATTAACAGCTTCTAGTACCTGGGAGGGGAGGTTGAGGAGAAAGGAAGTCTGAATAAAGAGGTCAAAGCTAAAATCAGAGAGTCTGCAGCCAACCAGCATAGAGTGTCAGGTGTAGTGTATGACAGAAATATGCCAAAGAAGCTGAAAAGTAAGATGCACAAAACAGTGGTGCGACCAGTACTGCTGTGTAGTACAGAAACCTGGACAATAAAGCAGAGCAGATAAGGAAGCTAGAGGTGATGGGGATGAAGTGCCTGAGATGGGTGGTAATATGCACAGTGTGGTTCAGATGAAGAAATGAGGATGTAAGAGCAGAAGCCAATGTAGCTCTAGTTGCAGAAAAGATAAAAGAGAACAGATTATGGTGGTTTGGACATGTGCAGAAATCAGAGGACAATCTGGTGAAGAATATTTAAGACAGACATGAAGAACATAAGAAGAAATGAGGGTATCCAGCAAAGAGGTGGATGGACTGTGTGAGAGCAGATCTGTGACGGTCATGAGTGTTGAAGAAGGCAGGAGTGTGGCATTGAATCAAGAGAGATGGTGACAGTTAAATAAGCACCCTGACCCCATGTAGAAAATGGGAAAAAAGGGGGTTGATGATGATATCTTTAATGTTTCTTTTTAGACTACTAAAGTAGGTAGTACGGGATACATTGCATCTGATAAAGTCTTTGTATTGAGGATGAAAATGTGGTCATTTAAGTTATGTGTTTATGTGTTTTATATATTAAAGAAGTGTTTTTAACTATTTGGTCGTGGACTGCTGCTTCTCCTTTCTGGGTGCTATTTTGGTTCATAGGTTCATAGGTTCATAGGTTGATACTAGGCTATCTGCCCTAGGGCATTTATAAGCCTAGCCAGAGTGTGTTTGGCTTTCGCCACCCTTTTAGATTAGTTGACTGTGCCTCTGTATAGTAGGTCACAGAAGGTATCCCTTTTACTGTTAGTTTACTGTTCCTCTGTCAAGCAGGGACACAGAAGAGATCCCGGGGTAAACTTATGATCTCCCAACCACTCGTCAAGATTTCTCTTGAAGAGGGTCAGTGAGGGGCTCTGTCTAACATGGATGGGGTTTTGTTCCAGAGTGATGGGAGCCTCTGGGATATGAATCTGTCCCTCCAGCATGTCCTATTTATTTCTGTGCTGAGGCTCAAGTCCCTGGAGCGTGTAGCTCTAAGGGATTTGGATTTCCTGTGGCTTTATACGTCAGTCACAGTTCGCCTCTGAGTAGGCGGTACACAACTGAGTAGAGCTGGAGTTTCTTTAGTCGAGCTGCATAGGACATCTGTTTGAGTCCCTTGATCCTCTTGGTGAGGTACTTTTGGGGTCTTTCCAGTTGCTGCAGGTATCGGGTAAGGTACATCCCAAATGGGGCATTGTATTCAATTATGGGCCTGATAAGTGATGAGTAGAGGGGCACAATGACCTCTCTTGCTTTTGTAAAGGATTCTGCATTTTGGACCAAATTTTCCACTGGCCCGGGGGCTTTGAAGGTTTTCACCTCGGTTTTGAGAAGTGTGAAGTTTGCTTTTGAGAAGTTCTTCACCATGGTTTCCTTAGCTGGGGGTCGGGACGGAATATGGATGTCCAGTGAGATTAGTTTATGGTCTGATCTTACCAATGAGGGGTATATCTCTGGTGTGGAACATAGAGACCACGAAGATACACTAAGTCACTGTACATCCAAAAGTAGCCAAAAACACGGTAGTCACAAACAAACAATTTTAATGAAGCTTTCGGGTCTACACCCTTCATCAGCACATAAAATCACCTTACATAAGTTGCATTTAAATAGAGGAAGCACTGAAAAACACATGATCAAGCCAGCCAACCAGATACAAACCAAAATTAATTATGCAAATAATTTAAAATGCATCACACCCAAAACTCTTAAAGAAGTTTTACTTATATTAATAAAAAACAATTTTATATAGATTAAATATAGTTACATATAGATAAATCATTCATATCAAATAAGAACTTTTTAAAAACTTTTTAAAACTTTTAAAAGGTAGCAGCTCAAAGTTAGCATCATAAATTCTCCTCTGACGCTTAAGCAAAACTGGTTTGAGACTTACTGCTCCATTCAAGCCAGGCCATTTATCAGCCTGTAAACGTACTATCCACTCATATCCCTTCAGTAACAAAAGGTTTTCCAAGTCACCACCCCTAATACCCATTCGTACAGTGCATATGCATCTGAATTTAAAAGCATGAGTTTGAAATTCATGTAAATGTCTGAATAAACCATTTGTCTCAATCTTCCGTCTTATTTCGGACCTATGCTCTATTATTCTATCTTTAAGCTTCCTGGATGTTTTCCCTACATAAAATGTGTTACATGAAACACAGGTAGCTAAATAAACTAACTTAGTAGTACTACAATCTGCTTTGCAAGTAAACTTAAAACATTCACCTGTTGTAGGATGTCGGAAGCTATTATTACTATCATTAATATCAGAGCAACAGACACAATTATAGCACTTGAAAGTGCCCACTTTAGTACATAAAGGAGCAGATTCAGTTTGAAAATCCTTATAACATAATATTTGCTTAAACGTCTGACCATTCCTAAAGGCAAACCTTGGTACTGGACCTAAAATGTCTTTTAAATCTGGTTGAGACATTAAAATTACCCAATTCTTTTGAATTATTTTACAAACATCATTTGTATTGGCATTATAGGTGGTAGTAAACCTGATGACAGGCTTGCTTACTACCTTATCAGCTTCATTCCCTAATATATACCCTGAGTGAGTCAAAGAAACGGAACTAAAAACTGGTTTATAAGGACCTCTTCTGCCTTGCAAAACCTCTTCATAACTCATATTTACATCTCTAAGGTAAATTTAGAAAGATTAACAGTACCTTGTAGTAGGCAAACCTTTGTCCTCAGCGACGAGGAGCCTTGCTGGGTAATTTTGGACTCTCGTTTTTTCTCTTTAATACCTGCACCAGTTTCTGCAGCGTTTTTTGTCCTTGGGGCTCCTGCAAGTTCCTCTGCTGAGAAACTACCTTCTCTGGTTGTTTTAACCTGAAAGGTAAAAAAGATGAAATGGAAGGTTGGAAACAAAGGTGCATAGGAAGGATGTGCATGCAGCAAGATATTTAAATACTGCTAGCATGCATCCAGTACATATATATATAGAGGCATTATAAAATCTCAGTTAATAAGAGTCAGTAGACTAACAACTGAGGAGGGTGTGTTTTTGGAGGAAACTGAGAAGATGAGGAAATAGTTTATTGAGAATGGTTATTACCTTAGAGATGTAAATATGAGTTATGAAGAGGTTTTGCAAGGCAGAAGAGGTCCTTATAAACCAGTTTTTAGTTCCGTTTCTTTGACTCACTCAGGGTATATATTGGGAAATGAAGCTGATAAGGTAGTAAGCAAGCCTGTCATCAGGTTTACTACCACCTATAATGCCAATACAAATGATGTTTGTAAAATAATTCAAAAGAATTGGGTAATTTTAATGTCTCAACCAGATTTAAAGGACATTTTAGGTCCAGTACCAAGGTTTGCCTTTAGGAATGGTCAGATGTTTAAGCAAATATTATGTTATAAGGATTTTCAAACTGAATCTGCTCCTTTATGTACTAAAGTGGGCACTTTCAAGTGCTATAATTGTGTCTGTTGCTCTGATATTAATGATAGTAATAATAGCTTCCGACATCCTACAACAGGTGAATGCTTTAAGTTTACTTGCAAAGCAGATTGTAGTACTACTAAGTTAGTTTATTTAGCTACCTGTGTTTCATGTAACGCATTTTATGTAGGGAAAACATCCAGGAAGCTTAAAGATAGAATAATAGAGCATAGGTCCGAAATAAGATGGAAGATTGAGACAAATGGTTTATTCAGACATTTACATGAATTTCAAACTCATGCTTTTAAATTCAGATGCATATGCACTGTACGAATGGGTATTAGGGTGGTGACTTGGAAAACCTTGTTATTGAAGGAATATGAGTGGATAGTACGCTTACAGGCTGATAAATGGCCTGGCTTGAATGGAGCAGTAAGTCTCAAACCAGTTTTGATTAAGCCAGAGGGAGAATTTATGATGCTAACTTTGAGCTGCTACCTTTTAAAAAGTTTTTAAAAAGTTTTTTTAAAAAAAGTTCTTATTTGATATGAATGATTTATCTATATGTAACTATATTTAATCTATATAAAATTGTTTTTTATTAATGTAAGTAAAACTTCTTTAAGAGTTTTGGGTGTGATGCATTTTAAATTATTTGCATAATTAATTTTGGTTTGTATCTGGTTGGCTGGCTTGATCATGTGTTTTTCAGTGCTTCCTCTATTTAAATGCAACTTATGTAAGGTGATTTTATGTGCTGATGAAGGGTGCAGACCCGAAAGCTTTATTAAAATTGTTTGTTTGTGACTACCGTGTTTGTGGAACATAGAGACCCCATGTTGGTGATGACCAGATCCAATATGTTTTCCCCTCTTGTGGGAGTGGTGACCAGTTGTTCCATAGCATTTGAGTTTATAAATTCTAGGAACCATTGGGCGAGGGTGTTTGGGCCTAAGTAGTTTTCCCAATCAATGTTTGGGTAGTTGAAGTCACTCAATATAATGGTGTTTGGAGAGACCTTCATATTCTCCAGTGTTCTCAGGAAAGCTGAGTGGGGTTCCTGTGTTTGGGAGGGTGGTCTGTAGCAGGCTACAAACTGAAAGGCAGTTTTGCCCACTGTTAGTTGCACATGGATGGTCTCTGATGCATTGTGCAGTGCCACTAACCTGGAGGTGTGGGTATCTTTGATAAATATGGATACTCCCCCTCCTTTTGTGGTTCGGTCCAAGTTTTGGGGCCAAAAAGCATGGTATGAGGTATAACCTGGTAGTGCTGGGGTGCTCTCGGGAGCCTTGAACCAGGTTTCTGTTACTGCACAGATATCGATATTCTCCATATTGAGGAGAGTCTCGAGTGCGTGCATCTTGAGGTTTAGACTAGATTTTGAACATTGTTTACTGGTATTTGTATTTTGGCACCTTTTCCATTTCATTTTTGGTTTCTTGTCAGGCTACCATCAGCATACTATTTAGCAATGCAGTAAGTTTAGTTTTTTTCATTATTTTTCATCACTTTACAGGTCACACTGGATTGCTTCCAGAAGGTAGATTTCACCCTAAACTTCTGCAAGTTTTGAACTCTTCTACAGCAAAGCTTTTCTTTCTCAGAGCTATTATAGACTCTGTGCAGAAAAAAAACTTCCTTCCACAGGAAAAAAAATATCTTTGTTGACAAACTGGATGACCAGCTTGCTGCTAAAGCAACAGATCTCAGCAAGTGAATTTCTCAGGATCATGGGATACATGCCTTCTTGCATACTCATATCCTTCTTGCAAAACTACACATGAGCTGCAATGGTTCCTAAAATATGCATGGAAACATCATTTTCAGCCCCTGAAAACACTTCTTCCTCTCCTTTCATGCCTGAAAAAGGAGCTGGTGTGGATGAAAAACACTGTTTTACTGAATCCAGATACAAACATTTTTCTGCCAGAGGCAGACAAAACCATCAATACAGACAACTCAGACATAGCCAGGGGTAAGGCTCACTTAGGAACAGAAAGCTACATATCAACCAAAAAGAGTTAACTATCTACCTAGACTTGAAAGCCTTTCAACAAAGACTAGCACCATGAACTTTTCTGATGTGGACAGACAACACCACACTCATGTAGTACATAAATAAACAAGGGGCACTTTTTCCTACCCCTTGCATAGTCTTGCTATTAAGCTGGCTGTCAGCATAAGTCTTTAAACTGACTCTTATAGCATTCTACATTCTGGGAGAGAACAATACCCTGGAAGACTCCTTAAGCAGGGATTTTCTGAACTCCAGTGAATGGATGCTGAAGAGGGAGACTTTCCTAGACTTAACCTTACAGTGGGAAATTTCTTCAATAGATATTTGTGCCTCCTACCAACCCAGACAACTTTAGAGGTAGTGCTCCAGAAGCCAGCAGGCAGGAACATGAAAAGTACACGTTCTCGTTCAAATGCGCCAATGTGTTTTTGTATGTCTTTTCTTACTTATCCCTGATTCCCAGTGTCCTGATAAAGGTCAAGACAGACAGGCCAAGCACGATTCACATTGCCCCATATTGGGAAAGACAGTACTGGTTTTCCCTCTTTTGACCCTCATTGAAGGAAGATTCCACCTTCTCTCACAGGAGATGGATGTCTTCAGCCAGGTAAAGGCCTCAGTATTCCATCTTCAGCTAGCCACACTCAAATAGATCATCCATCTGGTGCCCTGGCAAGAACACCAGCCCTCATGCAAACAGAATTCAGTCTTGCAGTACTTTTTGAGTCTGTTCAGACAGGGCCTTTCCTATTCTAGCATTAAGGTCCATGCTTCTGCTACCTCAGCTTGCCTACTCAATTCCCCTCCCGTTTACTCTCACCTCCACCTGAAGTTATTTCTATAAGGGGTCATTCACTTGAAGCCACATAGTAGGAGCTCACTTACACCTGGGATCTTAATTACATGCTAGAAAAACTCAACCTGCCACCCTTTCAACCAGCAGCATCTGCAACATTAAAGATGCTCACTTGAAAGAACGCCTCACAAATTGCAATCACTTATGCAAGGAAGTATCTGAGCTTCAAGCCCTTATGTGCAAAGAGCCTTTCACAGGGACAGAGTGATCCTTAAAGCTAATCTGTCTTTCATGCCTAAGGCGGCAACAGAACTTTCTTTAAATCAGGATATCCACCTGTCAGTTTTCTTTCCAAACCCTCAAAGCAAAACAAAGCAAATCCTTCATTCTCTGGATGTACGCAGACAAATCAGTCACTACTTAGGACAAAACCCCAAATTTAGCAGAGCAACTGTTGGTTGCTTTCTCAGAGGAGAAAGAGAGCAAACCTATTTCCAAACAAACTGCATCCAAATGGATAGCCAGTTGCATTAGGTTCTGTTACATTAACCGTGGAAAACCTCATCCTGGTCATGTCAAAGCCCATTCCACCAGGCACAGGACAACTATTCCTGCCTTCCTCAAAGGATTTTCTTACAGAGGTCATCCTAGAAGCTGCCAGCTGGAGCTCAGTGCACACCATTACAAAGCACTACCATTTAGGCATTGCCTCAAGAACTAGAGGAGAGTCTGCCACAGCCATCCTGCAAAAACCTTATTTCCTAAGTTCCAACAGCTTCTCCTACCACCCTTCCACTAGCTTTGGGAGTTGTGTCTCACCTACCATAATTGTAGATGTTTGAGTAAGTCAGTGTTGTAGTACAAATGCCCATCCTACAACTCCTTTTTATGCTGATCCTTTCCTTTGTCCCTGGCTGGATGCAAGGGAGAGAGGAGATTCCTGCAGATAGAGTCTTCATACTCCCCTCTCCCCCTTATTTGTGTATTACTAGCCTAGCTAACCCAGACATCTGGGATGGTTGTCCTGGGTGCAAGTGAGGGAGTAGACTCCTGCAGATAGATTTTTCATACTCCCCTCTCCCCTTTATTTCCATATTACTACCCTAGCTTTCCCTGACATCTGGGGTGGTCGTGCTGCCCTCAGGCATCAGACTGCTTGCTTAGAAAGACCTGAAGATGGCACTGACTGATAACCTTCTTATACCCTAATGTCCAAATGTTGGTCTTCAGATGTCCGTTGGCTAGGGATGATGTAAAGGCTCTGGAAATTGGGCCAGTTGCACTCTTCTGCTTTGCAGGAAGACCCAAGAGTCAGTACTGTAACACTGATCTACTTAAACATCTACAGTTACAGTAAGTGTGACACGACTGCACTTTCAGTAATCCAGGGACAGGGAAGAGATATGGTACTATGCCCTTTGCCCGTGTGTGTGTTTGTAAGAGAGTAAATGTGGGGACTGTGCCAAAGTGGTTTTGAGCTTCCAGAGCTGATTATTCCAGGAAAGTGCTGATTAGCACTGTAAACACCACCACCAGATTCAGAGACAAGCAAATTAGCAAATAATGTAGTATTTCCTCATTGTGGCTAACATGCCTCTGAAATGCATTTCCTGCAGTTGTGTAAATTGCTGCTTTTGGCCCCAGCAGTTTCCACGAGCATAAGAAACTTCTGTGAATCCAGACGTAACTTAAATGCAGTCAACTAAAATGTAGTAGATTTATACCTTAAAATTCTGTTAGTTTATCACTTCAGATTCATTTTCATACATGCATGTGTTTACATTTTAAGATAGGCTTTAAGTAGCACCTTTATTTAACCCTGGATGTTTGTCAACTCATGGTAATGTAATCCAGTTATACTCGTGCATTTTTAACAAGTTGCTTTTCACTTTTCCAGTGTCACCTGACTGGGAGCAGATGTATTTGAATTAATCCAATAAAAAACAACAAGTAAAAACTCTCCAATGGCAGCCCAGTGATGTAGTAACAGTATAAACATACAAAGCATAAACCACCACTGTATGAGGATACAATACTCCTTGTTTATTACAAAAATGACAAAGAATATAAAAATGGTAAGCGTTTTTGCAACAAATGTCGCTTCTTCAGACCATTAAAAAGATATACCCACGACATTCTTAAATACATTATTCAATAAAACATCATCCAATAAGAATCTAAACACAATTAAAATCCAATTAAATAATTGACCGTGAACATAAGTGCTCTAATACTCATGTCAAGCAATCAAAAATGGTCTTAGCAACAACAAACTTAACAAATGCTTACAATCTAAACTAATTGTGAGCATTACAACATGTTCAATATGATAAGATGTAAAAGCACCAATCCTGAATACTCATTGCAACATGTTCAACAAATCATGTTGTAAGTCTACTTGTGTTTGCCAGTCAGGGTTGAGTAATGTTAGACTTTGGTTTCTCATGCCCTGTTGTAAATAGTCACTATGGGGTCCGGATGGAGAGATGAAAAGTCAGCAAGCAAAGGAGAGTAGTAGTGCTGAAATCAAATTCATCCTCAGTTCTTGATGAGTACCTTCGCAAGGTGGACCGTGTTTTTCACAAAATCTCACCAAGGTGACACTGATATATAGACTGTATTTATATAACATATATCATGGACAGAAGTAAATAAAAAATAAAAAAATATAACTGGGTGCACAAGACCCAGGATAAAAAAATGCCCAATTGTGGTAGGCACACTGGTGCCAGGACTGGAAAAAATTACAGTGTAGAATCCTCAAAATATGGAAACATTCCTACAATGGGGCCAGGCCAGGCTCAGGGGGAGGACGCTCCCCCCCCCCGTTGTAGAAGAAAGTAGCAGTCCACAAAAACGGCAAAAATTGATTGGCCAAGGAAGAGCCATAAAGATGACAGAGTGGACTTTTGAGGATAAGAAAGAAATTATGTGTTGTTACTATTACGCATAATGCCCAGAATTTCCAAACACAAGATATACAAAACGATTAAGAGAACATTTAGAGGAAAGAAAAATACTTCCACAGGAAAAACTGTTACAAGCTACAGATAAAAATTTGCTTTCATTAATACAACAGATTTTCAAAAAACAGTATATAGATCAAGTAACTTTGATCTCTTTGGAAAAAGAAGCCTCTGAGGAAGTGAGAAAATATAAACAACAAAACCTAGAGACATTTGAAAAATGTAAAAAAGAAATATGGACATGGGAAAGAAAGAGAGATTTGATATGGTGCAATATTTATGCAAAGGAGAAAGCCAAGTTAACTAATATGGAAAAGGCAGTCTCAAAGATATTCAAAGAAAAATACAGGCAAAGGCATTCACATATGGAAAATTTCACAACAAAAAGCACAAAGATTCAGTGTAGAGAAGACGATTAGTAAAGCAGAAGTTAAAGAAATATAAGTTGAAGTTATGGAGTGCCTGTGAAGTAAAGGATTTAATGTAGAAGGTCTAAAACAAATTACAATACAGCAGGATGTAGTGAGTCCTCAGAATAAGGAAAAGCAAGATCAGGAAACATGTGAAGAAGAAATATGGACAGGGGAAAGGAAAAGAGAATTAATATGGTGTAATATTTATGCAAAGGAGAAAGCTAAACTAACTAATACAAAAAGAGCAGCACCAAAGATATTTGAAGAAAAATATAGGCAAAGGAATCTGGATATGGAAAACTTTACACTAACAAAAAATAAGAAGACTAAGAGGAAAAGTAGAAAAAGAAATGAGTAATGGAGAAGTCAAAGAAATAGAAATTGAGGTAATGGAACAACTGCAAAGAGAAGAATTCAGTGTAGAAAATCAAATGCAGAAAGCACCACAACAGGATAGAGCAATGGATATCCAAATTAAGGGGAAACCAGTGGAACAGGAAGTAACTGGTCAGGTGCCATATCAAGATATTTTAGAACGTTCCACAGGAAACAAGTATAAAAATTCACTTGAAGCTAGACAGCAAGGAAAGAAACAGGAAACTGTGGAAACTGTGATGCAGTCAATGTTGAGGAGTGATAGGACAGTGAGTTCCCATATGACATAACAACAGATGACGCAGGATGAAATTGAAGAGAATGTGTCACAGGAAGATGCTACAGAACATTCTATAGAATGCCCACAGGAAATGGAAAACAAGGGATGTGCCCTCAGTATGGAAGAAAAGGAGTTAAAGAGAAGAGTTGCTTGATTTAATAGACAAAGATAACTATATCAAGATCAATGAGAAAAATAGACTGCAGAAGGTTAATAAAACCCCAAAAGTCAGAAGCTTGATAAAACAAATGAACACTGTAATTAGGGCTGTCCATAGAGACCCATGCAATATAACAGAAGTAAACAGAATATATTACTGTGCTGATAACTTAATAACTGTTAAAGGTCTACCACAGGAACATAGGGTAGTGAGGGAAAAGAGGGAGCGAAAGTGAATACCATCATGGAAATATCGAATAGAGAAAACTATAAAGCAGTTAAGACAAGAAGTTTCATTGTTAGAAGATTATAGAAGAGGGAACAGATCAACAAAAATATTAAGAAAGATAGATGTGCTAAAAGCAATGTACAATATTAGGACAGACCAGGATCTATTATGCACTATTGGAGATAACAAACTAAAAATTTCAAAGCTGGTAAAAAGACTTAGAAGCTACGAAGATAAATATAAAGGAAAAGCACAAAATAAACAATTTATTGATGACCCAAAAAAGTTTTATAGAGAATTGGGAAATAAGGTAAAAGGAATTGAAAGAAAGCCAAAAAAGAGGAAGTAGATACATTTTGGAGAAGTATCTATGAAGATCCTGTGGAACATAACAAAATGCTAAATGGATAGAAGAAGTAAAGGAAATAATAAGAAGTTTAAAGGTACAGGATATGAAATGGGATGAAATAACAGCCAGAGAGATTGAAATAAAGTTGAGAAAAGCCAACTGGAAACACCAGGCCCAGATGCAGTACCTAACTTTTGGCTTAAAGTATTAACTTCTTTGTACAAGGATTTTGCCATGAGGAAGAACTATTTATATTCGCACCCCGAACATACACCACACTGGTTAACAACAGGAAAAACAATGCTCTTACTTAAGAGTTAACCTGCAAGCTACCCTAAAAATTATAGACCAATAACTTGTCTTCCGACGACGTACAAAATACATACAGGAATTGACCAACAGAGTTTATAGTCATTTAGAAGAAAACTCAATTATGGCAGTAGAACAAAAGGGCAGTAAAAGAAAGTCATATCAAACACAGGGCCATTTGTTGTTAAACAAAGTTATAGTGGAGAATTGTAAGAAGGGGAAGAACCTAAGTATGACATGGATTGACTACAAAAAAGCATTTGATAATATCCCACATTCATGGATAAAAGAGTGCTTAAAAATGTATAAGATACACACCCTACACTATTTGACTACATTACAGTAACCATGAAACAGTGGCAGACCACTTTGCAATTAAGCCATGATAAAGGACAGATTATTATCCCAGGGATAACAATTCAAAGGGGGATATTCCAGGGTTACTCTCTGTCACCCTTGCTATTCTGCCTTGCCATTAACCCATTAAGCTGTTTACTTAATTGCTTAGGCCATGGCTATAACTTGGTTTCTAGAAAACAACAAAGTCTAATGACTTCTCATCCTCTCTTTGTCGATGATTTAAAATTGTATAGCTCATCAGATGAGGAACTGAAAGCACAGCTGCAGGTTGTCAGATGATATTGGAATGTCATTTGGTCTTGATAAATGTGCAAAAGCAACCGTTAAAAAAGGAAAATTGCAGCACCAGGAAAACATCAGTTTGGGACAAGAATGTGATATAAAAGAACTTGAGCAAGAAAAGGTGTATAAATACTTGGGAACTGATGAAGGATCAGCAATAAAACATGAACAAATGCGAATAAAGCTTAGTAAGGAGTACTTTAGAAGACTTAAATTAATCCTGAAAACAGCATTGACACCTAGGAACAAGATCCAAGCTATAAATCAGTTTGCTCTTCCTGTCCTAACTTATAGTTTTGGAGTGATTGACTGGCCCCAAAAAGTGTTAGATTGGTTGTTAAAACAAGAAGGATGATTCATGCTCACCAAATGATTTGTAAAAATCAGTGTATACCAAGATTATATATTCCCTGTTTTGAAGGAAGGATGGGCCTCATTGAAATTGATTACATGTATAGATCTTCAATCGTGGGACTCCACACATATCTACTGACCTCACAAGATCCAAATGTGGTGAAAGTTTTGAAACATGAGGAGAATAAATCTAAGATGACATCTCTGCTTAATTTAGCAGAAGCATATCGATGTCAAGCAGGAATGGAAATCAAACCAGAAGTGGATAAAAACCAGGCAGCAACTGAATGTGCTAAAAAACAAAAGAAAGAATATAAGGTGAAGGACCAGGTGAGAAGACAAAAAATGTGGAAAAAAACTAATTATAGTTTCAAGTATAGAAAACTTCTGGATGAGTCTCATGTTGAGCAAGAACCAACACAGGAATGGTTAAGGAGAGGTGAATTTACATCAAGAAATGAAAGGTTAATATTGGCAGCCCAAGATAGTGGGCTACATACACGCTGGTTTACTAAGTCCATCGAATGTGTGGGAGAAACAGACATATGTAGGTTTTGTGGAACCAAATTGGAAACAGTCACACACCTTATTGATGGTTGCAACTCTCTAATGGCAGAGGGACTATATACTGAAAGGCATAATAATGTGGCGAGATTGTTACACTTGAGATTGTGCAAACATTATGGTATCAAAGTGGCTGAAAAACACTGGAAGCATGAGCTACAGAGAATCATCGAAAGTGATGAAGTTTACATCACATGGGATCACCCAGTACAAACAGTCCAAAAGATAAATGCTAGAAAACCGGATATAGTGGTCCAGGAAGAGAAGACAGAAGTAGCATTGATCATTGAAATCGCCACACCTAGTGACTACAGTGTCTTGCGTACAGAGACACAAAGTCATAAAATACCTCGATCTGCAGGCAGAAACAAGAGGCATGTGGAAGAAAGATACCCAGACAGTTCCAATAGCAGTAGGAGCAACTGATCTTATAAAATAGAATTTACAGTCGTATTTAGATATGTTACCAGTAATATCCATGGTGGTGCAGCGGTAGCATTGTTGCCTCACAGCAAGAGGTTCTCCCGTTCGATTCTTGGCTGAAGTGCGGGGAGTGCCTTCTGTGTGGAGTCTGCATGTCCTCCCCACAGTTGAGTGGGCGTTCGAAAGACATGCGTAATGGGCATGCCTTCATTGAAGGTTGAACGTCAAGCTGGCACCTCGGTGTTCATGAAAAATCTACTGCCAATCATTAGTGGACCGGAGTTCCACTGTGGCGACACTTAACCGGGAAAAGCCGAAAGACACAACATTTAGATATGTTACCAATTCATGTAACACCATACGAATTGCAAGAGTCATTACTGGGCACATTGCGGGTGCTGCGAAGAGCACTTTTGGCTAACATCATAGAGTGAAACAATACTAATTTCATGAACTTTAATTGTACTTTGACTTAGGAATGGGGTCCATTCCCATCATGATATTAGAAACCCAAAAGACTTGGAGAAATTAAAAACACTATGACCCACATAGAATCAAAACTCAAAACTAAAGTAAACAAGAATTTTCTTCCTAATAAATAAACTGGCAAGGTTATGGCTCTGTGTGTCATAACTATAGATCGTCAGAAACTTCCGTTTACAAAGCACAAATACCTGTGATCCTGTGATAAAATTTCACTGATTTCATTAGGAAATTCCTGCTTGTGCACAATATAAAATGTTATGCAACAAAGTCGCCACTTTGCATGCTATAATCTAAAGTCACAGGCACTTTTATAAACAATGCATGTAAATTCAAACTGAAAATCAATAACCATGGCGTAGCCAAGTACTGTCTGTATTATCTAGTAAATTATAAGGCAGCATTGCTACTTTAAAGCCTTGCTGTAATGTGCAGTCCACAAAATGTTTGACCAGCTAGGATGGAATGGTTAACCTCAGCAACAACTTTGCCGAATACACTCTTTTTTAAATTCTGCTCATTCTTAAACTAGTTGTAATATATAATCTCCGGACCATGAGCCTATCAAACTTGTATTTCCTTGTTGCATAAATAATTTCTCAAAAGCTTACCCCAGCTAAACTACAAAACGATTTACTATCAAATTTTCAAATCTAACTCCGTCGACTGCACTTTGTTCGAACACGGAAAGTCAAACACGGCAATACGGAAATCCAAAAGCCAACCTAGGAATGGGTTTTAACATGGGTCGAGATAGTTGTTTACTGCTATTGCCAAACTACAAACCTCGCCGCTATCTCAATCCATGTTAAAACCCGTTCCTAGGTTGGCTTTTGGAGTTCGACATTGCTGTGTTTGACTTATCATGTTCGAATAAAGTGCAGGTGACAGAGTTAGATTCGAAAATTTGATAGTAAACCCTCCAAAATCTATCAAAATCGTGGAAAATATTAGATCCCCTCTAGCCTATGCTGGACAAAAAAAAGACGTGTTATATAAGCCTAGCCCCAATCAACATTCTCTGTTATCTAACCAATCAGTGTCTGTGAACATGTTAGCTCCACAACGACCTATGTTAGGCAGAAAACGGCATGTTATGTGTATCAAGCCCCAATCAACATTCTCTGTTCTCTAACCTATTGGTGTCTGTAAATGCAAAAATAGTCCAATCAAAAACTAAGCATCTGGTGATCTGCTTCAGCCACTGCATTAGTTCCTTATGCATAAAGCAGAGACTTAATCCCTGATCATAGGTCTTAGGACCCTTGAACCCTTGTGACACAAGTTATTTCACTGATGCTCTTGCAATCTAGTCTTCTGATGATATCAAACCTATGTTTACATATACTCCAAAAACCTACACTAGTTAGGTAACATATGATGTACTGCCTGTGGCAAACAAACAATAACACAGTCACCAGTCAATATCTATTAATATTATTCTTGACCAATCAAAAACAAAAGTTCTTGTGCAGCTGCCGCGTACCATCATCATGATCAAAACAAAAGCTTCCAAGTATACAGTTTAACTTCCTGCAAAAAAGACACCACCATAGCTAAAATGGCCACAGTATCATCTACTAGTCATCACTAATTTATGTGCAAAAAACAGGGGATAAAGCCCTCCTTACGGTGGCTAACACTCGCCTGTACAGTTGGCGACAGAGCCAATCAGCCACCACATACCTGCATTCACACCAATGAGGTCAAACACTAAAGCCCCAAACTATTTGATACGCTAACTTCATCTGACAAAATATTCATGAACATGACATTTGTTAAACAGTTTCCCCTTGTCATAACTCCATCACTAACAAATAAAACAGTTGGTAGAGACATGAATCTATATGTTGCTAATATGTTGCATCATCCATGAAACCTCTCTCTACCTAATAACTCTGTAATTAAACTGAAGATCATTAAGATGTATTAAAGCTTCCTTGTCAAAAATAACTTCCTTATTAAAAATAAAATAAAGTAAAAAATCACTGCCAGTCAGTATCCAAATCACCCACTAATATTAATAACCGACAAAGCACACATCACACTGTTAAATTAGAATGCAAATAAAACATATCTGAGTTAACATTCCTAATTTAGACGTATCTTTCTTGTCATAGGCACTTTTCATCTACTCAAATGAAGAATTCAGTATAGTCATTCTTCATAACCTGTTTCTCTTTGTTGCTGTACATTTTTTAAGAAATACAGCTTTGTGAAAGGCAACAAAATGAAAGAAAGAAAGATCAATCAAGTTCTGTGAAACATGCTGGAATAAAAATGGGCTTCCGTTTTCCTGGGGCATTGCCCCTCATACCTAGTAAACTTTATTACTCTAATTCTGAGGTCACACAACCTTGAAGAAACAATAAATACTTGTTTTGGGAAATAAAACAAGTGATGCCATTTCTCTGTTGGGGTGCAATTTGGACAACAAAATTACATCCACCATACTAATGTTTCAACTCAGAATCACTTGTATAGTGCATCAGTGATACCTGTGGAATATTTATATGGAAAATCAGCAGATTAATGAATGCATATAACATAAAAAAAAATGTAACGACTTACATTACAGTAGGCCATTCATTTCTTCATTTAACATCCTTCTCCTTTTAGATACCTTTTGAATCCAGGGATAAGTTATGGCAATGCCAGCTAGACTGATTATTGTGGCACTGAGCAGCCTAATTGTTGAGTAAACCTACTTGTGAGATGTATACCTCTTGTCTATAACTGGAAAAATTTAAGGCACTGGATTTTCATAGCTTTTAAACTTTTACTGTTACCATTGTGGCAAGAATCTGTCTAATGGACAATTCATTTGAAGTGTTTTTAATAGTAGGCCTATAAGATCGAACTTTTACTGTCATATGTGAATGTTTTGATTTCCTTGTTCTTATTATACTTATTAAGCACACTGGCCTTCTGAATTAAATGTCTGGAATATATTATTAAATTAGAGAACACAATGGAACTTTAACAGATAATTAAAACATCAAAAAGGCATTAAATGTGTTAGTTATGAATCTAGTCATTTCCTAAAACAATTAGGTGGCGTTCTCCTTTAATTTTGCAATGCATACTCTTTTAATAAGGAACTTTGCATCTTGATTTAATTCTTTAGTATTTTGCATGCTTGAGGTACCCATAAAATTTACAACACTTTTCCGAAGTGGCTAATTTTGAGCAGGCACATTTTCCTTTTCACAGTTCATGTACTTGCTTAACCTTTTTATGTGAGAATTTCCAGTCGTTTTTTTTTTCTATAAATGTATGCAGAATCTTAAGACTTTTCAGTTTTAAAACAAAGTACTTGATTCTGCATGTAAGTTTCTTTTATGGCTGCTTTTTTAGTTTCTTTTCCTGCTTCAGTTTCTCTTCATTGAAATGCATGTTTCTATTAAGAATTCAGATTAAGCAGTACATCCCCAGGCACAGAAAGAAAAAGCCCTTATTGTGCCCCAGACAGCTCAGCTCTGACTAATAGCACAAATGCTGGTGGGACTGGATGAGGGGAGGATTGGAGTAAGCAGCTGATGCTGGCTTGTCCGTCCTAGGGGGAAGGGGCAGCCTAGGCTCACTGTAATTACAGCAGTAGTAAGAGCTGGGCAAGTTCCACACTGCAATTTGTGTACCACTTAGTTTGGATGTTGTGTATGTGTGAAAGTGTGCATGCACCTTCTGTAAGCAGCAATTGTGGGGCTTGCAAGGCTGTCTCAGACTGAGTTCAGTCAGGGCACATTCGCTGGTAGCAGGATGATATTGTACCAGTGCCCTCAATCTCCTAACCAGCCCCAGATGGAGATCAGGTTGAGCGCAGAGCAGGTTATGTCTGGTCCAATACAGTCAGTGACCAAGAAAAGGAGCTGGTGGTAGTGAATGGTCAGTTAACATCCATTTACATGCTAACAGAAAAGCAATGTATGAAATTTAAATGTCATACTGTCTTTGGGCCAGAGCTAATTAGATTTCTTAATAATCATTCCGCTTTGAAAATACTGAATATAGTATTGATCTTACAACTTCCTAGCCTTTAATTCATTTTCAAACTTGTTGCAGTTGATTTTCATCATTGGCATGGTTGCCATGCAAAAGACTGTTGCCAACCCACATACCAGAATGTTCATTATCAGTCAGCTGGTGGGCATCCTTTGCCATCCAATTTCAGGACATCAGTGGTGTAAACGGTCATTGGCTGTTGCACCTTCATTTATTTCTTGCTGTGTAGTCGAATGCACAAGAATGCATTTCTGAGCATTGTCAGTCCATCAGTCACCTTTCATCACCAAAGTATTCGGATAAGGATATGCCTATCCTTATGTTAATAGTTTCTTTGATGTTGGATGTTAATGTTTTAAAAAAATAACTGTCTTTCATGTGGGAAACAAATCCCTCAAAACTTCTGCTCTTATTATTTATTCTGTTTAGGGCATGCCCAATTTCCACAGGAACCTCCCTGGGAAAAGAAAAAGGGGCACTTCTCACCAGGGAAACATAGATTTCTCAGAGTCAGACAATGCCAGTGTTTAGCATCACCCCCTCAACAGTTTGTGCATTCTGACTCAGAAGTCACTCTGTCATCAGCTTTGCCATCTGAGGACTTATCTTTTGGGGATACCTTTCATAGGATGAAGGAATCCTTTAACTGGGAGTAAAGGGAATTTGTCCGGACCCAAATTAACTATAAAAAGCTCCTCAGCCTCACTGGTGCTAAACTCCCTGACTATGCATCCAGTCAATGAAGTTTTGGATGATGTGTTTACAGGCATGTTCCTGAAGCCTGATCCCCATCCCTCTGCTGCCAGAAAGTCTCATTGCTGTTATAGGGTGCTTGAGTCCCACAAGTATCTCTATAAGAATACAGTGACAGATCCAGCTGTGTTGTGTGTGGAATCCTACTAGAGATTGTGAAGATTGGGTAGAGATGGGTGGAGGAATGTGAAGACTGGTAGAGATGGGTGAAGGCTGCCAGCCTAGTCAAATAGAATTTGGTACATAATTCTATTATTTGTAAATACTGTGAATGTTGAACTTAAAACAATGTGGCAGCATCGCTATCTGCTGTAAAAAAAAGCTAAGTCAAGCAATTCTTGTTGGTCCTTTGAAATTAAAATTGTTTCATCACTGCCTTTGATGTTTTACAAGTCGGCTCCAGTCCAGCTGGATATAGGCTTCCTGTCTATTGTTTTAAGGCTAAAGTTAATGGCCAGAATTTACATGTGGAATGTCCATTATTGCTCTAAGTGTAAAAGAATGTAAATGCAGTTAATGTGTAGACTGGGAACTCTGGGAAGAGTGAAAAAGATGATGTAATGTTTATCAGAACTAGAGTTTCAATTTAAACAGTGAGAACCAGAGATTGTTGAGCATTTTTGTCTTGATATCCAACCTACAGCATTGCCTGTTGTCTTAAGTAAGTTATCTTAGAAGTGGGCTTTCTTGTAGAAATAGCTAGGACTGTAAAGATTAGACTAAGTGTTTTTCTGTTATGTCAGAACTGTAGTACTGAATTATTTTAAGTTTCTGTGTGATCTCTGAACTCTTGAATAGCACTGTGGTGTAGTAGTATTGTCTTGTGTTTTTAGTATTTATTATTAAATATTTTTTAAATGTTTTAAACTGTGGCTGGTTTATGTAGAGATAAATTAAGCTCTAGAGTACATTACATGCTTTTAAGTGATCCTGTAATAAGCCCTTCCAATAAGCCTTGATTGCTTAGTTACACTACTATTGGATAATAATATTGCAAAGTAATAATTAGACACCCTTTTCAGGGCCTTTGGGTAGCAAATAAGTATTAGCTGGTGGTGGCAGTAATTACTACTGTATAGTCTGGGCATAGCGGCACAGCTGGAGAATCTGTCCCAGCCTTTCCCAGGAGTGTCTGTGAAGTTGTATACGTACTTATCTCAAAGTGTGTGTGTGTGTGTGTGTGTGTGTGTGTGTGTGTGTGTGTGTGTGTGTGTGTGTGTGTGTGTGTCAGCTACTTTGGCAGGGATATGAAGCACTATTTGGACAGAGAGGGTACTGGAAGTTTTAGCTTGCCAGCTAGCCTGAGATCTGGACCCTATAGCTATGCCAGTGGGGAGTCTTATTGGGGATCTGGGGAGCAAGGGAGCAACCAGCCCCTGGCTGACTGTGATCTCTGTGTGGAAATTGCACTTTACTATGTGTATCTGTTATCCTTTCCTCTCATATGAGATGTCCTCTCTGGTGTTAGTGGTGTGGATTGAGGCTCCTTGATAGCTGGGCCAAGGCACAGGCATCACATATTAATTGGTGACAGTGGTTGGGATATCCACTTCCCATATTAATTGGTTTGCAGTGATGGGATCCACTCCACATACTAACTGGTGGGCATTAGTGGAATATCCACATCACATATTAATTAGTTGGCAAATACTAATTGGCTTGTAGTGGTGTGGATAGAGTAAATCCTGTAGCTTATGTACAGTGTTCTCTGAAGGTGTTTTGTACTCTAAATCAGCCACACAGTGAATACTCAGATCACAATTGTTTTATTTCTTTTGTTAGCTTAGTTAGTCAGTGTGAGCAGGCAGCATGTTAGCAGAGGAGTATGGAAAGCTGACAAGGAGCCAGCTGGTGGAGATGTGTCAGGCTAGGGGACTTGTGCATGGAAACTTGACTAAGGCAGACCTGGTTGCAGCCTTGGTTACAGCTGCATCAGAAAATAACATCCAGGAGGACAATCAGACTGGCAGTGGAGATACAATATCCTCAGAGAATGGACAGCTCAATCTTTCTGCAAAGGACAATCAGACTGGCAGTGGAGATATAATATCCTCGGAGAATGGACAGCTCAACCTTTCTGCAGTGGACTTAAAAAGCCAACTAGAGCTAAAGAGACTTGAGTTAGAGGCCAGGAGTTTGGAGATAGAAGCTGAAGAAAAGGAGTATAAGAGGAGGCATGAGAACGAAATGCTGACACCACACCAGAGTCATGGAGGTAATGGGGAAGGGAGTAACTGGACCTCAGAAGCACAACAGGTCAGTAAATTTCTTCCGCAATTTAAAGAGGGGGATAATTTTGATAGTTTCATTCATATGTTTAAGAGGGTATGCAAACAGCATAGTGTTGACCAAAGGCTCTGGGTACTGTTCCTGACCCCCTTACTCCATGGGAAAGCTGTAACTTTTTTTGTCAAAAATGCCTGATACTGTCTGTTTTGATTATACTGCTGTAAAAAATGTCTTTTAGAATGTTTTAAGCTAATACCTGAAATGTATAAGAAAAAGATTTGTGAGCATAGACACAAGTCAGATGAAAGTGTGTGTGAATATGCTGCTGAACTGAGCACTTATTTTCATATCTGGGTGAGTGGATGTTAGGTCACCACTTTTGAAGGGCTGGCAGATCTTTTGGTGAGGGAACAAGCCCTTAGCACTTTGCCTGAGGACATAAGGATCTGGTTAGCTGATAGACAATGTGCTACTTCAAATGAGTTGGGGAAGAAGGGAGACCTATACCTGAAAGCAGGGCAGCCGTGCACAGGAAGGGGACCCTCAGTACTGCTCATGGGTCTAAAGGAACCCATGGTGGGCAGCACAGACTGCCCCAACAGAAACTGTCGGGAAGCCACTAGTCCAGGTACATGTCCAGGAGCTAGGGTTAAATGTTTTGAATGCAACCAGTGGGGCCATGTGGCATACAGGTGTCCACAGAGGCAAGGTGGGGAACCAAAGGTGAGGGAGCCAGTAAGTGGGAAAGACGAAATGCCAATAGTAGGTTGTCTCGAGACAACAGGGGTACTAAACTACCATCCTGCAGATGTCCTGAGAGGGAAGGATTTGGATGAGGCAGTACCATGTGCTTATGCAGTTACACGTGGTCAGGCTAGGAGACAAGCATGTGTGTCTGGTAGCCTATGGGAGACCCAGACAGAGTGCATACTTGCAACCAGGACTGGTGAGGTGGTTACTTCAGGGAGTGAGCTACTCTGGAGCAGTGAGACTGAAGGTGAGCCACAGCTGCTTGTGGGTACTGATGTTCCCTTGGACCGAGTGACTGCAAAGGGAGAGGTGAGTAGTAGCACCCAGGCTGACAGTGAGGCACTGCTGTCAGAGGATGCCAGATTTCCTGTGGAAGGGCAGCTGGGAAAGGTTACAAGGAGAGAGTTGAGACAGGCTCAGATCTCAGACCCTACATTGCAAGGCCTGCAGCAGGTAGCTAGGGAGGCACCTGATTCTCAAGGAAAGAGGGGGATCTGTATACTGGGACAGAACGTTACTGTACAGAGAGTGGACCACTGAGGGAGGGCTAGAAGGTGAGACAGTACAGCAGTTGGTAGTGCCTAGAGCCTACCATCTGGCATTTCTAGCCATAGCCCAAGATATTCCCTTTGCAGGTCATATGGGCATAAAATGTACAAAGAGGCATATTATGCAGAACTTCTATTGGCCTGGAATTTCCAGAGATGTAACAGGGTACTGCAGGACCTGTGAGCAGTGCCAAAAGGTAGGCAAGGCATGAGACAAGGTAAGAGCTCCTTTAATGCCTTTGTCTGTGATTGAGAAGCCATTTCAGAGGGTAGCTATGGATATTGTGGGTCCTCTGAGTACCCCAAGTTCCACAGGGAAAAAGTATATCCTAGTGGTAGTGGATTATGCTACACAATACCCTGAGGTGGTGGCTTTGTCCTCCACTGAGGCAGAGAAGGTGGCAAATGCTTTGTTGAAGATTTTCAGCAGGGTGGGTTTCCCAAAAGAAATACTGTCTGACAGAGGTGCCAATTTCATGTCAGACCTGCTGGCTTGTCTGTGGAAGTCCTATGGTGTGAAGCACATGAAGACCACCCCCTACCATCCCCAGACTAATGGTCTTGTTGAGAGGTTAAACTATACAATCAAGTCAGTGCTATGGGCATTTACAGATAAGTTTAAGAGGAAGTGGGACAAATATTTGCCCCATCTGTTGTTTGCTTACAGAGAGGTTCCTCAGGAATCCATAGGATGCCCTTCAAGAATGCAACTGCAGTCATAACATGTGGGTTGTCCTGCCTCAGGCAGCCCTCAGTCGGCCGGATTCCAAAGTCTGGGTCCGACATCGGCTGATGTCGCATTTCTCTCCGACGTCAGAGCGGCTGAAGTATATAAGCATCAGCCGACGCCATTTTCTTCAGTCTTTCTTGCCACGTGGTGCCCGAAGCAGAAGCGGTTCGCAAGTGCCGGTCGGTCAGCTCCTGTTTTTTACGATACCGAAGTCTTCAAAAAAGCTAAGTACCCCATTGGGGACCTTTTCTTGCCTCAGCCGATGTCAGAAATTACTGAAAAAGTTAACAATTGTCTTTTTTGTGGTAAACAAATACCTCATAAGGATTTCCACTCTTACTGCCTCCCTTGCCTGGGCCCAGACCACGACGTCTCGGCCTGTGTAGCCTGTGCTCGCTTCAACAAGCGCACTCTCAGGCGCCGGGCGGAGTTCGCTGAAGATTTTTTCGGCGATAAATTTGCTTACACCATGCCGTCGGATCTTCCGACATCGCAAACTCCTAAAAAGCGAAAAGACCGGGACCAACATC
Source organism: Protopterus annectens (assembly GCF_019279795.1). Taxonomy (NCBI): domain Eukaryota; kingdom Metazoa; phylum Chordata; order Ceratodontiformes; family Protopteridae; genus Protopterus; species Protopterus annectens. Next base: position 710,027,854 of record NC_056735.1, read on the forward strand.
CTCGGCCTGCGTCTACCACAGACTCCACGCCAAAACCTAGCGCGAGTGCTCCGGTTCCCTCTGAGACGGTCTCTCCACCGCTCCGAACCGAAGACACCGCATTACCGATGACTCCGATTCCAGACATTACTCGACGCCAGTTATAGATTTTCCTCCGGATACCGAAACCGAGGAAATGCCCGAGACCATTGCTGTAGACAAGGTCACTCCGGCACGTGGAGCTGCCAGGCCTCCTATGGCCATGTCTCTTAAGGCCTACACTAGAGCTAAGGCAGCCAGCAAAACTAAGCATATTACTTCTAAATCTTTACCGCAGCCGACTCCGGAGACACAAATTATGTCCATGGCTGCTGATTTAATTTCCATGATTAGAGGTTCACAGGCCCATCCTGAGAGAGCATCCCAGCCTCCTCCTGATAAAAGGCCCCGGGTTGAACCCTCTGACCCTTCTCCTTCAGATGAAGACTCTGAGGGCTCTGTCCACTCTGATAGCCAGGAAGAGTTCTTCCAGACCTATGAGGACTCGTTTGCAGAAGATTCCCTCCCTTCGGCCTCCCCTCCTGAGGATATTTCTTTTGGGGAAGTTCTGCACACTATGAGGGAACATTTCAAGTGGCAAGGACAGGAATATTCTGATTCTAGGAAATGCCTTAGGACTTTCCTTAAGAAGCCTCAGCACAGGTCCTTAGCTATTCCTCCTGTACTTGATGTTCTGGATGATTTGTATTCTGACTCTAGTGCTACCCCTGATTCTCTTCCTCCTGCCCCAGCCAAGCCAGACAGGTATTACAGGGTCCCAGAAACTCATTCCCATTTATTCAGGGCCCATTCTGCTGATTTGGAAACTATTTCACAGGGGCCTAAAGGAGTTTCAGCCTCCACCTCAAAAAACCCTTTGCCCTCCAATAGGGAAGCGAGGTCATTAGAGAGATGGGGTAAAAAGGTTTACACATCCACTACCTTATCTATGAGAGCTTTAAATTGCCTTTTTCATATGTTACAATATCAGGATTATCTCTTAGAAGATTTACAAAAAACTTTAGCTTCTCCTGATCCTTTAGACAGGAAGACTTTGCAGGAAGCTGTACATAACTCTCAGCAAGTAAGCAATCACTTCCTGCAGTGTGGATATGATGCACTGGAAGCTTCATGTAGGGCAGCTATGACAGGGGCAGTGATTTGTAGACATGCTTGGTTAAAAGATCAACCTCTACCAAATCATGTAAAAGCAAAGCTTCTGGATGCACCTTTGGAAAAGAACAAGCTTTTTGGTGCAAATGCTAAGGATGTGTTAAAGACCATCGAAGAAAAAGCAAAATCAGTTCAGACTGTGAAAGATTTCCTCCAGGTTCAACCCCCCAGGTTCAGTAGGAATTGGCCTTCAAAAAACTGGTCCTTTCCTAATCCAGAAAAGTTTCAAAGGGGTAAGAACAGACGTGGCCGAGGAAGAGGCCAATACAGAGGCCCTTACAGGGGAAGACAATGGCAGCCAGGAAACCAAAGAAGTGATGCAGGGGTTTCACCTGCCCAACAACCACAAACTCAATGACTTTCCTCTACTACCACCTACCAGGGAACAACTAGAAGCTCCCTTGGGCAGGAAATTATCTCTGTTTGCAGAAAACTGGCACAGACTGACAAAGGACAAATGGATTTTGGACATTATAGACCGAGGGTACAGGTTTCATTTCCATACCTTACCAAGAAAACAAGGCATGCCAAACCTACCACAAAATCAGAGGGCAGAGGCTATCAAGCAAATCACTCTGCTGACTCGAATGAAAGCAATAGAAAGAGTTCCACAACAAGAACAAGACCAGGGGTTTTACTCAAGACTGTTCCTTGTTCCAAGAAAAGAATCTCAATGGAGACCAATACTGGACTTGTCCGCATTAAACACCTTTCTCATAGTACCAAAGTTCAAAATGCTGACTCTACAGCAACTCCTTCCCATGCTGGGCAAGGAGTCGTGGCTGATTACTCTGGACCTCAAGGAGGCATACCTGCATGTCCCTATCAGACACAGCTGCAGAAGATACCTCAGATTTCTTGCAGGGCCAGAGCATTATCAATTCTCAGCATTGCCATTTGGCTTATCTACTGCACCCAGAGTATTTACAAAATGCCTGGCTTCAGTGATTGCTCATTGCAGGCTCCAGGGAATACAAATTTACCCGTACCTGGACGACTGCCTCATACAAGCGGATGACAAATTGATGTTGACAAAAAACCTGGATTATGTCATACGATTACTTCAAGCTCTGGGATACACAGTCAGCTTCCAAAAGTCAAGACTGCAGCCATCCCAGCAAATAATCTTCTTAGGAGCCAAACTAGACACAGCCTCTCAGATGGTTTACCTGACAGAAGACAAGCAAGAGAAGTTAACTCATTACTTCAAAGGTTTAGCAAAACTCACCCAGATGACTGCAAGGAGATTCCTACAGGCCCTGGGTTACATGGCATCCTGCATTCTACTGGTTCCATTAGCAAAACTGCACATGAGAAAGCTTCAATGGTACCTAAAAAGCATTTGGTCTCAACACAGCAACAACTTGGAGACAATCATACCACTCATTCCATGCCTACAAAAGGAATTCTTATGGTGGGCCTCGGTGAGCCAGGAAAACACAGGTATGTCATTCAAAAAACCACAGATAACATAGACTATGACTACAGACGCCTCAGACCTTGGATGGGGGGTGCACATGGAAGACAGGTGTATACAAGGACAATGGTCTCAAAAGGAAACACATCTGCATATAAACCAAAAGGAAATGCTGGCAGTGATGCATGCCATCGAGGCTTTTCAACACCAACTCCAGCAAGCCCATTTAATGATACGGACAGACAACACCACTGTAATGTGGTACATAAACAAGCAGGGGGGCACCCACTCTTATCCCCTTTGCAGACTGACAATGCAGCTTTGGGAGAAATCACTGAGCCTAAACATCCAGTTACAATCCCAGTTTGTTCCAGGAAAAGACAATGTGTTGGCGGACAGCCTAAGCAGGAATTTCACAGATCCACACGAGTGGAGGTTACATCCGAAGGCCTTCAGACAACTTATTTCGATGTGGGGCAAGCCAGAAGTGGACCTATTTGCCTCTCACCTCAACCATCTTCTACCAAAATTTTGCACAAGGACATACCATCCAAAAGCTTGGAAAATAGATGCCCTCTCATTCAACTGGAACTGCCTAGCAATCTATGCATTCCCACCTCTGCCACTGATGACCTCAGTATTACTAAAGATCAAAACAGAGAAGCCCAAGGGAATCATAATAGCTCCGGATTAGCCAAGACAACACTGGTACCCACTACTACGGAGCATATGTCACACCAGGAGACGGGCCCTCCCTCAGTGGCCTCTACTTTTGACTCAACACAATTTCGAAACACTGCATCCAAATCTTCAGCCACTGCAGCTAACAGCCTGGGAGATCCCATAAATAACTTCAGCTTATCTCTTTCCAAGGAAGTTCAGCGGATACTAACAGAGGCTCGAAGACCATCCACCAGAAAGGTTTACTTAGCAAAGTGGAAAAGATTCAGCAATTGGAATACCAGCAAGGGACATGATGCATCATTGTTGAACATCCCACTCATCTTGGAATATTTGGCAGATATGTTAAAGAACGGCCTCTCATATTCTTCCATAAAGATACATGCATCTGCTATTTCAGCTAGATACAACACTGATCCTCCTGTTTTCTCTCACCCCTTACTAAGACAATTCCTCAGGGGAATCAAGAACATTAAACCACCAAGAAAGGCCCCAGTGCCAGCCTGGGACCTCAATTTTGTCTTAGAAAAACTGACTCTACCTCCCTTTGAGCCAGCAGCTTCAGTTGACTTGCAATTCCTCTCATGGAAGACAGCTTTCCTGTTGGCAATCACCTCAGCAAGAAGGGTTTCAGAGCTACAGGCCCTAATGGCAATACCACCCTTTATTATTTTCCACAGAGACAGGGTTTCATTAAGGACCAACCCTACCTTTATGCCAAAGGAGGTATCTAGGGTTTCTCTAAATCAAGCCATTCATCTGCCTGCTTTCTTCCCCAATCCTGAGAATAAGGGGGAAAGACTTTTGCATACCTTGGACATTCACAGACAACTTCGATACTACCTGGACAGAACCAAGGCCAGTAGGAAGTCTGAACAACTTTTGTAGCTTACGCCCTGCAGTCCAAGGAAAAGCAATTTCAAAACAGACTATTTCTAAATGGATTGGACATTGCATCAGATTCTGTTATTCCTTTCATGGAAAGACTGTTCCAGCCAATGTCAGACCACATTCCACCAGAGCTACAGCCACCTCTGCAGCATTCTTAAGAGGGGTGCCTACCAAGGACATTCTAGAAGCTGCTACATGGAGCTCCGTGCATACATTCTCCAAACACTACAATCTCCCTCTATATTCCAGATCCAGAGCAGGCTTTGCTTGGCAGTCCTGCAGGGTTTGATTGCCACACCATCCCTTTCCTAGAGCATACCTCCTCCCCAGCTAAGCTATGGTATTCTACCCACATGTTATGACTGCAGTTGCATTCTTGAAGGACATAGTACAGTTTTGTACCTACCATAAATGTAGATGTCCGATAGACATGCAACTGCAGTCGGATTTTCCCTCCCTCCATACCCCTCTATGCCTAGGGTCCACTCCTATCCCTGTTATTCTTAGCTGGGGATATCTGTTATAGTGTATTTGTTTTATTGCTCATTTATTTGTTTGGAATCCTGTTTTTGTCTTACAATTTGATTACAGCCTTCCTTGGAGGGCACCTGGCATCTGGGGCAAGAAACACTGAAGAAAATGGCGTCGGCTGATGCTTATATACTCCAGCCGCTCTGACGTCAGAGAGAAATGCGACATCAGCCGACGTCGGACCCAGACTTTGGAATCCGGCCAACCGAGGGCTGCCTGAGGCAGGACAACCCACATGTTATGACTGCAGTTGCATGTCTATCGGACATCTACATTTATGGTAGGTACAAAACTATACATTTTTCACCCTTTGAGTTGCTGTATGGGCATAGGGTGAGGGGACCTCTAGATTTAATTCGAGATGAGTAGGAAGGTGAGTGTGAACCTCACAAGGAGTCTGTTGTGGCATACATCCTAAACCTCAGGACAAGGCTCAGGGAACTCATGGGCTTGGCCCAGGAGAACCTGGCAGAAGCCCAACAACAGAAAAAGGTGTAGTATGATAGGATTGCTTGAGCTAGAGAGTATATTGTGGGGCAGCAGGTAATGGTTCTCATTCCTGTTAGACACAACAAGCTGCAAGCAGCTTGGGAGGGACCCTACAAAGTGGTAAGAAAGGTGAGTGATGTTAACAACATGGTGGAACTGCTAGGCAAATGGCAGGGGCACAAATTATACCATTTTAACATGATGATATCTTACCATGATAGGGAGGGAGATCTGGGGACTGATCTCCTCAGTGAGGCTCAGGCTGACACCTCAGTGGAAGAGGTAGCAATGTCCCAGCAGCTTTCTCCTACCCAGGTTCGAGAAATCCGAGCATTGTTGCAGGAATTTGGGGACATGTTCACTGGGAAACCAGGGTGCACCCACCTAGTGCAGCACCAGGTGGATACAGGACCCCAAAGGCCTATTAGGCAGGCCCCTTGTAGGGTGACTTAGAGAGTCAGACAGACTCTGAGGGAAGAGATACAGGAGATGTTGGAACTAGGGGTGATTCAAGAGTCCAACAGTCCCTGGGCCTCCGCAGTAGTGCTGGTGCCAAAGAAGGATGGCAGCACCAGGTTCTGTGTGGACTACAGTAAATTAAATAGTCATACAGAGTCGGATGCTTATCCCATGCCTAGGACAGATGAGGCCCTAGAGCAGCTGGGTGGGGCTAAGTATCTTACAACCATTGAACTAACAGCCCCACAAGGCATTTGTTCTAACATGAGTGGTTCTCTAAATCTTTGATTTTCCTTAAAACAACTGGAGCTCTCAGTGCATGTGACTGATAGTAGCTTGTTCATTTTGAGCACTACTGTAAGCTACGTTCATATTTGATTAATTTCCTTGGCTTTCATCCCTTCAGGTCAGCAATCTGATCAACATATGTAGGTCTTTTAAAAATTCTCATTCATTTTTTTAATTATAGTTAATATTCAGATTGCTTCAGTTATTTTAGCACATTCTATAACTTTTCAAGCAAACACTTTCCGCCTTTAAGTCTTTCAGGACCATTCCAGAACAAAGCCACATCATAGCCATATTTCTAAGGGCTCACCAGCACCCTCTCCCAGAGCTGATATATTTTCCCCTCTTTCTTCATTGTATCAGTGACATAATGTTTTAATCTGCACCTTAATTTTTTGTAAGGTCACCAAAGCAGATTAAATATACTTCCTTTCAAGTACACTACTAAAACTAGCTAAACCATTTCTAAAGTCATAATTGGTATTGTAACATTCAAGAACATCATTATGTGCTAGGGATGTTTGAATTCTCTGTTTTGTCATATAGGCATATACTCATATAGCCAGCTCACTCCATATGTCATGCTAATTGCTGTTTTATATCATTATGATGCATTTTCAGAACCATTTTTATTTATCATCTGATCTGTCCTTTCAAAAATATTCACCCTCCTCAATTTTCTTTTCAGCTTTCTCCCATTGCTCATATTTACTACAGTCTCCTTTTCCTGTTGTTTGTAGCACTTGCAGGGGAAAAACATAAAGGGCAGCAATATTACTTTAATAAAACTTGATCCTATTACAATACAACGTTACAGATTAGCATGTAATTCCCACATTACATGATTCCGCAGCTATAAAATTTTAACTAAATGTTATGATCTCCTCATTTTATTTATTTTACTTATTTTCACTACGTACTTTTTGCATTTTCTTGATTTCTTACTTGTATAGAATCACATTATCTTGCAGACAATTGCAAAATTGCTGAAAGAGTTACAGTACACTTGAGTAGTTTATCTTTTACCTTTAATATTTTATTCTCATGTGCACATTTGTTAAGCAAGTGACATCTTAAATTCTGATGTTCAATTATTTTAGCACTGTGAATATCAATCTTCAATGGCTTTTAACAAAATTCCTACTTCTTTCATTATTTTTCACATTTTAGTAAATTAATAATACTTAAAAGTCCATTTTGATCCAGATGACCTACAGCATGGGAAATGTCAGAACTGTCCTGTAGATTTCAGCTGCTGAAATGCACCTCATTTTTCTTCTTCACATTCACAGAAGCATAATCTTTTTCCTTGTGCAGTATTAATGGAACTAATTTAATAGCCTTGCCATGCATCATAGGCATTTTCGTACAACTTCCTTGATAGTTTGTTTTATCAAGATCATTTATTTATAGTTACCTTTAAATAACCAATGTGACTTTAGCTATGTTTTCTTCTTCTTCCTCTTCTGTTTTTCTTTTGTCAGTTCTTCTCTTTTATAAACAAATCCTCTAAGTGCAGGATCACAGAAACTGCAGATGAGTGCAGACTTATAGGAAAAGTCGAAGAACAGAACTTTTTAGCTGACAATGGGTACGGATCTATAGTTATTTAAGGGTCGATCCCTTTAACAAAGCTTTGAGAGGCGAATCCTTGGACAGGTTAACAGGCAGATCTCTGTACTGTTCAAGGAGAAGAGCAATTAATTTAAAAGTAGCATAAAGTCACAAAACTGCCGTTTTTGCAGATTTTCCCTTTCTTTAGAAAGACTTTGTTACTTTTACCATTTTTATAAATTTTCTGCTAAAACCATGCGTTTCTAGGTTGAATTTGCTTGAAAAGGTACAAATCTTTTGTTGTTCCAAACAGCATATTTTGCATCCCAGTGCACAAGCTCTTAGCTTTGGTGCTGTGTTGCAGCTGAGCTGATAACTTGTGTGCTACATGCAGTTTCCTGGGTTTGATCTTCATGATGCCTGCCATGCCTTTCTCTAGTTCATGAAATGAAACTCACAGTCAGAGCTCAGCCTGAATAGGACTCAAAGTAACTGACTCAATTTAATTCATTAATTCACCCATTCATTCATTCTAGTAAAGGCACAAAAAAATCTTTTTCCTGGGTATATTATTTATAGGAGGTTAGCTATAAACATACCATCTGGTGACTGGTCATATATATTGATAACATTAAGAAGTGCTTGTGTCACACTGTTTGTTTAAATGTTTCTTTTAGCCAACATGAAAGAAGTGATGTATTATTTTCTCCCTTCTTATGGGCAGATACGTGTTAAAGCACCATACCCAGCAACAGTAATTTGCTGGAAATTTCTGAAAAGCTCATGTACCTTGAATGCTCAGTTAGGCCGTATTGTAAAACCCATATCTGGCCAATAAAAGTTATTACTTTTACCTCTGTGTTCCAGTGTAATATTCTTTGACTCAACAGATTCCATCAACTTTGGCAAATATCAGCAGGTCATTAGGTTACAGCCTTGCTGACCTTCCTCTGGCCATAAATTCTAGTTGTCATCTCACTGATTGAGGTCTTGCATTTGGTCTACTGAAGCATGATACCAACAGCCTTGCAACACAGTCAGAAGTAGGAGTTGAACTCATGTTATTTAAACATATCTGTCAGATGTTCCCCAAAGTACTTCAGTGTTCAGCTGGGTATCTCAGAACTGTGTAGCTAATGTTGTGTCAGAAATGTTTAGCCAATATCAAATGGAAATCAGCTGACCACTGATGGAGATGCTTAAGTGTCCCTGTGAGGTCTGCAACTGTGCCTTCTGGAACCTTATGCTGCTATGTTTTATCATATTCAGCTAAAATAAACTTTAATCTCATCTTGTTCCTACTTTAAGTCTTAACCCTTTTGTTGTTGCATCATAATTAGATCAGTCAGAGTAACAGTGATGTTGCAATCTGGATAATGACTTTAGCATAACTGCACGAACTGTCAAGGACACCTGTTTTATTTTAAAGACTATTACTTAAGTAATAAATAATATTGTAGGAAGGTAAAATGTGGAAGAAAGTACATATGCGGATGCAAACCAGAAGATGCACACACACTTTTGCATGCACATTCTGTGATCTGTAAGCAGAGTATCCCCATCTATCCACATCTGCACAGGTTTTATATACAATACCCAGGTTTGCTAACTTCTCATTCATAGTTATACCCTATTCCAAAAATAGCAAATTAAATATATAGCATTGGTATAGACATTTTAAGTTCTACATGAAAACAATTTGTTCATGATCTGTTAGCCCTGGGCAAAAGCTAAACAAATCCACACAGACTTCTATGGATGCTAGTGTTATTCTTGTTTTCTAACAATGAGAGAGCACACCACTCATATGCTTCCCAAAATTGTAGTCATATAAGCCTTAATCACCTAAAAATTCAAACTTTTCTACAATTACCCTTGTTCTTGGAAATTAGTTATCCCAAATATATTATTATTCAATTTTCTGTAGTTCTTTACATACTGAAACTGTTATTATTTGAACCAGGTAAGGCCTTGTCATTCCCTTTGTCCAGTCATTCACTATCACCCACCCTCTGTATCTCTCATGTCTTGATGTCATATATTGTTGTCACATGCATCCACTATTATCATCTGTGTTTTTCCATGCTTCTTCTAAGACACTTCCATAAATATCCAGCAGCAGTGCACTCTCAAAGTGGCAGACGTGCTGCAGTTGTCTTTTGAGTTGTTTCTGCTGCAGAGTATTTTTTTTTTTTTATTTTACAATAATTTTCATTGCTGACTGACTGTGAGGTTAAAGCTTGTTGTATTGTCAATATATGCAATACAAGATGACTGAGAGACTGCAGATGGTAAAGAAGAAGAAAACATAACTGACAGGGTCAAGCTCTGAGCCTTCTGGAGTGCCAAAGTAATTAATTTTATGCATCCTCTGTTTTCAAAGCTTAATTATTTATCCATTTGTATTATCCAGGAAGGATGGCTGACCAGAAAGACTATTTTCATCTGTGATCCATGCCATTGCACAAGTAGCGGAATTTTGCAAAAGCTTTGAAAAATGTAAAACAAAAGTAGACAAAGCGCATAGAAATATGGATCATGACAGAAAAACTAGTCAAATCAGCAGTCCAGCATATTACAGTCAGAGTGGTGTAGCAATGTAGTAAGGAGAGTAAGTAAATGTTAACCGCAATATATTCCACTTATAACAAGACTATAACAAGAACAGTGATAGAGCAAGGAGAACAGACCAGAAGCAGGATAAGCAGACAAACCAGTTATGTGACATCTTTGGGACAGAACTAAGCAACTGTAAAATGGTACTGTAGTGAAGGCATGCAGTATCTCAACAGAAAACTGACTGTCTGCAGTAAAATGATTTGATTATAAAATACAAAAAGTGCTGTAACTTGCAGAAAGTCCAAAACAAGGATGATAAAATGAATCACTTGGCAGTAAATAGAAATACAAGAAGGAATGGATGATGATAGATATTAAAGAGAAGGATAAAGTGAAGAATTTTGATGTTTAGAAAATCTATTTAATTCCTTCCATCCTCACCTTTCATTTCAGATGGTCATATTTTGCCCTTTTCTATGTGTATAGTAACTGTATAGTGTCTGTGGCATTCTTACTGTAAAAACTACCCAACACAGGGAGTAATACACAGGTAACGTGACAATTTAGGATGCCATATTTATACTCTCAGTGGCTTCATGTGTAGTTGCCAACTGTGGCCAGACACATGCCAAGAGGAGCAGTTGAATATTTAATGCGACGGGTAGGACAGTGGACTACAGTGACCAAAGGTGCCATCTTGCCAGAGATTTTGCTCAGTAGTTCAATATGCCTGTAACTAATTTGAAATTCCCAGTAACTTATTCTCACGCAGCATTTTTCTGTGTGGTTGAAGTGACACAAATGTTTCGGAGAAATACATAGTGCTTTCTTTAAAAAACTATATTTAATAATTAGCTTAATATCTGCCCCTGAATGTAAACATATGAAATCATAAAGGTGTACTTCAATTATCAAACTACACAGTATAATATAAATGTTTTTTAAACAACTTTATTGAATTTCAAATGAAAAACAAAAAAATGTCATAGAGTATTCACAAATATTTCAAAATATAAATGTTATTAATTCCCCAAATACTGTTTCAGTATAAAGGATGAAGTGTGTTTATGCAATTACAGAAGGCACTATTGTTAAATAAATATTAAAGTAAAAATGTACTTTTATTTTTTTGTTGACTAGGTTGGGCCTACTGGGCAAAGTTAATTTGTAAGTGGGGCTTGGGAAGAAAAGCTTTCATAATGAAAATATTGAAATTTAAATAATTAAGCAGAAGTAAATCATTAATTAATTGTATTACACATTGTGATTTTTTTATCATTATAAATATTGCACAATATGTGTTGAGTGGATGGTTCTGGACAAGCTACCCAGTTTTGGATGAAATAAATATGTATAACTCTACCTAAAAGCAACAAACTACAGTTATCACAAAAAAATGCTTTTACTGTAGCAGTGCAGCAGATCATTTTCGATTAAAAATATATTCTTCTGTACAATGAATCCTTTATCTATGGCCTTTCGATTAAAAATATATTCTTCTGCACAATGAATCCTTTATCTATGGTCTGTCAATATATATATCCCTGAAATTTCTTTGTGGGATGAAGGGGTCTTACGGTGTAAACATGAAACATGTATAATTCTGTTTGGTTCTCTGATTTTGCTTTTTTGAAGTAATATGTATAACTAGGTCTCAGCACTGTCATTACAGTTATGACAAAAGTCAAGTCAAAATCCAGCAAGAGTCTGTGTTTCTCTCTGCAAACATATTCTGAATAGTCGGAAGTGATGTGCATTATCAGATAAACATATTTATCAATCACTGTAGTGGCCAATGGCATTTGTAGCATTAATGGTGCATAAAACTTGAGACCGCTGTGCAGAGTGAAACCGCAAGCCACATTTCTTAGCATTTAAAATTCATATTCTTGTGTAGGATCCTTAAGTGTTATGACAACAGTGTGTGAGTAAAGTGTTGTATATGCATCCTCTTCAGTTTAATAATATGTTTTCTAGCCTCTTCAGTTTAATAATATGTTTTCTAGCCTGTGCATGCAGTTATATGTCACATATACGTTGCTTCCCTTAGCATTTGCTGTAAGGTCTGAAATGATTACAGAGCCTAAAGCAATTCACTATCAGTGACTAGTAGTAATGAACAGATGCAAAAGGAAAGATATTGTGTGTTATATTGTTATTTGCTAGGGAATGGCAGTAGAGGATTTTTTCAATGACGTGTTTTTGCTGCACATTTAGTTAAGAAAGAAAAGACAGTAGGCGGTTGTACTTAGAGATAGAAGGGAGGTGGAAATGTAACAGCTGAGTTTGATACCAAAGCTGTTTTAAATGTCTCATTGATAGATAGTTTGTTCTAATATGGTTTATATTTGTCCTTATACAGGGTTTCCATGGCAACGGCTTCTTCTCAGGTCCTGATTCCAGAGATTAGTTTAAATGACACCTTTGACACATTTGCACTGGATTTTTCCAGGGAAAAGAAGATGTTGGAGTGTCTTGATTATCTTACAGGTACCATTTCTGATTTTGTAGTTTCTATTGAAAACCTGTTGGTCTCTACATGTCTTGACAAGTCTCTTGGCACGCCCATGGTTTTGATGATTTATTTGTCATGTCAGCTGATGATGTGGTAACAAGTGTATTGTCATTTGTACTGTTCAGGGCACGACAAGAACAATCACTTATTAAAGTACATGTTTCCTTAAGCATCATATTTGGGAGTAAGCTCTGCTTGCTGAAATATTTATTTAATCAATGCTTGTAAATTCTGATAATATTAATAATAAATAGAGTGAAGCTGTCATGCCCTATAATTTAAAAAAAGGTAGTAATAGCAAAATAGTATACATTAGGTAAGTATTCTATTAAGGTGAGGACATGCTGAAAAATGTATAGAGGTAGATGGCACAGAAAAGCACTAGGGAATAACTTAGAATGTATAACATGTAAACTGATTAATGAAGTAATGATTTGAAGTTTATAGTTTACGTATATCAATATCTACATGCTGCATGTACGTGTGTATAAGCATAAATTGCTTGATCTAACATTACAGTAACCATAACACAAGCAACTGAAAGAGCTGATTACACACTCTATTACACACAATCACTGATGTTCTACCCACAGAACATTCAGACACACCCTCATACTGTGGCCCAAACTACCTCTCATGTTGTACACACAGGATATTCAGCCACACACTCATACTGTCACACAAGATAATTGACAAACACACACACATATATACAGTCATACACACACACAAATGTACCACAACACACACACACCAACACCCATAAAAGTATCATCACCAGCATTTTTTGTAAGGAGGTAAATCCCACTATTTTATAGATACCATCTCAAAGGCTGAACAGTGGGGGGGGGGGTGTAAGGACATGCTACTATAGCACAATCTCATACAAGTAAAAGCTGTCACCTTTTAGTCATCTGAGCTTTGTTTTTCTCGCTCTCTCTATATATATATCAATATATATATCAATATATATATATATATATATATATATATATATATATATATATATATATATATATATATATATATTGTGTGTGTGTTTGGCAGCTATTTTGTCAACCATATATGATTGACTAAGCAGCTGATCAACAGGTGTGCGAGACTGTACAATTCCAAGGGTTGGGGAATATGCCTTTAGCCATGTTTGTGCAATCTTAGAGTTAATATAATTAGTAGGATGTGTTGGAGGAACGGCCCTTCTCCCACATGGGAGTAGGGGGGTGCCTGGCATCCCTGCAAAAAACAATGGTTTTATTTGGTTTTTTAACAAATAAGATTTTGAATAAGCCACATCTGTTTCTCAGCAATTATTCAGTGGTGTATCAAGTTCTGTATTTTCAGCCTTATGCAGTCAATATTTTTGCAATTAACTTTTGAGTGCTTTCATTCTAATACACACACACACACACACACACACACACACACACACACACACACAAACTGTACTTAAAACAATAAATAGATATTGCTATAGTTAGAGATATATTGTTAACTGATTTATCCAGTTTTGTTAAGGGTTATTTTCATAAGGTGGTCAGGGAGCATAGGCTGGTTAAGTGACTTGTTTGGAGTCATGCAGTGGAGTAGGCAAATGCCTACTGAGGGAATCAAACACACAGCTACAGGATGAAGCTCTTTAGCAGCTCATAACTTTCATTCTTTCTGCTAAACTGCCAGACAGTTTATTTGCATTAAATCTGTTGATTATTTTGCTAGAAGGTAAAGGAAAGACATGTCACATGCTTGTCTACTATAATTCCTTAGATATATTAGTTGAGAATCACATCTCTAAAAGATTTTATGTTCAAGAACTAAAACTGATATTAAATTTTTAAGGAAATGTTTGATGTTGGATATAGATGCAAGTGTTTTGAGTTAAAACCCTAATAAATATATATCCAGTTGATCCAGGTTTATTGACATTCTAGGCTCTGAAACTTTATGACGTTACACAACAAAATAAATGTAAATTCCCAAAGGATTCTGACCCTGACGAAAAAAAAAACAGTTGTGAATGACAGTACACAGTAAAACAGATGTGTATCCCCAAAGGTTCAGTAGCTTTATGACCATACTAGGATCTAAAGGAAGAACACAGGACTATGAGCAATTTGCAGCACGAGCTTTTTCTAAGAGAAAAAAAACTTACAGTGCATTGGTAATATAAGAGCCAGGAAATACAGTGTTTCTAAAGAAATGTATTTAAGATGTACTTGGCCTTTAAACACAGTTGCATCGATTCCAGTATTTTTTTTTATTAAGCCTCTATTTCACTTTTGCTTTTAATGAATGAGCCTTATCCCATACAAAACCTGTTTGCATTTATGATTTTGTATATTCAGCATTTAACTCATTACATCTGAGTGACGCCTCCAGGTGCATCTACAGTTAATGCCTACAGATGCCTCTAGATGTCAAAAATTGCTTGTTCATATTTGCATCAATAATTCCAAAACCATACTATGTACAAGGTGTTAAACAATTTCATCTTAAAACTTATACAATAGCAAACTTAACTGTATTAATATTTGACCTCTGTCTAGTGCAGGTAAATATTAACTGTTGTTTTTATGATATTAATTTTTATAGATACAATTTTCACATTTTTCTAAATATCTCAACAAGCAAGTAACAGAGACAGAACTTCTTAGCCTCATATGAAAGCTGTCAGCTAGATGTATAACATGCTCATTACAGCATTTGTGTAACTTAAGTGGTTGAAGAGATATTGTAAGTTGTTTATAAAATATTACAAATGTAATGGTTACTGTCTTTACTATGACTTATAAAATTTGGTTTAAGACCTAGAACCTAATGAATACTGCCACTGTAAAAATAGTTTGTGCTGAATAGTTTGCCTTTTATACTTCTTTCATTACCCCTATGGTTCCAGAGATATGAGCATTTACTTGAAATGTGAGGACATGATTTGATTCTGTCAAAAGGCATAGACTCCGCCCATTGGACTTTACAGTGCAAACTTCCTGAGCTCCATTGGAGTGAATGAGTTAAGCTTTGTGTTCAGTTGTACACATTGCCAACTTAGGTAATTTGACTCACTGTGCTACATTTGCTTAATGCCCAGCTTGTTACAGAAAGGTGTCCTTGACACCATTCCACCTACCTGGTTAACAAATAAATAAGTAAGCAAATGAACAATTTCTGTTATTAACAGCTTTATAAACATTAAGTCAGATTATGGACTTTGTATTCACAAAGACAAACAGACAAAAGGTTGAAAAACAGAAGAGTTGCTATATGGAAAAGAAAGATACTAGAAATATAAAAAGAGATGTTCTACTATATCACTGTCACAGTATTCTTTACAATAGGGATTCCCTGCCAAGGGCAGCCTGATGTCCAGCCAGTATACCAAACCATTAGGTTGTAAAAGGGATGTTGTATGCCACACATATTCTCCCAAAACAGGCATAGGGCATACAGGTGATGTATGGATGTACTATCTGTGATGCCCCTGCTCTAGGCCAGTAATCAAGGAGCCTTAATCCTCACCACTGACACTGGAGAGGGATATTCACTTGGAACAAAAATAGATGCGCACAGTATTTCCAGATGCAGTTCTCTGCACCAAGCACAATTTCCCTTAAGAGCTCACAGGGAACACACTCTGTCTGGGGATTGGGTTTCCATATCTCTCTCTACAGGCCTTCAATAAGACTCCCCACTGGCACAGCTGTAGAGTTGAATCTTCCGCCAAGTCTGGCACCATCCTGTCTGTGAAACCAGGGCTCTGCATCCCTGCTCCAAGTAGCTGACACACACAGACTTTTAAATTTGATTTTCACACACATACTCATGCCTGGGAAAGGCTGGCACAGATTTACTAGCTCTGTTACCTTTTCCCAGACTATAAGGCACTTATACTGCCACCAGCTAACTACTGTCAGGCTCTTACAAGGGTTCCCAATTATAATGAGTAAAACTAATATTAATACAAATGGTAGTTTTTGACCAATACAGTAAGACTTTCAGGAGTGGACACAGTGTCACCATATAAATATAAGTACTCTCAAAGTTAAAATATTCTCTACAAGAAAAGTCAAAATGAAAAGATCAAATATATTTAATAATAAAAAATTAAAAAAACTTGAAAATATTAAATATCTATTTACAGTAAACACCAGAGTTTCATTCACAGTAAATATTAAAAATAACACAGATGGAGAGATTCACACAGGTACAGAAAAACAGTACTTAACTAATCTCACTATATTTTCCTGACTGATCTAAAGAATTACTCTTCCTTGGTTACTTAGTAAAGCAAGCCAAGATGAAGTGGGTGAGTGGTGTTCCTTCTTTGTCAGATTTCAAAAACAGACTATTCTGAGAGATCTGACTCATTTAGTATTAAAACATCATTTCAGTGACTCATTTAGTATTAAAACATCATTTCAGTGCTGATTACAGAATGACAACACATACATTTGGTCATCTTATTCTGGTTCCCACTGTACCTCCTTTACTAGAAACTGAACCAGAATCTACCACTTATGTGTCAATAATATACAACATAGAGCTTTGCTAAGATGTGTTATAGCATCTGGAAGCTATAAAACCATTTCAAAACTTCTACCCTTCCAGGGTAGCAATTATCTCACCCCTAAGGACAGTACAGTAGGATTCTGAGTCCTGGTTTTCACAGACATTTTGTCTCTGGCTACAGTCAGAGCTATATGATACACTCTTTATGGCCTGAACCAGGTACTTTAATTTCAGACTATTTTTTTGAGTTTGCTGGACTGAGATTAACCTCTTCTCTTCCAGTATCCTCTGTTACAATATATTAATTTCAACAGTTACAATACAGTCTGACATACAGGTGTATTTTTTTTTTCTATCCAGCAGGACCCACTGTTGGTACATATTTAACGCAAGCAGCTTTACAAATACATTCTCAACACAAGCATCTGTACAAAACATTTTGACATATAAATGACATACAATTCTTTACAAAAATCCAGCTAGCTATGCTGGCATATGGTACACATCCTCTGCTCTACTTCTCGTGGCATAGCTGGCAATGCCTTACATCATCACACCATCCTCAGAACTTCTTTGCTGCCTGTCTGAGCACCCATTCATCTGCAGGTTACCAAACCATTTTTCAGATAGGTGCCCTGTTGTTTTTTTTCTTCTTATCTTCCTTTATTTTGTGGTTATTTTATTTCATTTCATCTAGAAAGTGGAAATGCCATTGTGGGAGACAGATTCCCCATAACAACCATCACGAGCAGTGTTTGTTTTGCTTAGGTGCTTCTCACGACCATATGTCTTGTCCTGTTTGTCAAGCATTTGTTCCAAAGACTTTGTGTAGTTGTCCCTTTTCTTTAGCCATTTACTTAGAGAACCAATGGCTTAAATTGTTGGCTAAGGGTACAATGGAGGAATCGTCCCAGTCTAAGGGTCAACCATCAGTGAAGAAGAAGCCCAAGAAAGCTCAGTGGGATTCTTGAGTTGTACAGTCTCCACCAGATATTTGTCTCAAGGTGGATGAAAGCTCAGAGGACCACCCAGAGGTCAGCCTGGATCTGGGTTCTTGTACATCCCCAGAGACTCTGCAGACATTCATTTTGGATGTTCAGGGAAACCATAGCTGATTATTTATGAAGACCCTAGGGGTATTCCTCAAATCTTTGTTAGAGAGGAGATTTCCACTACACTTATAGAATTTCGTCAAGGGGTCCAAGCTACCTAAGATCTTTTGGGCTGATGTCCCCTTGAAAAAGAGCAGAAATCTAAGCATCTTTCCCCTGCTACCAAAGATCCTCAATGTGAATGACAGGACTTCACCCAGGGTTTGTTTAATGCCATTATGGCTTTGAAGCCCCCTCAAGAGGTCTGTGTTCCTACTCCCCCTTGGTCTTCTACTCCTTAATAGGCCTAGGGAGCAGGTTTCATCTGATGATGATCTGGATTTTGATGAAGAATCCTTGACCTATTCTTCCCAAATTCCCTCTCCCTTGGACTGTGGTTCTGAGAAGAAGGAATCTGTTAATCCTGATTCTCCTTTTGAGGAGATTTCTTTTGGTGACACAGTTTCCTATATGATGGCATTTTTTTTAAGTGGGACTGTACCCAGGTCTCAGATGTCCACCAAAAATATTATGAACTTTTTTAAATGGAGTATCTCTTGCCCTCTGCTGTTCCTCTGGTACTTGCTGTCTTGTTAGATGCCTTTTCTGCAGCTTTTCAGGCTCCTGACTGCCAGCCTCCTGCTGCTAAGAAACCTGATGGGTTTTATAAGGTACCTGAGGATTGCATTTTCTTTTACAATTCTTTTGCCCCTCTGCTGACTCTTCTGTTGTTTCTGTTGATTCTGATAAGCCATCTAAGCTTTTACCTTCTACAAAGCTGCTCTCCTCTGACAATAACAGCAGAACTATGGAGAGGTTGGGTAAGAAAGTATTTGCTGCTGCTATCTTGGCCTTTGGGGCTGTGAATTACCAGAAACACATGACCAGATATATTTGGCTCTTCTCTCTCAGGCCTGTCAGGTTATTTCAGATCTTCCTGATTCTGAAGGGAATACTTCAACTTTTTCTTTACTAGGGTCATCCTGTCAAGTAGCTTGCCATTCTATTAAATGCAGCTGATGCCTCATGTAGAGCTGCTGCTTTTGGTTCTGTGTTGAAGAGTTATTCCTGGCTTCACCTTCAACCTTTGCCTGATGATATTAAGCCTAAGCTGATGGATGCTCCTCTAGATAATAATCATCTCTTTGGTGCTGCTGCTGAGCTTTTTAAGTCCCTTCAGGGAAAAGGAGTAAGGCTTTGCAGGATTTAAAATATGTTTTTGTTTCACCTATTGCCAATTTTCAGATGAATTACCCTACTAAACCTGGCTGTGTCCACAGACAGTCTCACCCTCCTCGCAAAGGTAGAAAGGGTGGTAGAAGGGCTACTCCTACTAAGTTTACTCAAACACCTACAGCTCAGAAGCCTCTTTTTCCAGACAAGCCAGGTGTTGTCTGACTATCCTTATTCCTCACTCCTCAGTCACGTCCCACTTTCTATTCATTTTTTCTTGGCACTTCCAATTTGGTTAAAGAGCTCTCAAGACTCTTGGGTTCTAGCCATCATTCATCAGGGGTATTACATGGTTTGGAAATCTTTTCCCCCTTTTTGAGCATTCCTCGGCCTCCTGAGGAACAGCTACCCTTTTGTCCAGTGGTTCTTTAAAGCCTTTTGTCTCAAGGAACAATTCAAGAAGTTCCAGCTACTCAAAAGAGGATGGGATTTTTCTCCAGAATATTTCTTGTTCCCAGGAAAGATGTCACCTGGAGACCCATTCTGGATCTCTCTCATTTCAACAGCTTTTTGAAGGTTCCCTCAGATGTCACCCCTTCAAACCTTGTTTTCTCTTCTTCTTTCTCAGGCTTTCCTAGTTTCTTTGGCTCTCAAGGATGCCTATCTCCATATCCCTATTCATCCTGTTATCAGGAAGTTTTCATGTTTTTTCTGTTTCTTCTTTGCATTTTCAGTTCTCTGCTTTGCCCTTTGGCCTGTCTACTCCCCCAAGGGTCTTCACCAAATGCCTTTCTCCTATGATTGCCTTTTGCAAGTTGAGGTGAATTCAGATCTTTCCTTATCTGGACGATCTGCTCATTCAGGCTTCCTCTCCAGAGACTTTACTTCAGCATCTTCACTTTGCTATTTGTCTTCTGTAAAGCCTAGCATTTATGGTGAATTTTCCAAAAATCTTTCCTAACTCCTTTTTAGGATCATGTGTTTCATGGGTGCAGACTCTAGACTATTCCAATGCTGGTGTCTCTGCCTCCACCCGAGGCTTTAACTCTGATTACATTCTTTCAATGTCTTCTTCTTCCTCTGAACTCCATTACAGCCAGAGAGTTTCTAAGGGCTCTGTGATACATAGCTTCCCACCATTCCTATGCTTCCTCTGGCCAAGCTTTATATGAGAAAGCTCCAGTGTTTCCTAAAGTCAGTCTAGCTTAAACTTTATCATCCTTTGGATTTTCTGATTCCCCTTCTTCCATGCCTCAAACTGGAACTTCTGTGGTGGAGTTATCCTTTGTCCCTCAACCCAGGTCTGCCTTTTCAATTTCCAGTGCCCACTCAGGAACTCTCTTCAGATGTTCCAGACATGGGATGAGGGCCTCGTTTGGTCTTCTGAAAATACAGCGCCTTTGGTCACTTTGTCAAAAGAAGGACCACAACAGTATCAAAGAGCTGGCCCGTCAGACCTTTCATTCTCTTTTCCTATCATGGCCCCTAAAAATCTTCACAGACAATACCACAGTGATGCAATACATCAACATGCAAGGGGGAACAAATGTCTTATCTTTTGTGCAGACTAGCTGTTCAGGTTTGGGATCTAGCTGTCCAGTATCAGGTGATTCTTCAGGCTCTTTATATTCCTTCAGATCCCAACATTATGGCATATTCTCTGAACAGGTCCATAACACAATGTCACAAGTGGATGCTTCACAGAGATGTGTTTCTGGATACTGTCCAATGGTGGGGTACTTCTCAAGTAGATTTTTTTCTCCCCTCTGAACAAATAGCTCCCTCTGTTTTGCACCAGACTCCTATGTCCTCTGGCTTGAATGGTGGATGCCCCCTTTTCCTGGAAGGGAATGTTTCTTGATGCTTCCCTCCCTTTCCTCTCATACAGTGCTTCCTGTTCAAGAAAGAGCAGGATGCTTCCAAAATCTTGTTGATGACTCCCTTTTGACCCAGATAGCACTGGTTCCCTCCTCTTCTGCATTTAGCCAAGTGCAATCATCACAAGTTACGTCACACGGTGAACCTACTCACACAAAACAAGTGGTCTCTCATCCATCCCCATTTGTCCACTCTTCAACTAACACTGTGGGTGATAGGGTTTTGATCCCTTTTAGGCACCTCTTTTCTGATGACATGCTTTGAGTTTTGCAGGAGGCCAGTAAAACCGCTACCAGAAAATTGTATTTATCCAAATGGAAGGGATTTTCTGAGTGGTGTTTTTCTCAGTTACCTATTACAAAATCGAAGTTACGGAACTTCGAATACCATATGGTCGACAACATATGATCAAAGTTCCAAAACTTCAAAATTTAAAAAATAAATAAATAAAACTAAGGAAATGTTCCCTGATGGGTTAAAGCAGGGGGGTAAGCCCCCCTGCACCCCCCCACACCCCCGATACTTAAATATATCAACTCAGAGATCACACTTTAAGGAACTATGGGGAAGAAAGGGAAGATTTCCCTTTCCTACACTGTAGCATGATCTCAGAGTTGATATATTTAAGTAGCGGGGGGTGTGGGGGCGCAACAACCCACGTGGGGGGTGCAGGGGAGCTTGCCCCCTGCCTACACCCTTTACTTTTCTTTTTTTATGTATATTTTGAATAGTTCGAAATTTCAATTGTTCGATCATTAAAGGTCGAACTTTAGTGATTCTAACAAATGAAAATTCGATGTTCCAGTAGCAACCCGTTTTTCTCGTAACCTGTATCCACTTACTGTGGAAGATCTTTTGCTTCTCTCTCATTTGTGTGAAATGCTCAATGCTGGGTTGGCATAGTCTTCTGTTAAAGCCCACCTGTCAGCTATTTCTGCTTGTCTGGCTTTCACTCCCCCTTTGGCTTTTAGATTTGAAGTCAAACAATTTCTTAAAGGCGTCCTTCATATTAGGTCTCCCAGGAAGCCTATTCCTCTTTCCTGGGACCTTAATTTTTTAGGCTCATAGGAGGTTACTAGGCTACTGGTCCTAGGGCCTTTATAAGCGTAGCCATGTTATACCCTTGTCTGCTCAATTACTAAGTTGTATGGTCTATATTTGCAGTGTAAATCTATGACCAGCACTGACTACCCTTATCCAAGAGGTAAATAGGTGACACCCCTGGGGTAAGTTTGCAGTCTCCCATTCACTTATCTAAGTTATGCTTAAATAGGGTCATTGAGGAGCTCTATTTTACATGAATTGGGGGTTTGTTCCAGAGGACTGGCAAAATGTGGGAGACATATCTTGTCTCTCCAGGATGTTCTGTTAATGTTGCAGGCTAGGTTAAGATAACTAGAGCGAGTGAATCTTGTCCCATTTGTTTTGGAAAAATTGACTCAGGCTTCTTTTGAGTCCACAGTTTCAGCTACCTTACAGCATTGTTCTTGGAAGACTGTCCTTTTGACCCTTACCTCAGTCGATGGGTGTCTGAGCTGTAGGTCATCATGACTGTTCCTCATTCTCCACAGTCTGCAAGTGAGAAGGTTCTTCACACCTTGGATTTGCATTAGACAGTTTGGATATTATTTGGATAAAACTAAAGCCTTTTATAAATCTGCGCAGCCTTTTGTTTCTTTTCATCCTAGATCTTTAGTTTTGGCTGTTTCCAAGCAAACCATTTCTTCTTGGGTATCTAAAGTCATTTCCTTTTATTACGCCTTTCATGGGAAAAGCCTTTCTTCTTCTGTTAAAGCTCATTCTACTAGGGGTGTGGCTTCTTCTGGTGCTTGTTTCACAGGTTTAGATTATAACTCCATTCTTGAGGCAGCTACTTGGACTTCTTTGCATACTTGTACCAAACACTATAAATTAGATGTTGTTTCTAGGGCTAGAGCTGTTTTTGCCAGGGCAGTTCTGCATGGTTTTCTTGAGGGCTCTGTTGGGTCTTCCTCCTCCCAACTTTATCCCTGACCTTTTGTACTCTCCCTATTGTAAAGAATACTGCAACAGTGATATAGAAGGACATATTACAGTTGTAGAAAATCTCACCATAACAGTATATCTCCTCTTCACTGTTGCAGTATTTACTCCCTTCTTCCATTGTTTCCTTTCTCCTTCTGGATATGCATTTTCCCTCTTTTCTCCTTGGACTGTCATTCCACCTGAGGCTTTTCTGTTCTGGGACTATGCCGGGCACGGGGAGCATATATGTGATATATGACGTCCCTTTTACAACCTAAGGCTTTGATATGCTGACTGAGCATTGGGCTCCCCTTGGTAGGGAATCCGTATTGCAAAGAATACTGCAAGAGTGAAGAGAAGGACATCTACTGTTATGGTAAGATTTTACACAACTATACTTTCTTTTCACAATGTGGAAAAAGCAAGTAGCCTTTTACTCCATGCCCCTGTAATTATTCAGCTTGATTTTTTTCTTACTGCAAAATTGCAGATCCTCAGGAAAAAGAGGTGCATCTTTTTTTCCTGCATTTGTATGGTCTGTAACAGTACTAAGTACAATCATATGTTTGAGCTTTCTTCTGATAGTCAGTGTTCTGGTCTTTGGTTTCATGCATTGGAACCTAATCAGTGTTGTAACTGTAATGTTCAGCATAATCTGAAAGCATCAGAATTGTACTGTAGTTGTGTGTTTGCAGAACTTTTGAAGGCCTGAGTACAACAGTAAAGAGATATAAAAAAGTCATGGGTATTAGAAAGTCATGTAGCTGGAATCCTTGAATAGCCTTAATGGGTCATGAGGTTTAAGTTCTTACTCAGTGGAGACTCGTTCATCTGGTGTCTTTCTGTTGATGACTGTTGCTTTTCTTTCCAGTTTTTATCTGTTGCGTTGTTTCTTATTTGGGATTATTTTACAGTCACCCTAATGTTAATAGATGTCAGGCTTTTTTGTAAGGTGCGTGTGTGTGTGTGTGTGTGTGTGTGTGTGTGTGTGTGTGTGTGTGTGTGTGTGTGTGTGTGTGTGTGTGTGTGTGTGTGTGTGTGTGTGTTGGGATTATTTTACAGTCACCCTAATATTAATAGATGTCAGGCTTTTTTGTAAGGTGAGTGAGTGAGTGAGTGAGTGAGTGAGTGAGTGAGTGAGTGAAAATGCCCCCCCAATGAATACACCTGGTGGCTAGAGGTAGTCAAGCTCAAACCCTGTACCGTGCTAAAGTCCCTAGCTACCACCACTTGTGAATTCATGCCAAATATTTTTGTTGTATTCCTCATTAAATCTGTGGTTTTTCAGGATTTTTGTGCCAAATCATTGAAAGATTGAATTCACTAAATAATAATAGGCATTTTATTATATTGTTGTTCTATTCCTCATTAAATCTGTGGTTTTCAGGATTTTTGTGGTAAATCACTGAAGGATTGAATTCAGTAAACAATGACAGGCATTTGAATTTCAGACTTCATATTCTTCAGAAAATGAATGTAACACAAAACCTTTTATTCTAGCAATTTTCTAAGTTTAAATTTATTTTATTTATTTATTTATTTGCAGTTGGTTTACCAGGATAGTCCATTGGGCCAAAAGAACCCGTTTTCAATGGAGTCCTGGGGAGAAAAGCTCCAATACAGACAAATTAGGTACATACAAAAAATTACAAAAATTTTTATACAGAGTAGAAGATAAAACATTTAAGCTCAAAATTCAAGAAGCATTCATAACATCTAATTAAAAGATCAGTATTTGAAATTTGTCCCTATTTTGGGACTGTATTCCCCCATTATTGGCTTTGTCCAGGTTTATTGTGCTAAGACATTGACAGAGCTATGGTAAGAAGTGAGAACTGAGTTCAGTAAATGATACCATTTAAGTTTCAGTCTTCCTGTCTTTTAGGAAACTGCTGATTTGACATGGTGGTATGTTGCTCTGACTATAGTGCCCAGGGTTCTGAGTTCAAGACTTGGCAGTGAAATGCATGGTGGTAGCACAACATTTTATTCTAGCAACTTTCCAAAATTATACAAGCAATGTCTAAAATGTGTCCCTGATTTTTGGCCTTTTGTCCCCACCAAAAAATAAACTGAAATTGAAAATAAGTGCAAGAAGCTGTGCAAGATGCCTATAGCTTACACTACTGTCATTCTGTTTATGTATGTGTGTGTGTGTGTATATATATGTATATATATATATATATATATATATATATATATATATATATATATACATGTACAAAACCCAACAGATAATAGGAAGGTACACAAAATCACTAGAATCCAAGTAGAAATCCAAGTATTTATTCGAATAAAAGTGTAAGCGCTTTCGCGGGTTTCCAAATCCGCATCTGATGAAGCGGATTTGGAAACCCGCAAAAGTGCTTACACTTTTATTCGAATAAATACTTGGATTTCTACTTGGATTCTAGTGATTTTGTGTACCTTCCTATTATCTGTTGGGTTTTGTACATGTATATATATATATATATATATATATATATATATACATATATATATATATATATATATATATATATTTAGTGTGTGTGTGTGTGTGTGTGTGTGTGTAAGTAGACTTTTATGATGGAAATGTTCTGAATTGGGCAGTTTTGTCATTATTGGTTCATGCATTTTGTTTCATTGCATACTGGAAAAATGTTTAAACAGTAAATTTAAAATGCGCTCTAACTTAAGTCTAACAAGTGTGCTGTATTATACAAGGAATATAATTTAATAAAGTCAGGAAGGTGTATCAAAAAATGCATGTATGTTTCTTGTTTTGTTTGCATGGGGCCTATGATTGAAAACAGCCCAAAGGTAATCTTTATCCACCACTGGCGAGATGCATTTTCTTTGTATGAAGTGTGGGTTTCAATGAATGTTTGTTTCAAGGGCAGAGACATTTTAATGCCAAGTCTATTTTCATTGTTAGACAGTATTGCTTTGTTTAGAAGATATCTATTAGTGTTTGTGCATTGTGCTGTAAAATGTAAAAGTAAAATCCAAATAATCATTGTAGAAGTAAAGCAGTATGCACACATTAGTGTTTATGGTAAATGGGGTGAAATAGCCAGGTAATGTGCATTAGAATGGCTGCAGGGGAACTCTGGTGCCATATTTTGCTTGTCTTTTTTTGTTTGTTTTTGAAAGTTGGTATCCCATAATTCTGTTGGAGTGGGCAGGGTTATGTAATTATGTATGCAAATTTTACATTAATCACCGTACAGATTTGTACCTATTTTTCATGGGTCTTGTTCAGATTTTTGATGTTTCTAGGTTGAGAGGTATAGTCAGAGGTGTTCAGAATTTCATAGGTTCATAGATAGGTGCTAGGCTATCGGCCTAAGGACCTATGTAAGCCTAGCCAACAAGGTTCCCTGGTTTATGCTACCCAAGAAAGTTATTTCCCTGTGCCACTGTTGAGCAGAGACACAGAAGTGATCCCCGGGGTGTATTTCCTATTTCCCATCCACTCATCAAGATTTTTCTTGAAGAGTGCTAATGAAGAACTTTGCTTGACATAGATGGGTGGCCTGTTTCAGAGTATGGAAGTCTCTTTGACAGGAATATATCCCTCCAGCATGTCCTATTTATTGTGGTGACAAGGTTTAGGTCCCTAGAGCATGTAGCTCAAAGGAATTGGGATTTCTTTAGGTGTAGCATGTCCAACAGCTCTGGGTTTGACATAGCTTTATATGTTAGGCAGAGATCACCTTGGAGTAGGTGATATGCTATGGAGTAAAGCTGGAGTTTTTTTGAGGTGGTCAGTGTAGGGCATTCATTTGAGGCCAGTAATCCTCTTTGTGAGGTACTTCTGTGGCCTTTCCAGCTGCTGCAGATGTCTTGTGAGGTACATTCCAAAAGGGGCATTGTACTCTATAATGGTCAAATGAGTGTTGAGAAGAGGGGAACAATTACCTCTTTTTTCCTGGATGAGAACCCTTTTATGATGAGGTGTGCCACGTAGAAGGACTTCCTGACTACTGTGGCGATGTGACTGTCAAAAGAGAGACTACTCCCCACCTGGGTCCCAAGGTCTCTTATCACGCATTCAGTGTTAAGTAGATTGCTGCCTATGTGGTAGTTCATGGGTACAGAGTTTTTACCAAAGGGGATGACACTGCACTTTTTGGCATTGAGCTTGAGGCCATGGCTCTGACACCAGGCATCTGTCTCAGCGAGGCCCTTCTGTAGGATGTCCACATCATTTGGGGACTTGACAATGGCTCCTAGTTTGCAGTCATCTGTGAACTTTGTTAGCTAGAGGCCTTCTGTGTTAGCCTGTACTTCAGAGAAGTGGATACCAAACAGGAGAGGTCCCAGGATGGAACCCTGTGGTACTCCACTTGTCACTGCTTTGACGTCAGATTTGGAGTCTGCAACTTTTATAGTGTGGGTTCTGTCAGTGAGCCAGTTGGCAACCCATCTTGTGACATAGGGATTTATACCTAGTTTAGTGAGTTTAGCTATAATTCCAGAATGGGGGATGGTGTCGAAAGCCTTGGCGAGATCAAGATAGGCTGTGTGAACCACCTTACCCTCATCTACAGCTTTCGTGACTCCCTCAAAGAAGTTGATCAGGTTCAAGAGGCATGATCTGCTTTTCACAAACCCGAACTGGGTGGGATCCAGAGTTTGGAGGTTACCAATGTCTTTGTTTATGAGTTCCATGATGATACATTCCATGGCCTTGCAGACCAGGCTCATCAGGCTAATAGGTCGATAGTTCCCAGATCAGTGGTGGCTCCCCCTTTGTGGAGTGGGATAACTGTTGCTGTGCACCATTCAGTGGGCACAAAGCCTGATGCGAGGCTATTATTGAACATGGTGCATAAGTGGGGGAGCCAGTTCATTCTGAAGTTTGTGTAAAATGCAGCCTGGGATGTTGTCCGGTCCCATGGATGCTGTGTTTTTGGCTTTAGAGAGTGCAGCTTTTACCTGCATAGTTGTGATTACAGGGACTCTGAATTCTTCCTGTTTAGATATGGGCCCTTTAGGGGGTGAGAAGGGGGTAAAGTTAGCACTGAACCTATCTGCCAGGATGTTGGCAATATTAGTTGGTTCTGTAATTTTCTTGCTGGAATGACTGCATGTCCTCAGAGGATTATTGGTATGTACTCCATTTGTTTCCTTTCAAAGAGGTTTAACGTGTTAAATAGTGGAGCCTCTGGTTTGTCTGCATCTTTTTTGTTGTTGTTATCTGTGTGTTTTTTTTGTGATAATTTTACTAGTTGTTGGCTTAGATAGTTGCAGGCGTACACCAATGCTGGTAAATCTCAGTGATGAAGAAGGTGTTTTGACTCGTGAAGTTTTCCTCTGAAGGGAAGAATATCTGGCTGTAATTGTTACTTGCTGTCCAACTTCACCTGTGTTTTTTGGTCCACACCTTGATCCTTACTTGACTAACACGTTTCAGCCTTTAATCTGTCAGACTGACTGTGGAGTGCACCTGTGGGAATTAAATTAGTCTGCTGACTGCACTGTAAAGATGAGAACCATTGTCCTGAGTTAAGTGCTTGTCTGTTTGCTTATAGTCATCATCAAGTCCATGAAAGCTGGGAATACACAAAGAAAAAGCATTAGTGTGTTAGTATAAAAGGGATAGGTGAGATGTACCATGAACATAGCTCTGATATTCCAGGTTTTGGTATATTGTTGTATCCTTTTGTAAGTAGCATGCATGCAGGCCATGAAACCAAACCTTGTGCTACTGTAATAAATAGGGAGAAAGAAGGAGAAATGTGCTCATGAAATCATTGTCTACAAAAATACTTGACAGCAAAGAATCAAAGTATTAAAAGAGAGTATTTGAGAGAGTATAGAGAAAATGGAGCCAAACACAAATCAACAGCTCACTATATAAAGCTGCTACAATATGATCTGACAGGATTAAGAATATATTATTCCACAGAGAATATATATACTTTTAGTAATTGTAAACCACCTGTACAAGAAAAGCTTTGAAACTTCCTTGTTATTTTAAACCATATCTGGTGTACCTGTAGAGATGATGGGCTAAAAGAGAAAATCACCACACTGTGTCATAACGCCCTGTGTAGTAACCTTTGCCCAAGAAGCTGATAAAAGTTATTCCTGTACTACAGAAAACACTGGAATGCAAAGGTATCTCTCTGAATAGATGGGCAACCAGCACTCCCTTTAACATGATACAAAATCTCTTATTTTCAAGGATTCTGAAATCAGTCAGCATCAGTTGCAAGGCTACAATATTTAGGCAGCCAGCATGATGTCTGGTTAGCCTTGGAGCCAAACTAGGTAAAAGAGGAAGCATGTAATGTATTATTATTATTATTACTACTACTATTTTAACTGGGCTAGTGAAATGATCAAAAAGGACTAATTTTGACCACAGTTCAGGAGTTACATCAAGTAAAACATATAGTTACAATGGAAACAAAGTGAATAGTTATAAAGAACATATATTTACAGTGGAGTTACTATACCCTATAATGGAGTTAGAGAAAAGGAAGTAAGGATGGTCTGAGTAGATTTATGCAAGTTCAGCATGCATCCTTACTGATTTTTGTGTACTTAGTTTAGTATACCATGTTTGCATCCATAACTGTGCACTTTGTACTTCAACCACTGATAGTCAATAGTTAGGTTATTACAGACTTTTATAGCCTTTTTATTACATAGTTAGATGTATTTTCTTATTTTTTAATTTTTAATTTTTTAAATAATCGATATTTAACTCAGTTTTGGTTAAATATGTCAAATTTCATATTATCTATTATTTATAGAGCAAATAGTTATAAAGGTATTTACAAAGAAAATTTTAACACGCATAGTCATATATATTTAATGTGATCTGTGCAGTGTGTGTATCTATGTATTTTCAATTCTTTTCTCTTTTAGGTGTATAATATTATTTTTAGCTCTTTTTTATGCCATATAGCAGTATTGCTTTGCTGCTGTGTGTTCAGCTTAATTAATTCTCATTATAAGAATGTCATGTATTTATGTTTTCATGTTTCACTAAATTAATACTTCTGTGAGGATAAGGGGATTGTACCAAAAGTAGAATAAGTCATTTCTCAGTCTGAGGTTACTGCTAGGTTACATGTATTTACCAGTACAAGACTAACATGTCTGGTAGTCTGTACAGAAAATTAAGACTATTAGGTGTTCTTAGGCTGCTTCCTGTAGTCAAGGATACATGGTTTGATTCATTCCACCTCTGCTTTCCAACTTTGTGATTCTGAGCAAGTCAATTAACTAGACAGCCCTTACAGGTCACCCCTGAAAAGGGACATTTGTGTTCGGTGGGGTACCTGGTTAACAAAAGGGTATGATAAAATAAAATAGAGAAATAAAATAGCATCATTAGCTGTATAGCAGTTGCTTTGTTGTTAAGTGTATTTGTTTTCTAAGATATGTAGCTGAGTGGAGTTGTATGGTTATTTGTTAGTCAGTAAGGAATGTAACTGTCATAAAGGAATGCAGCTGGCATTAAAACATAAGATTACCCTACTTGCCAATAACAGGCAGACTGGTGTACTTGTCACAGATAGACAGGTAGTCAGTAATGACGTTCCCACTGTATGTTCGAGATCTGATAATGTGAATCCCAAAACACTACAAAATTATGTGTGATTGTGGTTGGGGGAGGGCGCAGGTGAGTATCCTCTGCCAAAAATGCTTTTAATTTGCAGCAGTAAATTTTATACCTTTCTGGTTTAGCTGCAAGGTCATGCTTAATTACTGAAAGCTTTGGGAGTCTCGCTGCCAAGTGTAGAACCTCGAACAGGGTGCCATCTGTGATGGTGTCAGATATACATTTTGATATTTATAGCCAACAGCTGAGATTTCATGCAAAGCTATGCACTTATCGTGGAGATACCAGCAATGTACACGATAGGAGGGGCTGCCAATGATATATACATAAGGAAAAGGATTAGGTTGTATTTATCTACCCATAAGCTAAGTCATGAAATATAATATCAAAGGTCCAAGGAGAGAGCCAGCAGGATGTTGTAGCCGGCAATAAGATGACTGGGCTACACAGAATTTGTGGTCAGCCTTCAAACAGTGGGAAAATCTCATTCAAGACACAAGGGATTGTAGGTGTCTAGACAGCCCATTACAAAGAGTAATCAGAACAATGTGGGAAACACAATGGCTCCAAGTAATTACAACATTTTACTATTTGATTAATTTATTTTTCTAGTCAAGTTGTTAAATGCTTTATTCATTGTACAGTGGCATTAAGATATCAAACTGCACAATTTACTGAAGTTTACGTAACTTGAATGAACTGTGACATAGAAAAACCCAGCTGTAACCTAATCACACATCATGATGCTCTTTTATAAAGCTGTGCATGGTAGCTGAACACTGGTGAGCTTCTAAGTAAAAAAATAATGATTGTGACTATCCTAATGTCATCACATACTTTTAAGCTGAGGAAAATCCAGTAGTATGTTTCTAATAAGGCCATTTACTGTCTCATCTTTCAGTGATAGTTGTTTATAGACAGCACTAAAAAAATATCTTTAAACAAACTTCATTCAATAGTGCCTTAAGACTCACTTGCCACAAAAATGGGGTGCATTCTTTAGTGTTATTTAAATCATCCTCAACTAAGGCAGCTGTGGTAGAGAGCAAAAAAAAAAAACTGTTTTGGGTATGCATACATACATATATATATATATATATATATATATATATATATCTGGGTTTGCCATCAAAATTTCAAAGGCTCGTTTATGAAAATCATGTGGTCAAAAGTACATTTTCAAAGTTTCACAAAGCCGAACTGGAATAATGTGAAAGCATAATAAGAAAAGTAAAGCTAATTCATTTCTATAAGTTCGGCATTGTGAATGGAGATCCCAGTACAGTGAGGATTGGGGAATTTACCTTTTCCTCAATGTAGTGCGATCTTGGAGTTGGTATATATAATTTGCAGGGGGTGTGGGGGGTGCAGTGGGGCTTACTCCCCTGCTAAAATGTAAAAGGACATACAGACTTTCAAAACCGGACGTCTGATATGTCAAATTTAATTTGTCGTGTTTCCGATGTTTGACATTTAGGTTAAATTTTGTTTTTGTTTTGCAAATTTGAGTTCATTCTTTTGATAGCAAATGTTTTTGCCTTCAGTAGTTTGATGGTAAACCATATATATGGCATGTATGCAGTAGTACTGTGGTGAGATGAGTAACAGAGTCCAGTCAATGACCCCAAGTATTTGAAAAGCGATGCATCCATCTACAACTCCTTTTTCTCATTTTTGCACATGGTGACAGGGTGTCACTTCAGCAGTGATAGCCATCTAGAGTGTGCCAGCCCTACCATGGTAGTTCTTCCACACCACACACTTGCACTCACACTTACACCTATGGCCAATTTAGAGGGTCCAATAAACCTACTGCATGTCTTTCGAACGTGGGAGGAAATCCAAGCACCTGGAGGGAGCCCACACAAACACAGGGACAACATGTAGACTCCACACAGAAGGTATCTCAGCTGAGAATTGAAACAGAAACAC
The DNA here is from genome assembly GCF_019279795.1 of Protopterus annectens. Taxonomy (NCBI): domain Eukaryota; kingdom Metazoa; phylum Chordata; order Ceratodontiformes; family Protopteridae; genus Protopterus; species Protopterus annectens. The sequence goes on from NC_056735.1 coordinate 710,060,574, forward strand.
TCTTATAAATGGGGAACAGACTTTAAGCAATTAGAACTTGTCAATGCTACCAAGGAGCATAATTTTAATTTTGAAGCGAGTGATCTGTAGTCAACTTTTCTTACAGAAAAGGAGATGTTTGCCAAGATTCAAAGACAAACCAGAGCTAATCGTTATTGGAGATGGATGCAGTATCCAAAGTGCAGTGTTATTTTTCTAAAGTAAAAATATGCTTGCTGGGATAATCTACATTTGGGTACTTGAAAGACACTGTAGTGGAGTGATTAATGCTACTTTTCTGCTTAACAGCTCAACCATTACAAGTTCAGTGTTTTGACGTCTGACTACTTTCTGCTAAAAAACTGCAGGTCCTTTTTAAATCTGAGTTTTGTCCAGCTAAAATTACGTCTTCCATTTTTATAGGTTCATGCCTTCCTTGGTGGTTATTAGCCCAAAAGCCACTTTAAGCCTAGCCAGTCTTACCATAAATTTCCCAAGATATTGCTGACATGTATCAATACTCCAAGGAATTTTACTATTATGGTCTTGTACGCACCAAGTGTTTCCAGGCTGCCTTTGTCCATTAGCAATATAAGGGCCAAACCAGAGGTAAATTTGCAAATTCTCATCCATTGCTCCAAGTTACACTGGAGTAGAGTTAGGAATGAACTTGTCCAGTTTATATTACAGACAAGGTTTAGGTCCTTAGAATAGATATTTCTGATATTTGTTTTATGGATATGCAACAAATCCACCTGTGTGGGATCATAGAATGCCTTGTAGGCTAGACATAGATCATCATGCAGCAGCCTGTAGAAGACCAAGAATGGGATAGGGCTTTGAGATAACACACATGGGACTTGTTGTTTACTCCTTTTATTCGTTTTTGATGAATCTCTGTGGTCTCTTAAGCTGTTTCAAGTGCCTGCTGAAATGCATGCTGAAGGTTATGGTGCATTTGATGATTGGTCTGATGACAGTCAAGTACAGTGGAACAATGACCTCATTTGACCTGTGTGCCATACCCTTACTTATAAGTTGTGCAATGTAGAGTGGTGGTCAAGGGTCAAGTTTCTATCAAGATGCTTTCCCTGATCCCTGACCACTGGGTATACTTTTAGGAGTGTGTTAGCAATGTGGTAATTTCAAGGGGTAGCCCTCTTTCCAAAGGGTACTATTATGCATTTTTTCATATTGAGTTTTAGTCCATGTCTATGGCATCAGTTGTTTGTCTGCATCAGGCCCTCTTGAAGGATATCTATGTCTTTATGGGTTTCAGTGACCACACCTCACTTGCAGTCATCTGCAAACTTGTTCAGCCAGAGATACTTGACATTTGCCTTGGCTTCAGAGCAGTAGATGCTAAAAAAAAGAGAGGCCCTACACCAATCCCTGTGGGACACTGCTAGTTACTGACCTCTTTGTAGAGATGGATTCATCTATCTTAACTTCTTATGTTCTGACCTTGAGCCATCTAGCTATCCATCAGGTGAAATATGCATTTATGCCTAATTTTGTTGTTTTATCTACGACAACAAGTAAAGCATTTTATTGAACACATTGGCTAGGTTAAGGTAGGCACTGTGCAGTGTTTTGCCCTTGTCCCCAGCTTTAGTGACCTTCTTGAAGAAGTTCAACAGGTTAAGTATACATGACCTGCCTTTAACAAAACCAAACTGGGTAGGGTCCAGTATCTGCAGGTTTTGTCATTGTTTATCAGATTCATGCCAATTCTTTCCATGGCCTTGCATATAAGAATAATCAGACTTATGGGGCTCTAAATCCTCAGGTCCATGGAATGTCCTCCTTGTGTAGATGGATAGTTGTTGTAGTCCTCCATTCATCTGGCATGAAGCCAGTCGGGAGCCTATGGTTAAATACACATCTAAGTGAGACTGACAGGTCATGTTTCATGCTATTCAGGAACATCCTGGAATAATATCAAGGCGCACTGAACTAGTGTTCTTGGCCTTAGAGACCACAAGGACCTGCTCCCTCGTGATGTTTGGTATTTCCTGAAGATGATTTGAGGGTAAACGTGGAGGTAAATTTATTGACTACCAAGTTTGCTATATCCTCTGGACCCATTCACCATTAGTTTGGCACATTCTTGTGTGTTGCCTTCAAGGTTGCAGACATAACAGACATAAATGAAGAAGGCCTTATGGTTGTCCTTAGTTTGGCGGCTCTTATTATCTCATATTTGGCTTTGCTGGATGTGATTAGTCCTCTGAGTTGCTTGTTCAGATTGATGAGGGATTTCTTACCTTGGTGGATAATGCCCTTCCTGTTTTTGGACCTGGTTTTCTTTCTTTTGTTATGCCATCTATTTATAATGGGATTCCAACAGGGTGGCCTGTTTTTTGTGGTTGTTCTGTTTGTTTTGTATAGGTACACGTCTTTTGCAGCTTTTTGTGTGATTATACAGGGTTTTTGTGAACAATTCTGCATAGCCAGCTGTGTTCTGTGGGTTTGGGGTCTTGGAATTTTGCTACATTGTAATTTAATAGGAGGTAATTAGCCTTGGAATATTTTTAAGTCTTTTGGGGTCAGCTGAGGTTCCATGTTTAATATTCATTTCAAAGGAGACAACTTTGTGGTCCAACCTGATTAATGAGGACATTACACAAGGGAGAGAGTACGTCATTGCCTAATGTTCATGAGGACCAGGTCAAGGATACTTGTGCCCCTGGTGGGCTTACAGACTAGTTGTATCAGTTGTTTATGTTAACAAAGTCCAGGAGTCTCTTGGCCTGCATATTTGAGGTCATGTATGATTCCCAGTTAATTCTGGGGCATTTTATCCAAAAAAAAAAAACTACCATTAAGTTAGCTGTTGTTAGTTGTTAACACAAATTGCATTTGTCATTGTCTCGTAGTTCACATCATAGCTGGAAAACATTCTCAAGAACTATTTGCTTATTAGTTTAGCAAAAAAGTAAATAAGAAATAGGTTAATAATTATTTGTTTGACTTTTGGCTTTTCCCGGTTAGGGGTCGCCATAGCGGAACTCCGGTCTGCTAATGATTGGCAATAGATTTTTATGGTGTTGAGTTGCCAGCCCGACGCCCAACCTTCAGCAAAGGCACGCCCATTCACACATGTCTTTCGGAGGCTACTCGATGGCAGGGAGACATGCAGACTCTACACAGAAGGCACTTCAGCCGAGAATCGAACAGGAGAACCTCTTGCTGTGAGGCAACAACACTACCGCTGTACCACCGTGGCTTATGATCTATTATATTAGAAAAGGACAATTAAATGCAAGCTCTAAGTATGAAAGGAAAAACATAATAAAAACTTTTAAGCAAGATTTAATTAAAAGTGATGGAAATTCAAAAATGTTTTCATTGAACTGTATGTTAATTAGTTTCATATGTGTATAAATAACTATCTATTCAGATGAGACAGAGTATCATTTGTATTTTTAGCTCCAAATCCTCCATGTATTCGAGAAGAACTATGCACAGCATCCCATGACACAATTACTGTTCACTGGACATCTGATGATGAATTCAGCGTGGTATCATATGAACTGCAGTATACAATATTTACTGGTCAAACCAATGTTGTTAGTAAGTGAAATTTCCTTATTTCTGTTTTACACAAGACTTAACTACTATCTAGAATATTCCATTGCATCAACATACTGAAGTAAATAACTACTTATTAAATGAAATGTGTAGTGATTTTTTTTCTCAGCTTATTGAGGCTATGGTACATTTCCTTGAGGGAAAGAAAACCAAAATATGGAGGTTGCAGTGCTGCTTGGCTGTGCAGACTTAAGGGCAAATAACACATTCACTGTTCCCTCAAATGCTGCGTAGAAAAGTGGCACACAGCGATATTCCCTAAAGGCATCCCAACCATCCCCATAGAATAAACAGAAACACTCATGGCTGTGTGTGTGTGTGTGTGTGTGTGTGTGTGTGTGTGTGTGTGTGTGTGTGTGTGTGTGTGTGTGTGTGTGTGTGTGTGTGTGTGTGTGTGTGTGTGTGTGTGTGTGTGTGTGTAGAAAACTTGGCTCACTTTGTATGTCACATACAGAATAATTACAGGAATGTATAAAAACTGTCCCTGATTATTAGTCTTTCTCCCTCCATTAGTTTGACTTCGTCCAGAATCATTCAGCTGAGATGCTGATTAGGATTCTGTGTACTCTTGTGGTTGCTTGCTTACTTAGTATATTTTACACATGCACCCATACATGCATGCGCACACACACACACACACACACACACACACACACACACACACACACACACAAAACCATGAGTGTTTCTACTGCTTCTCTGTGGCAGACGGGATCACTTTAGGGATCAGAGGTGAGTGCCATTTTTATATACATTTGTAGCCAGAGTGACTGTGTTCTTTGAACCTAAGACTGTGCAGCTGAGTGTTGCTGTGGCCACCTGGTTTCAGCATTGTTTCCCATGGGAAATTATTCTGCGAGCTCAGTGATGGATATTTTTCTTTGGTCGATGCTGCGGATTTAAAGTTTAGTTTTTGTTGCCTTCATAAAAGAAGTGTTACCCACATAGATAATGAACATGTAGATCAGAAAACACTGATCAAGATAAGTAGGTGAGTGAGTAGGTAGATAGATAGTCAGATAACTGTTCCAGTTCCAGTACAAAGCATCACAACTGACTGCATTTGATATATATGTGCAGTGGACTGTAAATCTTGCTTTTAGATATAGCTTTGTTCTAGTGGTTTAAATAAACATTTAAATGATGAAATAAAATGGCTCAGAATAATAGTATCAAAACGTTTAATCATAAAAACTCAACAGTTAAGCACTTTCTTTCACAAGGAATTTCATCAGATCTGGTTGTATAATAAACACCACTTCATTTAAATAGTACCATCAATTGCATCACATGACACATCAGTGTTTTAACCCTTTCTGATTAAGAACTACTTTAAAATTTTCCCTATCATTCATACCTGGATCTTGTATACAAAAACTGAGTTTAAATTTTCTGTAATAGATCAAGTTTCTAATTATGCTGAAAGATGGGATGCAGAAGATGATTTAAACTGGAAAGAATACTGCTGGCAGTAAGACTGAATATGGGTGCAGATCCAGGCATGAGTGATAGGGAAAATTTTAAAGTAGTTCTTAATAGGAATGGATTAAAGCACTGATGTGTCATGTGATGCAGCTGATGCTATTATTTAAATGAAGTGGTGTTTGTTATACAACCAGGTCTGATGAAGTTCCCTGTGAATGAAAGCACTTACCAGTTGTGTTTTTAAGATAAAAAGTGTTGATACTATTATTCTGAGCCGTTTTATTTTATTTTTATAAACTTAGTTCAGTATTTTTTCTTGCCATTGTGGGATAAAGCATTTAAATGACTCAATACAATGCAATGCATACTGACATAACTTTAAAATATGAATAAGTAGCTATGCAGTCAACTATGATTGTTTTATTTAAAGTAATCATCTGTGTTTTTGTTCTTTTCTTAGTGGGTCACTGTATTAAATAATTTTTTGTGTAACATTGCCTTGCATGAAGATAATTGCTGTACCTTGCAGCATAAACTGGTGTCATGTGCTCTGCCATTTGACTTGTGATTAGCTTAAGTGTTGTGCTCTAATGAGTTGCTGACTTCTGGTGTTTTGTTCTAATCTGTGGAAGACTGCTTATATTCTTTATCTGAGAGCTCTTTGATCTATGTTCATTCATTCAGAGGATGGACACCATATACCTTGCTAGTGATGACAGCTGGTGGACATTTAAAAACACAAAATGTTTTTCATGGGGTTCACTTTAATGTATAATGGCTTTTGCTAACCTATATTTTGTAAAATCTCCAACTTACTACATTTGGAATTTTTTGCAGTCTACTATCTTTGCTTAGATAAGCAGTTGGACATTAACCAAGTCACATTTGTTTACTCTGTAAGCTGATTCTGCACATGCTGTTTAGTGATATTAAAACTCATATTTGATACTTACAATATGAGGAGAGAACTTCCAATATGGCACCATTTGCAGAGCTGTCTGATTTTTGCTTGGCTGAAGATTTACGAGTTTTGTATAGTACTTCATGAGTCTGTGACAGCCTTTGTGTTATAGCTGGGCTACAGATCACACTATTGTGATTTTGACTGATAATTGCTGTTTTACACCTTAGTCTGATCCAATAAATCTTTTTCTTCTTCTTTCGGCTTTTCTCGGTTAGGGGTTGCCACAGCGGATCACCTGTCCGCTCATGATTGGCAGTGGAGTTTTACGGTGTTGAGTTGCCAGCTCGGCACCCAACCTTCCACAGAAGGCACACACATGCACGCACTCATGCCTAGGGCCAATTTAGAGTGTCCAGTCCACCTACAGCATGTCTTTGGGATGTGGGAGGAAACTGGAGCACAAATGAGGTGGTATGTAATGTGGCTGAAAGTTAATCCCCTCTCTTGATGTAATCTGACTTGCTGCTATTAATAAACTTTTTATTTTTGTTTATATCATTCCTGAACAGCAGTATTTTCATTATCTGACTGCAACAATGTTCTATATTATAGTTAAGTTTGATAATAATTTTTGTTTTTAACATATGACTCCCCTATCCTAGGGTCTGCCTTTTGGCTGTTCACTGCTTCTTAACCTTTTCATCCCCCTTACATGCAAAAGACTGGATGTGGCTCAGACATGTAAATATTGGATGCGGCTATGAGCAGGTAAAGCAAGTGGCAAGAAATGCTTCTTTTTTCCTTGTCTTGAGCTCAAGGGCTGCACAGAGGTTAGGATTACTAGTCATCATCTGAGAGTGAAACAGCTGTGGCACAGCAATAGAGATGGTAAAGGAAGAAGAAGGGATAGATGTGAGTAACATTAATTTAGTGAGCAGGTGTTAAAGGTAAAGAAAAACAGAGGAGTATGAGCATGTTTGTTCTAGTAGGTAGATATCATGTGGGTAAGAAGAAGGGAGTGCTGTGAGCAGCATTAGTTTAATAACCAAGTGTTAAAGGATGAGTGTGAGCATTGTTAGTTTAGCAAGTATGTATTAAAAGGTGAGAAGAAGGGCGATGTATGAGCAGCATTAATTTAGTTGGCTGATGTAAAGGGTAAGAAGAAGGGAAGAGAAATGAGCAGCATTAAATTAGTAAACAGATAAAGGGTAAGTGAAAGGGAGAGGTGTGACCAGCATTTGTTTGATCTCTAAAAGTAAGATGGTGTAGGAGAATTTAGATATGAGATAAAATGTGAGGAGTTGTAGGTGAAGATGGAAACACCATGAATTATAACAGTGGATATCAAGATACAGGGTCAGTGGGTAAGTAATCTGAGATCAAAGTTTAGGCAGCAATTTGTGAAAGGGTGGGATCAAGTGGGGAGAGGGAAGAATCAGAAGAAACAGAGAATGCTATGTAACCCTAAAACAACTGCATGTATTTACGATGAGCAAATGTCACCTTAAACTAGCTTTGGAGGAAGTATATTTTTGTAAACTCTAACCTCACAAAGGGCAGTGCTCCACAACTCTGTCAAAAGTACATTAAACATTCTATTCCCTGAGAACTCGGATATGTCCATTAACAGGTCAAGTGAAGCCTTACCTTCTCTAATAATACATCTCAAACAGTACTTCTTCCATTTGTAAGCATAGCGAGGGTTTTGCAGACTTATGCAGATGATAAGAGATATTCAAAAATTTCTAGTAGCCATAGCCTCCCAACATACTTAAACAACCAACTAAACCTGCTTTTTTGAACTCAGCTCTAGGTAAAATTCTCTTATACACTCCTTTACAAATTTTCTTCCAATTAATACAATCGTTAATTTTTACTGAAACTTGTAAACATATTATCCAACAAGACTGGATTTATTATGCAGTCTGGTACATATCTGTACAATATTGTTTAATCAGAATAGCCGTAGCTCATTGGATCATTGAAAGCATGCATTTGTTTTAGTATAACTGGGGTTTGACTGCCATTTACCTCCCCCACCTAATATAGCAAACTCTGAAATATTAAATGGATAAAAAAAGGGGGCGATTATCCATGTCTAATGAACTGTCTTTTCATTGAATTGGCTTATTCTGTACATTATCACTTTTTTTTATCCATGGTTTTGGTTTAATAGTTTCATAGGTTCATAGGTAGGTACTAGGCTATTGGTCCTAGGGCCTATATAAGCCTAGCCAAACAGTACCCTGGCTTTTGCCACCCAAGAAAATTATTTTCCTGTGCCCCTGTCAAGCAGAGCCACAGAAGTGATCCCCGGGGTGAATTTCCTATCTCCCACCCAATCATCAAGATTTTTCTTGAAGAGTGCTAATGAGGAGCTTTGTTTGATATAGATAGGTAGTTTGTTCCAGAGTATGGGAAGTCTCTGGGACAGGAATCTATCACTCCAGCATATTCTGTTTATTGTGGTGACAAGGTTTAGGTCCCTAGAGCGTGTAGCTCGGAGGGATTGGGATTTCTTTACGTGGAGCATGTCCAGCAGCTCTGGGTTTGACATAGCTTTGTATGTTAGGCAGAGATCGCCTCTGAGTAGGCGATATGCGACAGAGTAAAGCTGGAGTTTTTTGAGATGGTCTGCATAGGGCATCTGTTTGAGGCCAGTAATCCTCTCTGTGAGGTATTTCTGTGGCCTTTCTAGTTGTTGTAGATGTCTTGTGAGGCACATACCAAAAAGGATACTGTACTCTATAATGGGTCTAATGAGTGATGAGTAGAGGGGAACCGTGACCTCTTTTTTCCTTGATGAGAAACCTTTTGTGCTGATGGTGTGCCATGTAGAAGGATTTCCTGACTATTGTGGTGATGTGATTATCAAAGGAGAGACTACTGTCCACCTGTGTCCCAAGGTCTCTTATCACACTTTTGGTGTTAAGTAGACTACTGTGGTAGTTCATGGGTACAGAGTTTTTACCAAAAGGGATGACAATGCACTTTTTGGCATTGAGCTTGAGGCCATGGCTTTGACACCAGGCATCTGTCTAAGTGAGGCCCTTTTGTAGGATGTCCACATCATTAGGAGTTTTGCTTATGGCTCCTAGTTTGCAGTCATCTGTGAACTTTGTTAGCCAAAGATCTTCTGTGTTAGCCTGTACTTCAGAGAAGTAGATACCAAACAGGAGAGGACCTAGGACTGAACCCTGTGGTACTCCACTTGTCACTGGTCTGAAGTTGGATTTAGAGTTTGCTACTTTCATAGTGTGGGTTCTGTCAGTGAGCCAGTTGGCAACCTATCTTGTGACATGGGGATTTATGCCTAGTTTAGTGAGTTTGTCTATAATTCCAGAGTGGGGGATGGTGTCGAAAGCCTTGGCGAGATCTAGATAGGCTGTGTGTACCACTTTACCCTCATCTACGGCTTTGGTGACCGATTCAAAGAAGTCTTTCAGGTTTAGGAGACATGATCTGCCTTTTACAAACCCGAACTGGGTAGGGTCCGGAGTGTGGAGATTACCAGTGTTATTGTTTATAAGTTCCATGATGATATGCTCCACAGCCTTGCAGACTAGGCTCGTCAGGCTAATGGGGTGGTAGTTCCTGGGGTCCGTCATGGTTCCCCCTTTGTGGAGTGGGGTAACTGTTGCTGTGCACCATTCAGTGGGCACAAGGCCTGAGGTGAGGCTATGATTGAACATGGTACTTAGGTGGGGTTCCAGTTCGTTCTGTAGTTCATGTAGAATGCAGCCTGGGATGTTGTCAGGTCCCATGGGTGCTGTGTTCTTGGCTTTAGAGGGTGTGTTTTTTACCTGTGCAGCCATGATTACAGGTACTTTGCATTCTTCCGGTATAGAGATGGGCCCTTTAAGGGATGAGAAAGGGGTAAAGTTAGCACTGAACCTATCTGCTAGGATGTTGGCAATATCAGTTGGTTCTGTATATTTAGTGCCATTGTGCTGTAACTCAGAGCAGATCTGAGTGTTGCCATTAAGATTCTTGACATAGCTATAGAATGCTTTGTGGTTGTCTTTAGAATCAGTGGTGATTTGTTTTCGTAACTAGCTTTGGAGGATTTTATGAGGAATCTCAGTTTCTTACTGAAGCTGACCAGGGAGTTCCTCCAACCATGGGATTTTGCTCTTTTTTGCAACAATTTCTTTCTTCTGTTGTAGAGTTTGTTTATAGCAGGGGACCACCAGATTGACTTCCTTTTTTTGGAGGATAGCATCTTGGTTCTGTTAGGGATTGCATGATCCATTCACTCATGTAAGTGCTTATAAAGTGCAAATGTATAGGATTCAGCAGTCATATCGCTATTGTCCATCAGCATGGGTGATGGTTAAGAAGCGTGAAGTTGGCTTTGGAGAAATTTATTTATGGTGGTTTCCTTAATGGAGTTAGGGGTGGGATGTGGATGTCTAGAGTGATTTGCTTGTGGTCGGATCTGACCAATGAGGAATTGACCTCTGGTGTGGAACACTGGTTGCCCATGTTGGTAATGACCAGGTCTAGGATATTGCTGCCCCTGGTGGGGGTGTGGATAAGTTGATCCAAGGCATTGGAATTTATGAATTCCAGAAAATGTTGAGTACAAGAGTTGGTACATGACTAGTTTTCCCAGTTAATGGTGGGGTATTTGAAATTACCCATTATTAGGGTGTTAGGTTGTACCCTAATATTTTCCAGTGTATCAAGAAATGAGGAGTGGGAACCCTGGGGCATGGTGGGGGATCTGTAGCAAGCTACAATTTGCATTGCGGTCTTGCCCAGAGTTAGTTGCACTTGGATAATCTCAGATGCATTATGCTGAGCAACTAGCCTGGAAGTGTGAATATCCTTAATGAGTATGGACACACCTCCACCTTTAGTGCTTTGGTCCAGGTTAGGTGGCCAAAAGGTGTGGTATGAATTATAGCCTGGTAATGCAGGGGGTGCCTTGAACCAGGTCTCTGTTACTGCACAGATGTTGATGTTCTCCATTTTAAGGAGTGCCTCGAGTGAGTGCATTTTGAGGTTTAGACTTCTAGCATTAAGTAGCATTACTCTCAGACTTTGCTTGCTTGTACCTGTCACGGTGGTGAATTTGTCATTTGAATCTTGCCTAAAAAAGGCACTATACCTCTTCCTTCATGTATATTCATCATTCAGGGCATTGACAATTGTCTTGAAAGTTTCTTAGCAGCTCTAAATGGACTGAAGAGTAAAATAATTTCTCCAAAGTCAGTTAAAAAGCCTTCATAATACCATTAGCTATTTCTTTCCAGGACAAGAACTGGAAGGATGGTCAGGACAGTAGTCACCAGAGATTTATTGTAGAAAACACATACAACTGTATCCCAGTCTTCATCAGAACAATAAAATATGTAATCCAATGATATATATACACATATCCTAATCATACAATAGTATAATTGATGAAAAACCGCCAAAAAGTTTAAAGAGACATGGCCATTATTCACTGATACTATTGCTACACCTAAATTTATGCATAAAAATATGTAAATGAAAAAATTAAAAACTATGGTAATAAATGCAGTGCTAATGATGTTCCATCTGTATATACTAAATGTAATAATATTTAATCTCATATTCTAAACAAAGTTATAATAAACAACTGCACTGTGGGTTGTGTGCTATTATTCTAATGCTAAAAAGGTTTAATGCTAATAAAATGTGGTCTCGTTGAATCAAAAAAAATTTTTTTACTACTTAATGCTAATCAATCTCTCATTTCTCCAGTCACCAAAAAAAGGTGACATCCACCTGTTCAATAATAGAAAATAAAAACTATGGTCTTTGTATCATGTTTTATTCAGCTGTCTCTCTGTCTTACCTATATAGTGTGCATTACATTTAGTGCAGACAGCCAAGTAGACCACCTGCTCTCTTGCATTTGATGGAAGTATGGCAAATATCGTCCAGTTTAATTGTCCTGTTCAGGTTAATATATTTGCACTGTTTACAATTTCCACATTTAACTGTGCCCTTGAATGTATCCTGTGTTTGTGTATTGTAACTACCTCTTTCCAGTAACTTTTTCAAGTTTGGGGCTGTTTTATAAACACATCTCGGTTTTGTACCCAATATTTGTTCTGTGTCCATGACCATCAGTGTCGTCCAATATCTTTCTAAAATTTCCTTAATGATATATGTACTGGGAGTGTACATTAGTACACAAACCCTACCTGATGACTCACTGTGTATCCCCTCATGTTTGTCCAATTGATAGGAACCTAATAGGGGTGGGTATTTGTTTCCCCATTCATTATATACATAGTTGATTACTTCCATGACCATCTTTTCTGGATAAGCTCTACTGATAAACATTTCCTTAATGGTGTTAAGTTCGGTGTCGAAGATGGGCATGTTATACATTGCCCTTTGATAACATTTTGGAATACGTGTGGTGGATGGTTACTACTATAATGGACGTAGTCATTTGAGAATGTGGGTTTTCAGATTCCCACTCAGCCATAAAGAAGGAGAGATGGATGGGGAGCGCTGCTCCCATCGCCACAGAGATGTAGTTATAATCTAACACCAATGACATCATGTCACAGATTAGGCTGATTTTCTCCCAAGAGAAATCAAGACTTCTTTCAAAATATTCTAATCCCTCTGTCTTAGGAATACTGGAGAACATCCACTGTCAAAAATCTCCAGAAATCCTTGATTATGTGGGGATGTTGTCATCTATCAATCAATTTAAGGAGGTTGTTCAATAGATTTATGTATCTTGGGAATACCTACCATCTTTTTGCTAGAACCGGATCTCTACTTTGAAAGAATATGTGTCATTAGATATCCTGTTGTCTATAAGGTATTCTTCAATAATAAGATCAATACGTTTATGACCGATGTTAACTTGATTCAGTGAAATATTCTCATAGTTCCCTGAATTATAGAGAATGTTATGAATCTCTTGATTATAGTCAACGGTAGAAAAGATCACAACCCCACCTCCTTTGTCAGGTTTCATTACCCTGATGTCCCTATTATTCATAATGTTGGATAAACTTTTTCTTTCCATGCTAGTTAAATTATCAGAAATGTTATTCCCTTGATTTTTCATCTTGTTATATGTCCAGTAAATGTCATTGCATACTAATTGCTCAAAATTGTGCACATGGGGGTTGGAAGTCGGTATGTATGTACTTTTTTTAGTGAGATCAGTCCCTGCTATACCTTTGGCCCTGATATTTGGTACTGATGTTTAATTAATAATTTCATAAACGCATATCCAAATCCCTCAAATATTAATATTAAACATCAGGATGAAAAATTAAGTATGTTAGCAGATGAATTAGAACACATGAACCTTACAATTACACAGCATAAGGACTACGATAGTTTAAAAGATTTGTATATGAAGCAGTACACTTTTGCTGATAATAATGTGCATAATATTGTAGACAGGAAAAATAAGAAAATACAACATGATGTGGAGGCCTATAAGAATGACAGGGCTTATGTATGGTCAAGTCACAAAGATCCAAAAATGCACAATAAATATCCATCTAGGAGAAAAGAACCAAAGAACTCCTATAGGGAAGAAAATTTTCAGGGGGGAAGATTTTACCTAGCTTGGAGGGTACAAAAACAATGGCACAGGACCTAAGCCTGTCCAATATTATAAAAAGTGCTAACAACCATTTGATGACCGTTAATACTTCTATGACGATTGATTCTAATAACTTCAAGGAGATGGAGACCCATAATTTAAATTTGACAGGCCAACAGGATAATAATCTCAAACCTAGAATCATATTATATGATGGTTTTAAGGTGTTTAATTACACTACTACAGAGATTGACAACACCAGTGCCAAATTGTTTAGCAAAGGTATGAAGTTTATACCTATGAGAGGATGGAATGTACTCGACAGTATTAAGGAGGTCAAAAAATATTGCAGGAAGTTGAATTTGGCATTACAATTTGACAAAAATACGGATTCTAATATCAGGGCCAAAGGTATAGCAGGGACTGATCTCACTAAAAAAAGTACATACATACCAACTTCCAACCCCCATGTGCACAATTTTGAGCAATTAGTATGCAATGACATTTACTGGACATATAACAAGATGAAAAATCAAGGGAATAACATTTCTGATAATTTAACTAGCATGGAAAGAAAAAGTTTATCCAACATTATGAATAATAGGGACATCAGGGTAATGAAACCTGACAAAGGAGGTGGGGTTGTGATCTTTTCTACCGTTGACTATAATCAAGAGATTATTCTCTATAATTCAGGGAACTATGAGAATATTTCACTGAATCAAGTTAACATCGGTCATAAACGTATTGATCTTATTATTGAAGAATACCTTATAGACAACAGGATATCTAATGACACATATTCTTTTGTGAAAGTAGATCATCCGGTTCTAGCAAAGATGGTAGGTATTCCCAAGATACATAAATCTATTGAACAACCTCCTTTTCGACCAATTGTGTCAGGTTCCAGGTCGAAAACCTTCAAGCTAGGGAAATTGATTGATAGATGGCTTAAGAAGGTTTACGACAACATCCCCCACATAATCAAGGATTCCTGGAGATTTTTGGGTTATATGGAAAACCAACTTGATTTATTTGACAGTGGATGTTATCGACCTCTTCTCCAGTATTCCTAAGACAGAGGGATTAGAATATTTTGAAAGAAGTCTTACAAAGTACACTGATTTCTCTTGGGAGAAAATCAGCCTAATCTGTGACATGATGTCATTGGTGTTAGATTATAACTACATCTCTTTTCAAGGAGAATATTTCAGGCAGACCGCAGCATGTGCTCCCATCTTCGCGAACCTGGTCATGGCCGAATGGGAATCTGAGTACGTGTTCAAGAGCTCATTTTTCCAAGACATTGCATTATATGTTAGGTACCTGGACGACATTTTCATTTTGTGGAAGGCCTCTGAGGATAGGTTGCAGGAATTCATGGTGTATTTAAACAATACTGTTGAGTTTTTACAATTCACCCACGAATATAGTCACAAAGAAATTTTGAGTCATGATACTCGGGGGTTCACCTCCAGAATATACAGAAAACCTACATTCTCAAATGACTACGTCCATTATAGTAGTAACCATCCACCACACGTATTCCAAAATGTTATCAAAGGGCAATGTCATCCAACATGCCCATCTTGGACACCGAACTTAACACCATTAAGGAAATGTTTATCAGTAGAGCTTATCCAGAAAAGATGGTCATGGAAGTAATCAACTATGTATATAATGAATGGGGAAACAAATACCCACCCCTATTAGGTTCCTATCAATTGGACAAACATGAGGGGATACACAGTGAGTCATCAGGTAGGGTTTGTGTACTAATGTACACTCCCAGTACATATATCATTAAGGAAATTTTAGAAAGATATTGGACGACACTGATGGTCATGGACACAGAACAAATATTGGGTACAAAACCGAGATGTGTTTATAAAACAGCCCCAAACTTGAAAAAGTTACTGGAAAGAGGTAGTTACAATACACAAACACAGGATACATTCAAGGGCACAGTTAAATGTGGAAATTGTAAACAGTGCAAATATATTAACCTGAACAGGACAATTAAACTGGACGATATTTGCCATACTTCCATCAAATGCAAGAGAGGAAATTGTAAACGGTGGTCTATTTGGCTGTCTGCACCAAATGTAATGCACACTATATAGGTAAGACAGAGAGACAGCTGAATAGGCGTATTTACGAACACCTTTACAAAATAGGGAAACATGATACAAAAAATGCACTATATAGGCATATATTAGAGAAGGGAGATGACCATAGTTTTTTATTTTCTATTATTGAACAGGTGGATGTCACACCTTTTGGAGGTGACTGGAAAATGAGATTAAAGTAAATGGCAAAAGACCACCGGGTCTCAACAATTTTATTAGCATTAAACCTTTTTTAGCATTAGAATAATTACATGGGAGCACACAACCCACAGTGCAGTTGTTTATTATAACTTTGTTTAGAATATGAGATTAATACACCCATTTTTTAATATTATTACATTTAGTATATACAGATGGAACATCATTAGCACTGCATTTATTACCATAGTTTTTAATTTTTTCATTTACATATTTTTATGCATAAATTTAGGTGTAGCATTGTATGTGCATAACTGTGTACAGCTACGTCATGATTTTAAAGTAGGGGAACAGAGTATAGTATCAGTGAATAATGGCCATGTCTCTTTAAACTTTTTGGCGGTTTTTCATCAATTATACTATTGTATGATTAGGATATGTGTATATATATCATTGGATTACATATTTTATTGTTCTGATGAAGACTGGGATACAGTCGAAAGCGCTTAACTTGGAGTTGTATGTGTTTTCTGACTACTGTCCTGTTACCATCCTTCCAGTTCCTGAGTTGTTTGCTATCTTTCCAGGACAAGTATGAATCATCCACTGCATGCAACATCAGGTCATGGCTGAATTTTGTTACAGCTTCTGTTACAGTTATTAGATGGTGCAGAAATTTCAGAGCTGGTTGTATGAGCTATTCTACTCTGAGTCAAGCATAAAAAAATTAAAAAGCCTTTTGAGACTTATCACTTTTACTGTAATGTGACTTTATATATAACTGTATTATCGTACCTCCTAAATTCTTTGCTCATTTTCAGATTTCCATTTTTTTTTGTATGTCATAATCAAACCCACTGGTTTGATTAAGATAAATTTAATTTGAATTTGCAAGAAAGGTCACTTGCTATTCAAATTACAGTCCAAAAAATCACGGCAGCTAAGCACTGTATATAAAATAACTATAAGTCCGGTTTGCAGAACTGCTCCTTATTTTAAAATCATATGTAAACTTTACACTGCATATCACTCATTAATCCAAATCTTAGATTTCCAAATAACCTAAGTCACCGTAGGTAGTGTGTTTGTTGAGAAGCTGTACATACCTCCAAAAATGCCTCCATGTCTGACTCTGTTGTATTTTTATAACCTGTATTTTCAACTCTCTAAAGGGTAATAGATTTCCCTAATTAAATACATTCTAATTTTATTACCACAGTGCAGTAGTCTGGAATAGACAAATAGTTCTAGTGCATATTTTGGCTTAGCTGGGAATATATATTGTAATACTTCCACCCCCAAGTCTATTTCTGTCATTCAGTAGATGTCTACTGTTTCTGTGCTTTGATATATAGGGTGTCATACTATCAAGAGATTTTATAACTATACCTTTCATTTTCTGGTTCCAGTAAAGTAGGCAATTATCATATATTTCATTAAGGTTCTTGGCATTCATATATAATAATGATAAGCAACCATTCTTGATTTCTGCATTAGACGAGTTATCGTCTCTCCCTTCCCTTCCACATAGTAAAACTTTGCTCCTGGATCTCTCTTCTTGTAGTAATCTAACTCCACCTCCTGCTAGATAGATGCCTTTCTTACAATATATCTTAGACTTTCCTGATAACAATGTTTCGATGACTAAAAGCTTATGACTTGTAACAATCTTAAATCCATTTAAGACCCTTTTTAATTCTGACATTCAAGTTTAAAGTTATGGATGAGTAATTAAACATACCACCAGCAGCAAAAGTAATGTCAGTTATCTTCAAGATCTTACTTTTAAAGTCCTTCTTGGGCACTTTCCTTTATTATTTATTACACTAAAAAACTAAAAATATTTTTTTATTCTCATTAGTTTTACAAAACATTGATGAATTTTATTAATGGATCTGGAAGTCAGATGATGACTTATCACATTTGTCACCACTCCATATATTTTATTCAGTCCCATAAGAAAAAAAAGCATAAGCATTGTGGCCTAGGCCATAATTGTTTCTACATCTTAAACAGAGTAGCTATTATCAGCATCATTCTGAAAAAGAATGGTCCCTTCAGTGATCGCTTCCTCCTTTCAGAAAGATTTCTTCTTGTAATGATTTCAACTCTGTTTAACTGTAGTTTCACAATTTGCTAAAGTTTAATATGTCAGATGCTGTATTTTTACTTTCTTGACTGAAGACATTTCCCCCCTTGGAATTCTGCTAGACTAAAGGTTGTAGTCCTTCTTTTTGTATATTGATACAGTACTACTTATTGCTTAACTTTTTACAAACATACTTAAGGTCCATTACCATTTTTACATTGTCCTTTGTTTTTCTTATTTCCACTCCCCGTGGTAAATTCACTAATAACAATGGAAAAATAAATAGATGTGGACATTGTTCACAATGTAAATATATTTTGGAAGGTTCTGAAGTTACCTTGGCTAATTACGGGGCAATAACCAATAACCATAAATATAACTGTGGGAGCAAGGGGGTGATATATTTAGCCATATGTCAGACTTGTAATGCATTTTATATAGGAAAAACTGTTAAGAGCTTTAGAACCAGAATTTACCAACATTTTATGGGATCAAAAGGAAAGATGAATGCAATACTTTGTATAATCATCTCAAGGACAATCACACCCACTCATTCAAGTTCACGGTGATAGATCATGTAGACTTAGGACAGAGAAAGGCACCAAAGGAAGATTTTTTAGAATTTCAAGAACTTAAATGGCAGATAAAAACAAATGCCACTTCAAGTCCCAGTCTCAATGAAGCAGTATCTATCAGTAGCTTATTAAACTTAAAAGCTGTTTTTTTTTCTGTAATCTCTATGTCCACATTATTTTGTTATATGCATGTACAGTTTGTATATTATAGAGCACCAGGAATGATTATTCATGTGTTTTTAAACCATTTCATTGTATTGAACTATATATTTTAAGTGTTAGATTACCATTAGTAAATTTATTTATTTACTTAAACCAGGTAAAAAGCGAAATCCGAGGAGAAACTCCACACAAATGAACCAACACCTCATGGAACCAGATCAGATACCAATAAACAGTCAGGATAGCGAAAAACACTCCAGTTTATTGAAACAAAGCACAGACTGAGTTAAGCGCTTTTGTCTGCCAGGACTTTATCAAAACTGATTGCCAAAGCCAAAAAGTGCTTTTATACCTTAATTAATTAATAATCAAATAAATTATTCAATAATACAATTACAATTAAAAGTAAAACAAGCAGGTTAACTTAAAAGCAGTAATATAAAGAATAGGAAGTACAAAAACAATCTTAAAAATACTGGTTAATTATAAACAGTCTTATAAAACAGTTGCCCTATCTTTTAATATTGGTACAAGTGAAACATGATCATTTAACCCTGGGGGGGGGTTGGTGGCATTTAAGTTTTTTTTAGAATTTCTAGAACTTAAGTGGCAGATAAAAACAAATGCCATTTTAAGTCCTGGTCTCAATGAAGCAGTATCTATCAGTAACTTATTAAACTTAAAAGCTGCTTTTTTCTGTAATCTCTATGTCCACATTATTTTGTTATATGCATGTACAGTTTGTATATTATACAGCAACAGGAATGTTTATTAATGTGTTTTTAAACCATTTCATTGTATTGAACTATGCAGTTTAAGTGTTAGATTACCATTAGTATTTTTTTTTATTTACTTATTTATAGCTATATTTTACAACTGTGTTTTATTAACATATTGTTCTTTAGTAATCTAGTATATTTGTTATTTTATTGAAGATTTTTAAGCTGTAATTTACATTTTTCAGCACAAGATGCATTTTTGATGCATGCATTTTTAAATTATTTTTGTTAATTGATCAATTAAAAATGGGAGGGGTTTGCAATGTATTTAAACAAAGTGCATTATGTAATCTGAGTTCTGATGAAGTCTATATTACTGAGGATGAAAGCTCTAAATGGTAAAACACTATTTTATTGCTAATCTGCTGTGTTCTGTGCTTTTACTTCCATTGTGTTGGTTTGCAGTTTGTCTTGTCTTGGATTTTGATTAATTTCCATTCCCAGATGTTCTTCGTGTTTCACTGTTGCTGTCATCACACTTGGCTTATCTGCCTGCAGGTAGCCCTCTTTTGGCTCGAACACCAGAGTCTTGGTATTTCTGCGTCGGATGCTGTCGCTTCTTCCATGACGTCAGGTCATCAGGGGGTATAAAAACAGGCAGCCGATGCCATTACATCAGTCTTTCTTGCAGAGGAGGAGCCCAAAGCAGAAGCAGTTCGCAAGTGCCGGTCGGCCGCTACCTGAAATTTTCATTTTTCGAGTTGATAATCCTGAAGTCTTCTAAAGTTAAGTACCCTATTGGTGATCCTTTTTTCTTGCTTTAACCGATGTCAGTAAAAGTTAACAATTGTCTTGCCTGTGGGAACAAATATCTCACAGAGATTTTCATTCGTACTGTGTCACCTGTTTAGGCCCAGACCATGACATCCCTCGCTGTCAGTTTTGTGCCTTGTTTAACACCTGAACCATTCATCTTCGGGCTGTTTTTGTTGCTAAATTCATTCAATCTCAATCTCCGTATTCCGAAATGGCTTCAGTAAGCCATCCGACTACCGATCTTCTGAAAAAACGTAAGGATGAAGACAGAGACAGACCGCATAGGTCCAAAACTGCCGACGAAGCTTCCGTTAGCTAGTTGCCAGTCCACCAGTACTCAGAGAGATGCCTTCACAGCCCCTGATGCCCAGTTCTATGAATTTGCAGGCCTCTGCTGGGACAAATTTGGAGTCCAGTATGCCATGAGATGCTTCTTTGACTATGGAACCAGCAGATGTCTCTACCTTCGATGGGTCCGGAGCCGCTGTGCAGGCACGGACGTTTGAGGGTGTTTTCTGGCCTACCGATGTTTGAATCAAACCGACAACTTCTTTTTTTGCCAAAACTACCGAGTTTCTTAGGCCCAGAGTATGCACTACGCCTAGAAAACCGATGAACAAAATGCATGCTCAGGCCCACTTGCCACAAAAACAAATGCATAGAATGGTTGAAGACCTTATAACACTAATTGGGGGAAGCCAGTCTTCCCCTGCTAAGAGACAAAGAATTCAGTTGCCTTCAGATTCTACAGATCAGGAGTCCAATGACTCTGACCTTTCTGATTATCAGGACATGCCCTTATTAGCCTGTGAGGATTCAGATGCAGAGGAATCCATTCCCTCTGCCTCCCCTTCAGAGGATTTCTCTTTTGGTGAATCCTTACATACTTTAAGAGAGCATTTCAATTGGGAATACCAAGACTATCATCAGTCCAAAAAGAGACTCAGAGAATTTTTAGAGATACCTCAGCACAGGCCTTTAGCTATTCCCCCTGTCCTGGATGTTGTGGATGATGTTTTTATGGAGTCCAGTCTTACTCCAGACACCTTACCTCCGGCCCCTAGAAAACCTGACAGATACGACTGAGTACCTGATTCCCACAAGTTTCTTTTCAAGAATCCTACTGTTGATCCAGAGATCATTTCCCAGGGACCTAAACGTATTAAGGCTACTACAACCAAAAATCCTACCCCTTCGGACAGGGATTCCAGAGCTTGAGACAGATGGGGAAAGAAGGTATATACCTCTGCAACTCTGGCTATAAGGGCATTGAATTGCCAGTTTCACATGCTGAAGTACCAGCAACATATTATGGAACTCAGTAAACAAAAAATGGTAATAATTCCAGATTGTGCAGAAAATAAAGATTTGCAAGAGCTTATGCATTATGCAAACCAAGTTAGTAAGCATACTTCGCAGTGTGGCTTTGATGCCCTAGAAGCATCTTGCAGGGCCGCAGACACTGGCTCTGTACTGAGAAGACATGCTTGGCTGAAGGACCAGACCTTGCCAGATCATGTCAAATCCAAATTACTATACACTCCTTTAAATAAGGATGTTTTGTTTGGCACCAAAGCAGAAGAAGTTCTTAAAAAGATGGAAGAAAAGGCTAAATCTATGCAAACTGTTAAAGAATTCTTAACAAGTGCAACCACCTCAATTCAGTAGGCATTGCCCTTCAAAACATTGGTCCTTTTCAGCCTCCTCCAGGCCTTCCCAAACAAGACACAGGGGAAACACACCACCCAGACTACAGTCTCAGGGTATGCAGAGATCTAAACAATGGAGTGCCCCCACCCCTAAAACAGGGAGTGGTAAGCCACCTACCTATGAAAAAAGTTCACAATGACTTCTCAAATCTACTTCCCAGCCCTGCCC
Source organism: Protopterus annectens (assembly GCF_019279795.1). Taxonomy (NCBI): domain Eukaryota; kingdom Metazoa; phylum Chordata; order Ceratodontiformes; family Protopteridae; genus Protopterus; species Protopterus annectens. The sequence continues at coordinate 710,082,537 of NC_056735.1, forward strand.
AATTGCTTGTGCCCCTAGGAGGAAAACTTGCCCTTTATGCAAAAAACTGGATGTCTGTCACTCAGGACTGATTGGTCCTCAACATTGTATCCCAGGGGTACAAATTTTACTTCCATTCACTGCCAACCCCAAGCGGGTTTCCAGACCTTCCTCCAAACCAGTGGGCAGTGGCTCAAAGCCAAGTGCTCTCCCTGCTCAACATCAGAGCTATTCAGCCAATTCCAGTACAACAAAGGGGTCAGGGTTTCTACTCCAGACTATTCCTGGTACCCAGGAAAGAGGGCTCTTGGTGCCCAGTCCTGGATCTCTCAATTCTCAACACTTTCCTGGTGGTCCCAAAATACAAGATGTTTACCCTACAACAGCTTCTCCCTATGCTAGCCAAGAATGCCTGGTTAGTCACCCTAGACTTAAAAGAAGCTTATCTGCACATCCCCATCAGGGAATCATGCAGGAAATATCTACGTTTCAGGGCAGGATCTATGCATTATCAGTTCTCTGCAATTCTCTTTGGCTTATCTACTGCGTCTAGGGTATTCAAAAAATGCCTGGCTCCAGCCATTGCATGCTGTAGGCAAAGAAATATCCAGATTTACCCATACTTGGACAACTGCCTGATTCAGGCAGACAGCCAGGAATTGCTGCTTCAGCACCTGGCATTTGTAAAAAGACTTCTCACTTCATCGGGGTACACCATCAATGAAAAGAAATCACAACTGGTGCCCAGTCAAAATATTGTATTCCTGGGAGCAATCTTGGACACAACTTCCCAGATGACATTTCTCACTTCAGAAAAACAGGTCTGTCTGACAGACTACTTCAAACAAATGGCCACCAGAACCTAGCTAACTGCCAGAAAAATACTGCAAGCCCTAGGGTTTATGGCCTCATGTATTCTGCTAATTCCATATGCAAGACTGCATATGAGGAAACTTCAGTGGTACTTAAAATGTCTTTGGTGCCAACATTCTCAGGACCTGGAAACAGTCATTCCTATCATACCTTGTCTGAGGGCAGAGTTCCTTTGGTGGGCAGAAGCATGCAACCACAAGGGACTGCATTTTATTCTACCTCAAGCCGCCCAAACCCTGACTGCAAATGCATCAGACTATGCATGGGGGGGGGGGCACATGGCTGCAAATGCATTCAGGGCCACTGGAGCCCAAGCCAAATTCTCCTGCACATCAACCAAAAGGAGATGCTAACTGTACAGAATGCTGTGACAGCTTTCAGATACCTAATCTCTCCAGGACAACTGCTGATAAAAACAGACAACACCACAGTTATGTGGTACATCAACAAGCAGGGGGGAACCCATTCTTACCCACTCTGCAGGTTAGCCATGACTCTGCGGTGCACAACTTTGGACAGCCAAGTCCATCTACAAGCTCAATTCCTGCCAGGCAAACAAAATTCACTGGCAGACGACTTAAGCAGAACTCTCCTAGACCCACACTAGTGGAAGTTGGAGCCCAGCACCTTCAACCTTCTGATCCAAAGGTGTATCTCTTTGCCTTCCTTGTATATTCTCCAATATACATGATTATACATTATTTTCAGAAATGTTTTTCACTAGACCCTTACTATAGTTTTGTGTAACTCTATATCATCTTGTCACTTTATGTATATGTAATTCGCATGCAGGAGCGGGAACATACCATGTTTCGTATTGGTTGGGGATGCATATAAATATTTATGTACTTTTTGGCTTTGTAACGTTGATTATCTTTCACTAATGAAGGCATTTTCTGCCAAAACCGGTTTGAACAATAAAGTTATGTATTTTGATTAGCTTGTTGGGGTGTTTTGGTTTTCAGAGCTCCAGTTCACAAATATGCTGGCCAACAGTTGTCTCTTTGCCTTCCCCCACAACCACCAGTTAAGAAAATTCTACACCAGGAACCCTCACAGCAGGGTCTGGAAGGTGGATTCCAGATCCTTTCAATGGGAAAACCTCTCAATCTATGGCTTTCCCTCTCTGTCCCTTCTCTCAAGAGTACTACTCAAGATAAAAGAAGACAGGCAAAGGACAGTTCTGATTGCCCTGGACTGGGCAAGCCAGCACTTTTACCCACTCCTACGCAGCCTGACAACGGCGCCACCCTGGCACCTATACCAGACCCCTACTCTGCTGTCACAGCAGGAGGGACATATTTTGCATCCACAATTGCAAACCCTAAATCTTGCAGCCTGGCTTATTCCTTGAATACTTCACCAGCAACCCTAAGTAAACAGGTGCTGGATATCATTCTTGAAGCCAGAAGGCCTAGTACTAGGAATTCCTATGCGGAAAAATGGAAAAGATATTGTGCTAGGATTCAGTCTAAAGGAAAGGGCACAGCTACTCCACAGAGGCCTATCCTTCTCCTCCATTAAGATTCATGCCTCTGCCATTTTGGCTCATTACAATACTGAGCCACCTCTATTTTCTCACCCTCCCATCAAACAGTTCCTGAGAGGGCCCAACAACTTAAGGTCCCCAAGGAAAGCAACCACTCCTGCTTGGGACCTTAACTTTGTACTGGAAAAGCTTGTGCTTCCCCCTTTTGAACCTGCTGCTTCAGCAGAGTTAAAATTCCTCTCTTGGAAAACAGCCTTGCTTCTAGCCATCACTTCAGCTAGAAGAGTGTCTGAGGTACAGGCACTGCTGATGGCAGTGGGACCTTTTGTTATCTTCCATGCTGACAGGGTTTCCCTCAGGACTAACCTGTCCTTTATGCCTAAGGTGGTGTCCAGTGTGGCCCTAAACCAATCCATCCATTTGCCAACCTTCTTCCCTAACCCTCAGGATAAAGGGGAAAGGATCCTGCACTCTTGGACGTGCACAGACAGCTCAGGTTCTACCTTGATAGGACTAAGCCTTTCAGAAAATCTGACCAGCTGCTAGTCAACTTTGCCACAGGGGTAGAGGGCAAGGCCATTTCTAAACAAACCATTTAGAAATGGATAGCACACTGCATTCTTTTATGCCACAAGCACCATGGAAAACCAACCCCTCAGGGGCTCAAAACACATTCCACTAGGGCTACTTCTACCTCTACAGCATTTCTTATGGGAGTCCCTACCAGGGACATTCTAGAAGCTGCAACCTGGAGTTCTGTACACACCTTCACCAAGCATTACCACTTACCTATCTTTTCCAAATCCAGGGCAGGATTTGCTACAGCAGTCTTGCAGGGCCTACTAGCCAGCCCCAACTCTTCTTTACTGCCCCCACCCTTCCTCAGCTTTGGGAATCAACTCAAGTGTGATGACTGCAATAGTGAAACATGAAGAACATAGTACAGTTGTGTACACTTGCCATAAATGTAGATGTTCGAGTGTATTCACTGTTCCAGCCCCCTGGTTTTCTCTATCTTTCTATCTCTCCTCTCTATGGCTATTCCTAATGCTATTGGTATTTACTTTTTACTGGTGGTGGTTTCCACACCATATACCAGCTCCCTATTTGGGGGCTCCTGACATTTGGGGCAAGAAAAACTGATGTAATGGCATCGGCTGCCTGTTTTTATACCCCTGTTGACCAGACGTCATGGAAGAAGTGACAGCATCCGATGCAGAAATACTAAGACTCTGGTATTCGGGTTGACTGAGGGCTACCTGCAGGCAGATAACCCAAGTGTGATGACTGCAACAGTGAATACACTCAAACATCTACATTTATGGTAAGAGTACACAACTATACTTTTTAAGCAGGGCTTGATGACTTCTTTACTTTTTTCTTCTGATTTTATATCATGTTCATGCTGTTATGTTATTAAACCTGTAGGCAAGTTCATTGTATCTCCCATTAAGACATTAGACAACATTTGATATAAGCTGCATTTTCTAATGGTGTTGTACACGCTAAGAAAAAAACTCCCTTTATTTCTATTTATTTTCCTGATTATCCAACAAAATTTGATTTTCCTGGTTCCGTCTGCAATTATCATTCATTGCTCACTGTGTGCCAAAACTAATGCAAATAAACAAAATTTGGTTTCTAACTTATCTAGCAGACAGAGCACTCTTCAAAACTCGCTGTGCTTTTTTTTTTTTTTGCTTAAATAAACTGAGTTGCTTCATCTGCAGTATTCACAGCAATAGGCTTGCAAAGAATAAAAATAAAATTCCCTGCAGAGCCTATAAACCATGCTGATTAAATGAAACATGCTGGACTAGAATAAAAGTCAGAAACTTTCTTTTTTAAGCTTGCCAGCAGCCCTGTCAGTCATTTGTAAACTAAAGTAAAGCATTCATTTCCTTTATTATCTTTGCAAATAATGTATAAAGCTTAGTGGGTGGCAACAACCACTTCATGGTAAAGTGTAGTTATAGTTTAAATGAGAAATGTACATGCACTTCAAACCTGGCCAAACATTGAAAAACAGCTGTTAAACATCATGCATACAAATAGCCTGGGTTTGAAATAAAAGTAGAATTTATATGCAGATGCATAGGAACAGTACAGCTACACTGGCAGTACATGCTGGAAGATTTAAAACAGCTGAGAGAAACACTCTTCTGTATTAATGAGCAGTTATATTTTTCACAGTTACCTATGTAGTGCACTTTGTTGTAACTGTAGCTTTGAAGAAACATACTAAGCTAAGAGCTTGTAGAACTATCAGTAAAAATGGTTTAGGGCTATATATCTGGGAAGAAAAATAAATGTAATATGTATGTGACCACAGTGTTACGACTTGGGCACCACATGCTTTGTACCTCTGTATAACCCTGTTGTTTGCCATATACTTCAAATACCCAATGTAAATAAGATCTTCCATTAAATGGTGGATAGATATATGAAGAAATATTCTGTTATTCATTTTATGTTGAGTAGTAACCATGTTGTCTCATGTTTGAAGATGCTCTGATATGTGAAGAAGCATCTTTGTATGCCTTTGCATGTATGAACATGCCTGAGCATAGGCTTTTGCAATTTGCTTACAGGAACAAATCCTTTGCATACAAAAGTTCAGTTAAGCTCATGCACATATAAAAACAAGAGTTTGCAGACTATTTAAAGTAAAAGAAAGATACATTATTATGCAGGATTATTATTAGAAATTATACACTGGTATTAAAAATAGCCATATAACTCATTTGTTTTGATAAACTGAATTATTTCAGAGGTATTAAAATGTAGATTCCAACACAATGAATTTGTTTAAGTCGAGATGGAAAGCTACAGATGAACTTGCTCCTACTGTAAATTCTGCAGTAAATTCCAAATACAGCGAGTAAAATTACTAAAGTTCCTTAGTTCCAGGCTAAAATTCCTGTGTTCATTAAAACAAAGAAATAACTTGCACGCGCACACACACTCGCACACATACATACATGTTTTCAATACTGCAGAATCTGTGGTACAAAAAATCTAGTATAGCTTCCCCGATGATTAACGCATACCCAAAATTTGCATGAGTGTTACATTGCTGAGATATAACCCCTTCTTCAGTGCAGGCCCTGCAGGGAAAAGTAACACTGACAAGATTATTTAGTAATTAGATTTACAAGTAACACAGAATACATCATTATAGTAAAAAAAACTACCATACAAAGACTGCGCAGATAAACTTAGGTACACATTAAGTACCTATACAGCCTGTAGTACTGTCTAGTATATCCAGCATACTTTGCGTTTGGTTTGAATTATGTAAGTTCTAAGGTTAAGCACATTAAACCAGTGACAATGATGTAAAATCACTTACAGTAAGCATAGTTACTAGCAGCAGTGGTATGCTTTAAATATGACAAGAGTAACCTAAAAGTGATATCAGTCACCTGCAATAGTTATTGTGCCAAGAAGAATTAGGCTTACTTGTGAAGTCAGTGTCAAGAAAAAATAGCATATTAGAGACTGGGTTTAACCAGGGCATGTACAAGCTAAGAGCCAGTAAGGTATTGTTTCTGATGAGAGTTAAATGATGGAAGGTTATGTATCTGTCTGTGAGAGAGAGCGAGGAATAGAATTCTAGAGTTTAGTCATATAATTTGAATGGAGTGCATCTCCAGCAGTTTTGTGAGCTTTATTTACAACAAGCAGTAGTCATTAGAGGGCAGGAGTCTGTTTGAGGTATAAGGCTGCTTAAGGGTGGAGATTTTTCTGGTTTGTATGCAAGACTGTGGATGGCCAGTAGCTGATTGTAAGTCATATGCTTGGATAAGTTGATCCATTTTTTGAACCAGTCAGTGATGACACATTTTGGTGTGATTAGAAGCAAATCTAGCTCATTTTAAGTATTGTTCTAGATTATTTTTTATATTTACTTGCAGGTGGTGAAGGCAGGCCCAGTGTATACCGATGTTTGTATAAGATATGTTGAAGCAACAATTTTTCCTAGAGGTATGTGGGGCAGTGTCTAACTCTGTACATTAGACAAAGTTTTTGAGTCATACATACACACACACACACACACACACACACATATGTATATATATATATATATATATATATATATATATATATATATATATTTATATATATTTGTATATGGGTCTTTGTCAGAAACTCAAGTTTTCAGAAACTCAAAATTCCTATTGTCAAGATGATATAATCGAGTTTCCAAAACCTCAAACTTCAAAAAACAACAAAAATGTACCTTTTTATTAAGTTTTCTCAGGGGGGGGGGCAAGCCACACTGCACCCCCCCACACATCCTCTGCATATTATATATACCAGCGCCGAGATCGTATTACAGTGGGGAAAAGGGTAAGTTCCCCTATTCTCACTGTACCACAATCTCCATTCTAAAGCTTCTAGTTTTATGAAACTCAGTCATATCATCTTAATAATATGAATTTCGACTTTCTGAAAACTCGAGCTTATGAAGGGCACCTATATATATATATATATATATATATATATATATATATATATATATATCTATATATATATATATATATATATATATATATATATATATATATATATATAATATATATATGCATATATATATATATATATATATATATATATATATATATATATATATATATATATATATATATATGTATATATATATATATATATATATATATATATATATATATATATATATATATATATATATATATATATATGTGTATATATATATATATCTTTCATACGAGCATACGCATATCCGACACACACACACCATCCCGAAACCAAACAACCGACAACACCACACACACGACATACAACAACAAACAAACAAACAAACACCGAATGCCAAAAACACGCCAAACACAACAACACACACATAAACTAAAACCCTAACCCTAACCTCCGACTCCGGCACAGACACGCACACTTCACACCGACCTGCACCCTAACCCTAACCCTCTTACCCACCCCTAACCCAAACCCCCGACACCATCACCCCACTTCACCCTACCTAACCCTACCCTAACTCCTACCCACTCCCAAGCACCCCTTACACTTCACCTACCTGCACACTCCTACCTAAACCTACTCAAACTAACTCACCAACTCACCCCCCCCCTACTACCCCCACCACCACCCACCCACCCACCCCTAACTAACCCCCCCCCCCCCCACCCACACTACCCCACCCCCTTCCTAAACCCTGCACCCCTAACCCCCCTCACTTCCCTCCCCCCTACTCACACACACCTACTACACAACACACACTTACCTGGGCCTCCCTCACTCACACCTGTCCACACCCCTACCCGACTCTCCACCAACACACACCACAATTCCTCACACTTACCTGACCTGCCTCCCTAACTCCGTCCCACACACCACTCATGTAGCGATGCGCCACCGTCGCACACCATCATTTCCGGTTTTGACATTTTCTCCTGTCGGTATATATATATATATATATATATATATATGTGTATACATATGGGTCTACCTGATAACGCTGAAAGCTGGAAATGCCGACGACGAGAACACTGACACCGGAAGATCGACAACGGAGATGACTGACAGTTGAAAATCCTGACGCTGACAACACCGACATGTCAAACGAGTGCTAGTGTGTAAGTATGCGGTAGTGACAGATGTCAGGGTTAGGGTGCGGGTAAGGTAAGTGTGCAATAGTGACGGACTTTAGGGTTAGGGTGCGAGTAAGGTAAGTGTGCGATAGTGACGGACTTTAGGGTTAGGGGCGGATTAAGTGAGTTAGGGTTAGGGCGCGGGTCAGGTGAGTGTACGATAGTGACGGACCTTAGGGTTAGGGTTTGGTTAAGGTTAGTGCATAGATAGTTGTGTATGTAAGGTTTAGTGCAGGTTTGTAAGGTTTTTGTTGTGCTTGTGTTGTGTGTGTGCTTTTTGGACAGGGGATTTATTTTGTTTGTTGACTGCCGGGATTGTGGTTTGCCAAGCATGTGAAGTATCGTGTTTTTGAACTTTTGGTTTTGTGGTGTCTGTGATTTGTCGTCGGTATTTTTGCGTGTCAGTGTTTTCAGGTAGACCCATACATATATATATATATATATATATATATATATATATATATGTAAATGTCTGTAGTGACTCCTAAAAGTTTTATTGTCTGAGGAAATAGTGAGGAATGATTTTGTGTCAGAGACAAACAGCTGGGAACTACCTAGCCAAGATTCAATGGAAGAGAATTTTCTTGGGTCTGGTGTTGTAGTGGTAATATATATATATATTTTTTTGTTTTGTTTTTGTTGCATTGCATGCAAGTGTAGTGTCTCATTGGTATATTGTATTTATGTATGTTACTTTTAGCTCTCAACTGACCAGATTTTCACAGAATGTTCAGATTTGTGACTCATATTTTTGGTCCATTATTCATAAACTAGTTTTCTGGCAAATTATTGGCAAATCACTGAGGATTGAAGTCTGAAATTAATTGCAGATTATTGATTTTCAGATGTAATATTCTTGAGAAAATGCATGCTGATGCAAAACCTGTTATTTTATCAAGTTTCTGTTTGTAAGAACAATATTTAAAAAGTGTCCCATTTTTGGGCCTTTGCCCCCCCCCCCCCCCAATTATTTGTGGTTTTGTCCAGATTTCCTGCTGTAAGAAGTTGAGAGGTATGATGTTACTATGCAAAACATAAAACAACACAGCTGAGTAAGATGCACAAAAGTAGTTTTTTGAAAGAAAAGCATTTCTTCATTTAGAATAGTAGCCTCACCTTTGTTGATTCCTTCACTGATGTAACTTTTTTGAGCCTTAGCAGTGGATCAGCTTTAGCTTACATCATTTTCCTACTGGGCATAAGCAATGATAGTCTTGTGCTCATATATTCAAAACCTGGGGTACTTAGCCAGTAAGTGACAAATGGGCAGGACAAATCACGTATACTCAGATGTAAAATATTAAACTTTCACATTTCATTCTCTAGCTTAAGACTTGTAGCTCAGGGGGTAGACCAGTCATCATGAGTTCATATCTCATCAAGGCTACTGTTCATGCTTAAAAACTGGCAAAGGTATGTGGATAGGTGTGTTCATGGGTTTATGTTAAAATGTCAACTTACCATAATGTAGACATTCAGAAAATCAAACCCACAGCACAGCAGAAAGTCAAATGTGAAAACATCGCACTTTGCAGTTGGTGATTGTGTGAGTTCATGGTATAGCAGGGATTGAGGTTTTGCCCATTTTCAGCTGTAGTGCAATCTCAGAGTTAGTTGGTATATATAATTAGCAGGGGATGTGAGGGTAAATAGCCCCCCCCCCATGGTGGGGTCCACTGGTGTTTGTCACCCCTGAAAAAAACATGGTTGCAATGTTCTGACATTTGTTTTTTTTTTCACACTTCATCATTGTGGTGTTTCAGTAATGTGGGTTTGATGTTATGAATGTGCTCAACTTTTTTTCTTTTATTCCTATGTGCTCCTAGAAAAATGGGATGAGTATTCACAAATTTACCCCTGGCTTGATTGGCCTAAAGGAAGTCCAGTCACAAGACTTAGTCACCTTGCATTTCCTATAATTCCTATAATTCTGAATTAAAAGTAAGATTTAAATCTAATATAAAAACAGATCGTATGACCACATCAATGCTTTTGAAAGGGGGGGGGGCCTTTGTACCCTGTAAGAGGAGTGGTTAACCTCTACATACTAAATGAATTAATCCCGAGGTTGTATAGTGTTAGAGATACATGGAATACTTGGTTTTCCAATAAACATAAGCATTTCATGCACTCATTTGGTAAAATTAGTGTGTAGGGGTTTTATAGTTTTGCTGCAGCATCCAGGTGTGCATGGAGGTACAGCCACTCCCTTCAAAAACAATTATATTTATGTTTTGTTTACTGTGTTTTAATGCTCTGTTTATTGTTGCTAGAGCTGCTTTTTCACTACACTAATATGCATTCTTAGGAGTAACTTTTGTTTACTTTCTTCCCTTTCATAAAGACAAGTACTGAAACTCAAATGTTATTTTTGACTACTACATCTTATTTTTATTTTATATTTGTTTACCGGTAAAGTCCGACCGAAATAATATTCCATTTTCAATGGAAGCCAGGGGAGAAAAGCTCCACGTTGACTTAATATGGTTACATTTAAATAAAATTATTTTAAAGCCTAATACAGAAGAATGACAAATTCAGCTTCAGGTCATATAGTGTAAAACTATTCATTTATAGTGCAAATATTTGGAGAGCTGTAACAAGCTGAAAAAGAATATTGCCAGTAAATAAAGTATTCACAAGTTGCAGTTCATAAAGATTACATTAAACACAGTTATGTACACACTTTGTAACAGACATAACTAGGTAAAATAGCACAAGCAAAAATATATTTGTTCTTTGTCTAAGAAGAAGATTTTTACTAATTTATTCTCTCTAAACATAGTCAAAGAATGATAGTGGTGGAAGGTGGACAGGCCTAGTTCAGCCTGGGGTGGTGCAGGCACAGAGTAGTTTGAAGCTGGAGAGGTTACAGGTAGATCTAATTTGCAGAGAGCTATAATTCCATTTTTTAGAAACAGAGTATGAGAAGAGACTTTGATCAGAGACTTAGTGGAGCTTACATATGATGAGAATATGTTATTCGTTAGATCAAAATAGTCTATAAGGGTGATAGGAATGGAAAATAGGAGAAAAAGTAAGGCAGTCATCAGATTTGTGAGTTATGTTGTGTGGGTGGGAAGATAAGCTGTATTTAGTTTAAGTGGTGAGGCAGTTCAAGCCAATTCAAAGCCTTAAGTACAATCATGGGTGTAGCTAGGATTTTCACATTTGTACTCACAGCTCTCAAACTGCTACCCCCCTCCCCAGCCAAACTGCCATTCTCGTAATTCATGGTTCGCTGTTTTAGTGTCGATGAAGAGGCATTCGCTGTAATTTATTGTTTTATTAATTTATTGTTTTGAACATTTTTCCAGTAAACAATGAAACAAAATGCATGCACCAATAATGACAAAACATCCCAATTCAGAACATTTCCATCGTAAAAGTCTACTCAAACTTCTACAGTCCATCAGTATCAGTAAATATGCACAATCTTTGAACTAGTAAAAGCCATCTACATAATTCCACATTAAAGAAATCTGTAACTAATGAAGAGGCTGCTGCTAGCAAACAACTTTATATTTCATGGTTTCATCTACAAATAAAGTGTCTGTTGCCCTTGAGGAATAAATTGCCCATGTTGCATTAAAAAAAATGATACGCTACTAATATTGCAATAGGGCATGGATGACAAACTGATAACAGATTCATAGTTACTGCTAGATATCTTTGCCAATAAGGACTACAGCATCCACCCCCCTTTACAACACAGTACAGTATCATCAATGCATCTACTTAATGTGGGAGAAGAACCCACAGCCTTCTGCATCAAAAGTAAGTACACTACCTGTTGTGCTATTAACAGTATAAACAGACTCAGTATAAGCAGCACTAAACTTTAGTTCCCCTGCAGCTGTAAAATGTACTCAACACTCAGATGTATCTCTGAACTTTGCAGCACAAGAAATCTGGAAAAAGCCAACATTTATTGGGGGGGGGGGGCAAAAGCCCAAAAAACAGGGACACATTTTAAACATTGCTTGTATAATTTTGGAAAGTTGCTAGAATAAAATGCTGTGTTACCACCATACATGTCTTGAACCCAGAACCATATGCACTATAGTCAGTGCAACATACCACTCTGCTAAATCAGCAGTTTGAAAAATAGGAAGACTGAAACTTAATGGCTATCATTATATCATTATCATATATTAGAACAAAAAACCTGGACAAACAAAGCCAATAATGAGGGAATAAAAATTCAGTTCTCACTTCACACCTTAGCACAAAAAACCTAGACAAACAACAAAAACAATAATGGGGGAAATACAACTTCAGTTCTCACTTCTCACCATAGCTCACAACTGTTAGAAAAACAAATCTGAACAAAGTTCAGAAATGGTGGTGGTTAGGGACTTTAGGCTCTTCTTACCCTGAAGCAAAGGTACAGGGTTTGAGCCTGAACACCTATAGCCAAGCAGGTGTATTATGTGGGGGGCATACACACACATGCACAGATATATATCAACACAAGAATTGAACATTGGGTTATAGTATCAACACAAGAATTGAACATTGGGTTATAGCAGTCCAGCTTCTTGAATGGCAGTAGGTCATAAGCTTGTCACCTGAACCTATAAAGTTTGAGGGTTGAAGACACTGGACAGAAATTGTGTACTGTATTTATTAAAATCTATGTTATTATTTACAAAGGTACAAGGCAAGCTATTGCCAAGGAAAGATAGGGTAAAGTATGAATGTGGACAAACTAACACATTGGAAACTAACCAATTTACCAATGAAGAATAGATAACTATTGACATATCTAATGGTCATTAAATGCCAAAGAATGAACCTTAGTTATGTTGGATAAGCAATGCCATGCCCCTAAAATGATGCATGAGCATAGCCATTCTTAAACCATAACTGGCAATCTGTCATGTACCCCATAATGAATCCCAGGCTTATGTGACATCCCCAGAAGTAACCACCAATTGTCACTCTCCAAAATCAGATGATCTCACTGAAGATGCTCTGAAGAACCAAGTAGAAGACTCCACGCAATACATAAGTCCAAAGACACTATTCACACTGCCTTAGGAGAAAACCCTGTGGAGGTCAAGTTTGCAGGGGGAGAAAAATTACTCTGAATTAAAAAGAAATGATATTGTGGTAATTAGAAGTCAAAATGTCTTTATTTTTTGAAATGGAAGTTTACATCATCAAGAAAGTAAAAACAATGCAAAATGGAATGAAACTTGATACATTATCACAATTATTGTAAAGAGCATTACTGAATTTTTGAACATTAGTCTTATAACTACAGTATGCTGGATTACAGTTAATAGTAACTGTAGCATTGCTGTATTATTAAAACTGATAAATACCAGCTAAATAACATTAGCTCTGTGACAGAGAAAATTCAAAGCCCTAACTTCTACCTAGAAGACCCAGAATTATAGGGCCTTGAGACCTGGAAGAGCCAAAGAAGGTGGTCAGTTGCCATCAGCACATGATATCTTGTCCATCCGTGTGGAGAGAAGTCCAACCCATTATATGACTGATTCCTGATAGAGGAAGAGTTTTGGGCATGCAGCACAACATGCCAAAATAGCAGCACCCATTCAGTTGTCTGGAAGCCAGGGTTAAATGTGCAAAGTATGTGCACATCATCAGGCAATATTGCTGGATGTCAGCTAATGTAAGGCTGCCATGAGACATGTATACATGCGTTAGGAAAATAAAATATTCACCGTACATGTCTGCCTGAATTACAGCCTGGCCATTGCTCAGTTCTTATCCCTTACAGGGAAATGACGGGGCAAGCAACTGGAAGAGGCTTGAATAGCTGACAGACGTAAGAAAAAGGAACATTAAAAAATAAATAAGCAAGTAGCATCCAAGTGCAGTTACTTTTACAAGCAGCAATACACACACCCACACACACAAACACACCTTACCTGATAATTCGTTCACCCAATTGCTTTCACACACCTTACCTGATAATCCATTCACCCGATTGCCTTCACCACAACGATAATCCATTTGCGATCACCACAACGTTAATCCATTTGCGATTGCCTTGCCCTTCCACTCACTACAACCAGCAATAATTATCCATGCGGCTGTCTCCACCATAATGCACTTTTCCCGCTCACAGCCAGCCAGCCGGACATGACGTGATCTGACGATGTGAGCTGAATTCCGACTGGCTGACTGACAGCATACTTAAAGGAGCCAACGCTGTTTATAAAAAGAAAAATATGTAATTTTTTTTTAATTAAAAAAGCTACCCCTCTTCTAAAGAAGTTGTACTGAAATCAGTACAGTGCGTATGCCTCCCGACGTCCCTGAGTACAATACAGTGGTGGATGTGGTATTGTCTGATGGTGACAATTTTTGCAACCATAATATAGCATGTCTCCAGTTTATTTTTAACTGCAGCTTGAAGGTTGGTTAGGATGAGTGCACCATGTAAGAAAGATGGGCGAAGATAGGTAGCTAGGGACGTTTTTATGCCTGTAGAACAATCTTTATTTGTGGTGAGTCTTTTTTTATGTTATTTTGAACATGAAAGTCAGATTTAAGGTTATCATCTATAATCAGTCCAAGAAGTTTTGTATACGAGACTACTTTAGTTTCAGATTTCTTTAGTGAAAAGATCTTGAAATTTACTTTATCAGGCATGTGTGATTTGGGAAAAATAGCAGTAACTTTGTTTTTTTAGGGTCGAGTAGTAGCTGAGCATTATGGATCCGTTTCTCAACTGAGGAAAAGGCTTTTTGCATGCTATGGAGGAGTTGAAACAAGTTATTAGATGCAGCACATACAAGCTTAGAATCATCAACATATTGTTTGAGAGAGGCTGGACCTATGGAGGCATAGAGATCATTAAGATGTTAAAGAGGAGGGGCCCAAGAATAGAGCCTTGGGGTAAACCAGTGGAGACTTGCAGGTGTGGAGAGAAAGCAACCTGCCATTTTACTGACTTGAACATGTTGTTTAAGTAGCTGTTGAACTGACTGAACAGCAGTAATGAAGAAGTAGATAGTTTAAGCTGAGACAGTTTATACAGGAATTTAGGGTGAAAGACTACGTCAAAGACTCTTGACATGTCAAGGAATAAGGAGGAAACAAGTTTGAGTCCCCGTATTTGTTATGATATCAGTGAATGATAAAGAGGGCAGTAGATGTACTGCATATTGGGTGGAAGCCATGTTGGGTGCATGTTACAAGGTGTTTTTGTAGGGAGTTGCTTATGAATACATCTTTCAAGAATTTTTGAGATATTAATTTTGAGATTTTTGAGATAATAATATTGCAGTAAGCTGAAAGTTAAAGACATCAGCCAAGATGCCACCTTTATGAAGAGGCATAATATAGGATGTTTTTCCATAGTGAGGGTACACAAGATTCAGCTACTGATCTATTGATAAGAACATAGACTGAATATGCTAAGGCATCAGCAGCTTTCTTTAGGTATTCAGGTGGGAGTTTGTCAGCTGCAGTGGAGCAATGTTCGAGTTTAACTATTTTTTTTCATTGATATGAGGACAGGTACTAAGTGGAAATTGCTTGCAATGGATACTGAGGGGGAATTAGGTTTATTTGGGAATGTTAGAGGGGGTTAAAGAAGTGGTAGTTTGTATAGTGTATAGAGAATATTGGTTTTGGTCTAGCATGTTTGATGAATTACTAGGACAGAGTGTTATTGAGGAGGTGGCAAAAGTATTGGATGGGGTGAAGAGATTTTGTTAGGGAGGTAATGCTTTCTGTAAAGTAGATGTTGGATAAGGTTGGAAATTTCTAGTGGAGAGCTATTAAAAGAAGTTTTAGGTTCCTTGTTTGACCTCGAATGTCACATAGTGGCAGAACAGGTAGCTTACATCCTTCTAAGTTGGGAACTGCTAATTGAGGGCTCAGTGTCTGTTATTCTAAAAGTGTATTAATTCTGGTTTAAGCACTTGGGCTTCAGGCCAGTTATTTTACATTAAAAGGGTTTGTGGTCTGCACTCTTGTGGGAGGAGAGGCTGGACTCTGCCCTTCTGAGCTGGGAATTTCTGGCTAAAGGCTTATAGTGCCTGCATATTTGAACTGCTTCTTACTGAAATTGGTACACCTTGTTTGCTGTAGAGTAGACTAGATCCAGGCCTGCTGAATCTAGCTTTGTTTGTATAACTTGAGCACTAATCCAGGCATTCTTTAAAGTATTCAACTGTATTTACTACTGCTTGGTAGTAACTTGATTAAAGTGTAGCTATCATTCTAAGTCTTTTGGATTAAGCACTTGGGCTTCAGACCAGTTGTTTTACATTAGGAAGATTTGTGGCCTGCACTGTGGTGGCAGGACAGGTAGCTTACATCCTTCTAAGTTGGGAACTGCTGATTGAGGGCTCAGTGTCTGTTATTCTAAAAGTGTATTAGTTCTGGTTTAAGCACTTGGGGTTCAGGACAGTTATTTTACATTAAGAAGGTTCGTGGTCTGCACTCTTGTGGGAGGAGAGGCTGGACTCTGCTCTTCTGAGCTGGGAATTTCTGGTTAAAGGCTTATAGTGCCTGCATATTTCAACTGTTTCTTACTGAAATTGGTACACCTTGTTTGCTGTAGCATAGACTAGATCCAGGCCTGCTGAATCTAGCTTTGTTTGTATGCTTGTTGTTTGTTTGCTTGTTATTTCCCTGAAACGCTAATACCACCTAAAACACAGCTTTTCAGTGCTTCTGTGGATCCCTAGTGATATCTGCATTGCTTACTGTACTTATTTCCTTGTTTCACTTAAAAGAAAGTTACTGTTTGTTGTTTTTGCATTTAAGTTACCTGTAACACATTGCATTTAAGTTACCTGGCACTTGCTCACTAAAGCAATTATATAAGTCAGCACTAAAAAATTAAAAGCACTACACCCTCACAAACTCCCCTTGAGTACCTTGTTCCCCATTGGCCCTTGTTTTCAATTATAAAGGAATTCCCAATACTATTCTAGCATGTCCAAAGGTCAGTTGTCAATCCCTCCGCTCCAGCTGGTGAATCTGGGAATCTTGAGGCAATGTTACAACTGCCTCATGTACACAGACAACCCTCTCCTCCTCCCAACAAATTCCAACACATGTGAGAGATGCATCTATATAGCCAAACTGGAGGCTAAGCTCTCTCAACTCAGTACTGGCGTAACCAGTCAGGAGGAGAAGGAAACCACACTCACTACAATTCCAGTCTCACATAGACCTACCACGACAGCAGACCAAACACATAAACACACAAAAACATACTCGGAGGCTCTAAATAAAAATCTGCCTAAGCAGCAGAGACCTCCAAAGCAGACACCTAAGCAACCGCTACCCCAAAACAAAACACGTGCAACACATAGCTCACAAAGCCAGTGTGCTGAACAGTCACAGCCCTTAAGGCTAAACAACACACCTGATACACTTGTAATAGGTGACTCTATCGTCAGGCACACTGACGTCCTGCTCACCAGGCTGAACAAGGAGAAGGTCACGGTGAGCTGGCTGTCGGGCGCTAGGATCCGCCACATAACACAAGCACTCAGGTCACTCCAAGGTAAGTACAAATATGACTCAGTCATTGTCCATGCTGGTGTGAATGACTAGAGACATACCTCCCTGGACTACATGAAAATTGACATAGAGGAGCTCTCTGAGCATGTGGCCCAGGCCGGTATGACCCTGACCTTGAGTAGCATCTTACCCTCACCAAGAATGATGCCACAATATGAAGACAAGATGATCAATTTCAACAATTGGCTTAAGTATTGGTGTCATTCAAAGGGGATCCAATGCCTGTCAGCCTGGGATGACATGCTCAACAAGCCACGATGCTTCGCTAGGGATGGCTTGCACCTGTCACCCCTGGGCTTTCAGATATTGGCAAAGGCTCTTGCTACCCCCATAGTGCCTTTTTAGGCAAGGCTCAAAAGACAAACCCACCTCCATAGGTATCACAAGGGATAAGAAACTAAGAGTAATGCTACTCAATGCCAGAAGTCTAAACCTCAAGATGCACACACTCGAAACTCTCCTTAGCATGGAGAACATCGATATCTGTGCAGTAAAAGAAACCTGGTTCAAGGCTCCCGAGAGCACTCCAGCACTACCAGGTTATACCTCATACCATGCTTTTCCCCAAAACTTGGACTGAACCACAAAAGGAGGGAGTATCAATATTCATCAAAGATACCCACACCTCCAGGTTGGTAGCACAGCACAAAGCATCAGAGACTATCCATGTGCAACTAACAGTGGGTAAAACTGCCTTCCAGTTTATAGCCTGCTACAGACCACCCTCCCAAACCCAGGAACCCCACTCGGCCTTCCTGAGAACACTGGAAAATATGAAGGTCTCTCCAAACACCATTATATTGGGCAACTTCAACTACCCAAACATAGACTGGGAGCATTACTCTAGCTCCAACACCCTAGCCCAAAGGTTCCTAGAATTTATAAACTCAAATGCTATGGAACAACTTGTTACCACTCCCACAAGAGGGGGGAAAACATACTGGACCTGATTATCACCAACATGGGGACTCTATGCTCCAGACCAGAAGTGTATCCCTCACTGGTAAGATCAGACCATAAACTAATCTCACTGGATATTCACATCCCGACACCACCTCCTGCCCAGAAAACCACAGTGAAAAACTTCTCTAAAGCAAATTTCACACTCCTCAAAACCGAGGTGGAATCCTTCAAAGCCCCCGGACCTGTGGAAAATACGGCCCAGACTGCAGAATCCTTTATAAATGCATTCTGTGAACACCTTCAGGAATGCATGGATCATGCAATCCCAAATAAAACCAAGACTCAATCCTCCAAAGGCAGACGTCCTGTCTGGTGGACCCCAGCCATAAACAAACTATACAATAGAAGGAGGAAGCTACTAAATGTTAGAGCAAAATCCCAAAAAGGGAAGGCATCTCTGATCAGCATTAGGAAAAAACTATGTGCACTAATAAAATCGTCTAAGGCCAGCTTCGAGAGAAAAATTGCACAGTACACTAAGGATAATCACAAGGCTTTCTTTAGTTATGTTAGGAACCTGGGTGGGAATTCCCAGATATGCTCAGAATTAGTCCAAAATGACAAAAAATACACCAAACCCACAGACATTGCCAACATCCTAGCTGACAGGTTCAGCGCAAACCCCCCACCAAAAGGGCAAATATCTATCCCAGCAGAGTGCTGCCCCCCTGACATCTCATATGCTCAGGTAAGAGCCGCCCTCTCCAAAGCAAAAAACACAGCATCAATGGGACCAGATGGTGTCCCGGGCTGCGTCCTACATGAACTCCAAGAAGAGCTAAACCCAAACATAAAACTACTGTTCAATCTCAGCCTTACTACAGGATATGTACCCAAAGTGTGGCGTACAGCAACAGTGGTCCCTCTCCACAAAGGTGGTGCCTCAACGGATCCTGGAAACTATCAGCCTATAAGCCTGACTAGCTTGGTCTGCAAAACTATGGAAAGGATCATCATGGACCTCATAAATAAAGATATTGGGGACCTACAGACACTGGATCCTACCCAGTTCGGCTTTGTTAAGGGCAGATCCTGCCTCTTAAACCTGGTTGATTTCTTTGAAACAGTCACCAAGGCCATTGATGGAGGGGAAGGTGGTCCACACAGCCTACCTGGACCTCGCAAAAGCCTTCAATACAATACCCCACTTGGGCATTATAGATAAGCTCACCAGCTTAACTATAAACCCCTATGTCACTAGATGGGTTGCAAACTGGCTCAAGGACAGAACCCACATGGTTAGAATTGCTGGAGCCATGTCAGACTCCAAACCAGTTACAAGTGGCATCCCACAAGGCTCAGTCCTGGGACCTCTCTTGTTTGGTATATATTTCTCGGAGGTACAGGCGAACATGGAAGGACTGTGGCTGACCAGGTTCGCAGATAAATGCAAACTGGGCACCATAATCGACTCTCCAGCCGACACAAGCATCCTCCAAAAGGGCCTCATAGAAACAGACAACTGGTGCCAGAGCCATGGCCTCAAGCTAAAAGCCAAAAAGTGTATAGTCATCCCCTTTAGCAAAATCAAAGTTCCCACAAATTACCACATAGGTGGTAATCCATTAAGTACAGAAGAAGTAATTAGGGACCTGGGGACCCAAGTTGATAGCAGTCTCTCATTTGACAACCACGTGGCCAAAGTGGTTAGAAAAACATTTTATATAGCCCACCTAATCATGAAGGGATTCACATATAGATCAGGGGAGGTCATCATGCCTCTTTACTCATACCTCATCAGGCCCATAATTGAGTACAATGCCCTTTTTGGGATGTACCTTACCAGACACCTGCAGCAACTGGAAAGACCCCAAAAGTACCTCACCAAGAGGATCAAAGGGCTCAAACAGATGCCATATGCTGCCCGGTTAAAGAAACTCCAGCTCTACTCAGTGGCATACTGCCTGTTCAGAGGCGATCTGTGCCTGACGTATAAAGCCATGTCCAACCCGGAATTAATGGACATGCTGCACCTCAGAAAATCCAAATCCCATCGAGCTATGTGCTCGAGAGACTTGAACCTCAGCACTGAAATAAATAGGACATGCTGGAGGGACAGATTCATAACCCAGAGACTCCCTTCACTCTGGAATAAAATCCCAGTCCAGGTTAGGCAGAGTCCCTCATTGACTCTCTTCAAGAGGAATCTTGATGAATGGATGGGAGATCGTAGGTTTAACCCGGGTATCACTTCTGTGTCACTGTTAGACAGAGGCACAGTATACTAACCTCGAAAAAGGGCATAGCAAAATTAATTTAAAATGGGTGGCGAAAGCCAAACACATTCTGGCTAGGCTTATAAATGCCCTAGGGCAGATAGCCTAGTATGAACCTATGAACCTATGAACATATTGATATTAATGTCCAGAATCTTAACTCGGTGTCTTCTTATAACCTTTGTAGACCAGCCCCATAATACTTTGACATTACCTACATAAAGGCTTTATACTGACTACATTTGAGATGCCTGTCCAAAGTTGTGCTATTCTGCTTCTCTTTTTAAACATATGACTCCACAGCTTTAACATAAATTCAGTAATTCTATTTTCTCATAAACTATCTGCATTTGAACTCTCTCATCTGAATGTATGGAGTTTTATAATTATATCTTATTGTTTAAAAATCTGTTAAACATAATTGTATGCCTCTCTACTGGTCCTTTGAACAGCCCACCTCCCCTGTTAGCAAGTATGTGAATAAACAAACAAATAAATCTTACAGAACTTGTAACTTTTAGATAGGTTCATAGGTAGTTAATAAGCATGCAGTCTATTAGACTGTTAGGAAGGCTAGTGCAATTTCCCATACACTTAGAGTCACACAGTAGGTAAATGGAGGTTGAAGGAGTCAAAACCAGGACTAAAGGAAGCAGTAGATCTGAGAAGAAGGGGTTTGTTGTGGCTTTGTACAAAAGGCAGTGACCATACCTCAATAGCTTGTATAACACTGAGAAAAAGGACAAAGTTTGGGGATGGACAATGTAGTTTTTTTATGATTTAGCCCCCTTATTTTCTTGGTGGGAAATCACTGTGGTCATTTAATTTGTGTAAGTATTTGGACAGGTACATACCAAAGGGGGGCACTGTATTCAGTGATCGGCCTAATAAGTGCTGAATCCAGTGGAGTGATCACATCCCTGGGTCTAGATGCCATTCCCTTACTAATGAGATAATAAAAGAAAAATACATTTTTTAAAGTAGTATATATGTTGTGATAGAAGGGCAGTTTATTGTCCACAAAGATTCCCAGGTCACTAACTAACAGATCAAATTTTCAGGGGTAGGGGGGTGTTGTTGATGTGATTGTTACAGGGGCATCAAAAGAGCCTGTTATACATTTTGTGACACTTAAGTTTAGTCCGTGGCTATGGCACCAGCTATTTGTTAGGAAAAGGCCATCTTGGAGGATCTCTGTGTCCTCTGGATTATTTATGATAACACCAAGTTTGCAGTTATCTGCAGACTTGGTAAGCTATACGCCCTTAACATTAGTATTGACCTCCAGAAAGTAAATGCCAGCAGGAAGTGGCCCAAGGATTGAACAATGGGATACTGATGTGGAGCTGATGTTCTTCATGTTTCACTGTTGCAGTCATTACATTTGGGTAATCTGCTGGCAGGTTGCCCTCAGTCGGCCTGATTAACAAAGTCTTGGGTCCTGCATCGGTTGCTGTCCCTCCTTCCATAACGTCAGGTTGTCAGGGGTATAAAATATGCAGCTGATGTCATTATCTCAGTCTTTCTTGCCATGCGGTGCCTGAAGCAGAAGTAGTTCGCAAGTGCCGGTCGCCCGACTCCTGAAATTTTCGTTTTCGAGTTTCAGAACCGAAGTCTTCAACTTAAAGCTAAGTACCCTGTTGGGAAAACATTTTCTTGCTCCTTACCAATGTCAGTAAAAGTTAATAATTGCATTACTTGTGGGAAGCAAATACCTCATAAAGATTTTCATTTGTACTATATTCCTTGCCTAGGCCCTGACCACGACGTACCTTGCTGTCGGTTTTGTGCTTTATTTAATCAGCGCACTATCCGTCGTTGGTACAGGCACCAGCTTCTGAGGGTGTATTCAGGCCTACAGACTTGCATATTAAACCAAATCCACCTTCAATACTAAAGCATAAATCCCGATCTATGTCTAAAAAACTGATGTCCAGGCCACATGTTCAGGCCCCTATACCTAAAAAACAAATGATCAAAATGGCTGAAGATTTAATTAATCAGGGGTAGTCCACCCCACCCCCCCTTCTAAAAGGCCTATGGCTGAGTTTGATTATGAATCTTCTGAACAGGACCCTGTTTCTTCTGACTCTTCTAATGACCTGGATTTGTCCATACCTACTTATTAAGATTCTGATGCAGAGGATTCCATTCCCTCTGCTTCCCCCTGAGGACTTTTCTTTTGGGGAAACTTTACATACCTTAAGGGATCATTTCCACTGGGAAAGTCAGGAAATTTCTGAATCCAAAAAGAGGCTTAAGGATTTCCTTCTTCTTCCTCAGCATAGGCCTTTAGCTATACCTCCTGTACTAGATATTGTTGATGATGTGTTTTCAGAATCCAGTATGGCCCCTGATTCCCTGTCTCCAGCTCCTAGTAAACCAGACTGATACTACAGGTTTCCTGAGTCCCACAAGTTCCTTTTCAAAAATCCTGTTGCGGACCCAGAAACCATTTCTCAGGGGCCCAAGGGCATTAAGGCTTCTACTGCTAAAAATCCTACCCCTTCTGATAGAGACTCCAGGGTGTTGGATAGAGGGGGTAAAAGGGTTTATACTTCTGCAACCCTGGCAATTAGGGCTTTAAACTGTCAATTTCATATGCTAAAATATCAACAACATCTCATGGGACTGCTTAAACAGAAAATTATGTTGATTTCTGACTGTGTGGAAAATAAAGATTTACAGGATTTATTGCATTCAGCTGAACAAGTTGGAAAACCTACTTTGCAATGTGGTTTTGATTCTTTAGAGGCCTCTTGCAGGGCTGCTGTTACTGGGTCTGTGCTTAGAAGGCATGCTTGGCTTAAGGAGCAATCTCTGCCTGATCATGTTAAAGCAAAATTGTTGGATGCTCCTTTGCATCAGGACCGTCTGTTTGGCAATAAGGCTGAAGAATTTCTAAAAAAGATGGAAGATAAAGCTAAATCTATGCAAACTGTGAAAGATTTCTTAAAAGTGCAACCTCAAAGATTTAGTAGGTACTGGCCTACTAAGAACTGGTCCCATCCAGCTCCTTCCAGATCCACTTAAGCCAAAGCCAGACACACCAAAAGCACCAGGTTTCAGTCCCAAGGGACTCAGAACTAAGCAATGGGGTGCTTCCACTTCCAAATCTGGAAATAACAAGACATCACCCTATGGTAAACAGTTTCAATGACTTTCCTTTAAAATTACCAAGCACTTACCTCTCAGCCGCCCCTTTGGGGGGAAAAATTGCTCTTCATGCAAAAAACTGGCAACTCATAACCCAGGATAAATGGGTTTTAAATATAGTGTCCCGGGGATACAGATTTAATTTCCACACGTTGCCAACTCCAAACAGGTGGCCAGACCTGCCCCCAAATCAGTGGGCAGAGGCTCAGAAACAAGTACTTTCCCTCTTAAACATGGGGGCTATTCAACCAGTACCAGAAGAGGAAAATGGACAAGGTTTCTATTCCAGACTTTTCCTGGTACCCAGAAGAGACAAATCATGGCATCCAATTCTGGACCTGTCTATTCTCAAAACCTTTCTGGACATTCCAAAATTCAAGATGCTGACTCTTCTTCAGTTACTTCCTATGCTAGGCAAGGATGCCTGGTTGGCAACTCTAGATTTAAAAGAAGCTTACCGGCATATCCCAATCAGGGAATCATGCAGAAGATACCTATGTTTCAAAGCAGGCTACTTGCATTATCAGTTCTCTGCACTGCCCTTTGGCTTGTCTACTGTGCCCAGGGTATTCACAAAGTGCCTGGCTCCAGTAAGTGCATTTTGCAGGCAAAGAAATATTCAAATATATCCATACCTGGACGATTGTCTAATTCAGGCAGAAAACCAGGCCATACTTATAAAACATCTGGCGTTTGTAAAAGGGGTTCTAACTTGTGTAGGGCACACCATAAACAAAAAGAAATCACAACTGGTACCCTTTAAAAAAATTGCATTCCTGGGTGCAAGCCTGAATACAGCTGCCCAGATGTCTTTCCTCACACCAGAAAAGCAAATTAATTTGGTGACTTACTTCAAACAGGTGGCCACAAAAACCCTGCTATCTGCAAGACAAATACTGCAATCTTTGGGGTTCATGGCCTCCTGCATTTTTCTAATTCCGTATACAAGACTGCATATGAGGAAACTTCAGTGGTATTTAAAAAGTTTATGGAGTCAACATTGTCACAACCAGGAAACAATGAATCCTATCATGCCTTGCCTATGCCTACTCTAGGCATAGGCAAGGTATGATTCCTATCATACCTTGCCTACGCCTAGAGTTCCTATGGTCGGCAGAGGCCTGCCACCAAAACAAGGGACTGCCATTCACACCACCCTCTGCCACCCAAACCCTAACTACAGATGCATCAGACTATCCATGGGAGGCTCATCTGGCAGACAAGTGCATTCAGGGCAAATGGAGCCCAAAACAAATGCACCTGCATATCAATCAAAAAGAAATGCTAGCTGTACAGAATGCTCTGACAGCCTTCAAGGACTACCTTCATCCAGGACAACTAATGGTAAAGATGGACAACACCACGGTTATGTGGTTCATAAACAAGCAGGGGGGTACACATTCCTACCCCCTCTGCAGACTACCATGGCATTGTGGAACCCAGCCTTGAGCTACCAAGTACAACTTCAAGCTCAATTCCTGCCAGGAAAGCTGAATATTCTGGCAGACGAACTAAGCAGAAATCTCATGTACCCACACGAATGGAAACTGGAACCATGGATTTTCAACATGTTGACAAGCAAATGGGGGAGCACAGACATAGATCTATTTGCCTCCCCCCAGAAATACCAGTTGGACAAGTTTTGCACAAGAACTCCTCACAAAAAAGCCTGGAAAGTGGATGTTCTGTCCTTCAGCTGGAAAAACCTATCAGTCTGTGCCTTTTCCCCTCTGCCTCTGCTCTCCAAAGTTCTGCTAAAAGTCAAACAGGACAAACCAAAAATAATTTTGATTGCTCCAGACTGGCCACGCCAACACTGGTACCCGCTGCTGCGCAGTGTGTCTCTAATCCATGGCACCTGCCAAAGACACCTTCCTTACTGTCTCAGCAGGAGAACCAGATTCTGCACCCTCAGCTCCCTACATTGAACCTTGCAGCTTGGCTAATCACTTAAATTCACCTTTAACATCCCTCAGCAAACCTGTGATGGATGTCATCTTGGAGGCGAGAAGACCTAGTACTAGAAAATCTTATGCTGACAAATGGAAAATATTCTGTGCTTGGAATCAATCTCAAGGAATGAGCACAGCAGCACCCAATTTACCTCAGATTTTACAATACTTAACTGAGATGCTTCACAAGGGCCTGTCTTTTTCCTCCATTAAAATCCATGCCTCAGCCATTTCAGCTCATTATAACACAGAACCTAACCTCTTCATCTCATCCTCTGCTCATGCAGTACCCCAGAGGAGCCAAGAACTTGAGACCACCCATGAGAGCTCCAATCCCTGCCTGGGACCTTAACTTTGTATTGGAAAAACTCACTCTGCCTCCTTTCAAGCCAGCTGCTACTGCAGACTTAACATTTCTTTCTTGGAAAACAGCCTTCCTTCTGGCAATTACTTCAGCTAGAAGGACATCTGAGTTACAGGCTCTTATGGCAGTGGAGCCTTTCATCACTTTTCATGCAGACAGGGTGTCACTCAGGACCAATCAATCCTTCATGCCCAAGGTGGTATCCAGTGTGGCTCTTAATTAGTCCATTCATTTCCCAATCCACAGAACAAAAGGGAATGGATTCTGCATTCATTGGATGTGCACAGAGAACTGAGATTTTACTTGGACAGAACTAAGACTCGAAGAAAATCTGAACAACTGCTGGTAGCATTTGCTGCAATGGCAGGGGGAAAGGCTATTTCAAAACAAACCATTTCTAAATGGATAAGCCATTGCATTCATTTCTGCTACAAGCATCATGGAAAGCCTATCCCCCAGGAGATCAGATCTCATTCCACCAGGGCTGCATCTACTTCTACAGCCTTTCTCAGAGGTGTTCCTACCAGGCATATTCTAGAAGCTGCTACCTGGAGTTCAGATCATACTTTCACCAAGCATTATCATTTACCAATTTTCTCTAAATCCAGAGCTGGCTTTGCCAATGCTGTTTTGCAGGGCCTTATAGCTGGTCCTAATGCTGTATAAATCCATCCTCCCAACCATGGCTTTGGGAATCTACCCAAATGTAATGACTGCAACAGTGAAACACGAAGAACATAGTACAGTTGTGTACACTTACCGGAAATGTAGATGTTCAAGTGTATTCACTGTTGTGGTCCTGGTTATCCTCCCTCCAGCCCCCTGTTTTTTCTCTGACTATAGCTCTACTTTCTGTTCCTATTCTTAAAAGCTTTTTTGGTGTATTTGCTTTTGATTGGAGGTATATTGCTGTAATTTAAGATTGTATATTTTGCTCCCCATTCGGGGGGCTCCTGACATCTGGGGCAAGAAAAACTGAGGTAATGACATCGGCTGCGTGTTTTATACCCCTGATTACCTGACGTCATGGAAGAAGGGACAGCAACTGATGCAGGACCCAAGACTTTGTTAATCAGGCCGATTGAAGGCAACCTGCCAGCAGATTACCTAAATGTAATGACTGTAACGGTGAATACACTCGAACATCTACATTTATGGTAAGTGTACACAACTGTACTATCTCTCCCATATTGCTCAGGGACAAGTGCAAGATTCATTCTCCCATATTTGGGGTGTGGTCATCTAACTGGTCCAAAGAATTTGTATTTCTGAAGTCCAGAAATCTCTGGACATGCATGTTAGGGAATGTATAAAATTCCCAGTTGATGAAGAGCTATTTGGAGTTCCCTAGAGAGACTGATGTTTGGCCTAATGCATAGGAACTCCATACAGGTCAAGTAGGAAGTATGGGCCGAGGAGGACATAAAGGAGGTGCTATAGTTAGCTATGATGCAATAAAGTTTGAAGTGAAAGCGTGCCAGATCATTATCCCGTCTACTGTGCCTCGAGGTGAAATTTTGCTCTATAAACATAGACACCACCGCACTTAGTGCCTTCATCTCATACCATTGGTCAGAACACATGGTGGTAGCTGTTGAATCCCTGCACTAATGAAGTGTTCACAATGGCCTTGAACCAGAAGATGATGCATATATTCTTGCATTCCATGTTAAATAGGATCTGTATGATGTAAAGTTTTATGTGGAGGCTACTAGCACTGAACAGCAATACCTTTATGTTATCCAGATTCTGGTTTGTTAAGTTGGAAGCTTTTGAAGACTGACATTGCATTAAAAGGCACTATGGGAGATGGGCAAGGTTTCAATCAATACATGAAAACTTTTTTTTAGATAGGTGCAAACCATCCCTGGCAAAGCAGTTAGAACTATCTACCATCTTCTCCCAAACTGATATATATTGGACCCCTCCTTGTCTGACACCAGAAGCCAAGCCAATCATTGAAGTCAATACTTTTCTGTTTCAGCATTATTCTTGTTGATGGAAAAATGCTGCTCAAGGCTTGGTTAATACTTTTCTTAGTCATATATTCTGAGATCGCTATCATGTTTCACGTCATATAGTCCAGGTAGTATGTCTCAAGTTGCTTACTCCCACATGTACATTGACTATGTCATATGTGTACTTGTGCAAAGACCTGAGTGCATGCATGATGTGTTGAATCCTATCACTTGATGGTCAACTAAACATGAACTTTTCCTTACTCATTCTAGTGAGTGGTACTTCTTTGTGTCTCACTAAGGAGTTACCCATGACTAGGATGTTGGATTGTGTTGAGGTTTGCCTTATAGGCTTTTGACTTGAGACACTGTGAGTGTTAGATGCATGTTTCTTGGTTGTTGTTGCCTTAGTTGAGGGTTTATGAGATTGATGAGGGTTCTTGTTTCTTAGAATACATTTAGGAGGCCTTTGTGGTTTTAGGCAGGTTATTTTTCAGAGGCTCAATACATGTAGGTCTATGTGTTTGGTCTGTATTGTGTTTGGTTGGTGTAGCATGGCATATGTTACTGGCAACCTGTTTGTTATTTGTAGTGCCTCTGTTGGATAGTTTGCTACTGATGTTTCACAGTAGGTGGTTGTCAGTAAATATGAAACAATTTGCATTGTTTCATGATACCCATTTCAACCAAGCTGGTTACAGAGACAGCTGCAAAGAGCAAAGCCTTGGTTCCAGTTGCTTACTAATATGGGCTGAATGGGGAGTAGCACCCATGAGGTTTGAAGCACATTACTGGAGAGGCTGTCTGTCTGGTAGTAGAAACAGTGCTGCTTTCAACACAGTTGCTCACAGCTAGGAATCAATAATCCTTTGCTCCTTCTCTCACCAGTAGCAAAGGGTAACACTACTCCCAAGTTGCTTCCTGAGAAGTAGTATTAACCCAGATATTGATGAGTTTATACACTTGATATAGTCTTCTCTTTGTAGATACCCTAGATAGAACCTACAGCAGCTAGATGCATCAGAAAGCCAAGCTGCAGAAAGATCCTACAGAGGTTCTCACCAAAACTGCAACCAAGCTCACACAGTGAAGTCCTATGGCCACTGTATAATCAGACCCCAACAGGAAACAGTGCCTCTCTACTTTTTCTCTCAGCATGAGCAAAGCAGTAGTACTAATCCCAAGCTGGGTCCTAAGAAGTAGTCTTCAGGCTTTCCAGTGATTAGTAGTCACAAGGAAGGCTAGAAAATAATATCCATATACCTTATTCAAAACTCGTATTTAATTTATTATAACCCCCCCTCAAAAAAAAATTACTGAAATAAAAAAGTGCAGGGTGGCACAGCTTGCTAGCCCTACTCAATAGTTTCTTATTGCTATGGGACTGAATCAACATTTTAGCTTTCCAGAATAAAGAAAACAATTCTTTAGTTCTATTCAAGTGTAGATATGCATAAAAGGCTCCATTAATCTGTACACAAGTGTGCTTCTTGCATCTATCCTCAGAGATAGCCTTCCTTAAACATTGTTTTAACTGTAAAAACCAGGAAACTAGCTGCTTTTGGCTCTAAGTAACTGGTGTGCAAAATATTTAGAGATGTGAGTGCTTTATATTCAGACAGCAGTTATACTGCAGACATTAATTCACTTCCTAAAAATATAAAATTACTGTGAGCATTTTCTGCTGGAGTTGTTATAGCTTCCTCATTTATTGTTAGCTGCTACTTATATAAAGGAATTATACAAACTGCTTCATATTCTCCTGCAGTGAAGAGTGACAAAGATAATTGTTCAGAAGTAAAATCATCTTGTTCAGTATGTCTGCACCTAGATTTGAAAGGATATGCAGTATGAAAAAAGCCTCATTTCTTTAACATGATGATATGGTACTGTATGGAACCTTGTTTATGTATTACATTTTCTGTCATGTCTTGTAGGTTTCTTATGCAGTGACTGCCAATAGCCATTCATTTAGACATTTTTAATGTTTATAGGTTCATAGGTAGGTACTAGGCTATCTGCCCGAGGGCATTTATAAGCCTAGCCAGAGTGTGTTGGCTTTTGCCGCCCCACTGATTAAATAACTGAACCTTTGTCAAGCAGAGCCAATGAAGTGATCCCAGGGGTGTATTTTCTGTTACCCATCCACTCGTCAAGGTTTCTCTTGAAGAGTGTTAGTGAGGGACTCCGCCTAATGTAGTTTGGAATTTTGTATCAAAGCATGGGGAGCCTCTGTGACAGGTATCTATCCCTCCAGCATATTCTATTTATTGTTGTGGTGAGGTTTAGCTCACTAGAGCACATGGCTCTCAGTGACTTTGATTTCTTTAGGTGGAGCATGTCCATCAGTTCTGAGTTGGACATGGCTTTGTAAGTCAGGCAGAGATCACCTCTGAGTAAGCGATATGCCACTGAGTATAGCCGGAGTTTTTTCAGTCGGGTTGCATAGGACATATGTTTGAGGCCAGTAATCCTCATGGTGAGGTACTTTTGTGGTCTTTCCAGCTGTTGGAAGTGTCTTGTGAGGTACATCCCAAATGGGGCATTGTACTCTATGATTGGTCTGATGAGTGATGAGTAGAGTGGCACTATAACCTCTTTATTTCTAGATGCAAACCCTTTAGTAATTAGATGTGCCACATAGAAGGATTTTCTAACTACTTTGGCAATATGATTGGAAAAGGAGAGATTACTATCTACCTGGGTCCCCAGATCTCTTATTACCTCTTCTGTATTAAGGGGGTTGCCACCTATGTGGTAATTCGTGGGTGTTTTGTTTTTCCTAAATGGGATGACTATATATTTTTTGGCATTTAGGTGTCCGTCTCAGTAAGGCCCTTTTGGAGGATGTCCGTGTCAGTTGGAGAGTCAGTTATGGCTCCCAGTTTGCAGTCATCAGCGAACTTGGTTAGCCATAGTCCTCCTGTGTTTGCCTGTACTTCTGAGAAGTATATGCCGAACAGTAGGGGTGCCAGGACCGAGCCTTGCGGGACACCACTTGTGAATGGTTTAGAGTCGGACATGGAGCCCGCTATTCTTACTGTGTGAGTTCTGTCTGTAAGCCAGTTGACAACCCATCTTATGATGTAGGGGTTTATGTTCAGGCTGGTGAGTTTTTCTGTAATACCTGAGTGGGGAATGGTGTTGAAAGCCTTGGTGAGGTCAGAGTAGGCTGTGTGAACAACCTTTCCCTCGTCTATGGCCTTGGTGACTGTCTCGAAAAAGTCAACCAGATTTAGTAGGCATGATCTGCCCTTAACAAAGCCGGACTGGGTTGGGTCAAGTGTTTGGAGGTTCCCAGTGTCTTTGTTTAATGAGTTCCATGATGATGCACTCCATAGCCTTGCAGACCAGGCTAGTCAGGCTCCTGGGGCAATAGTTACCAGGGTCAGTTGTGGCCCCTCCTTTGTGTAGTGGAATAACTGTTGCTGTGCACCATTCTATGGGCACGTAGCCTGTGGAGAGGCTGAGGGTGAACAGTGTGTTTAGGTGGGGGGATACTTTGTTCTGTAGTTCATGCAAGATGCAGCCTGGGACACCATCTGGCCCCATTGACGGTGTGTTTTTGGCTTTTGAAAGGACTGTTTTCACCTGTGCGTCTGTGATTTCCGGGACACTACACTTTTCTGGTATTGTTGTGGGCCCTTTTGAGGGTGAGGGAGGGGGTGAAGTTTGCACTGAATCTGCCAGGATGTTGGCAATATCAGTAGATTCAGTATATTTTGTGCTATGTTGCATTAGTTCAGTGTATATCTGCGAGTTGCCACTTAGATTCTTAACATAGCTAAAGAAGGCTTTGTGGTTATCTTTTGAATCCTTGGCTGTTTTTCTTTCAAAGTTAGCCTTGGATGATTTTATGAAAGACCTTAGTTTCTTACTGATACTGATCAGGGATGTCTTTCCTTCTTGGGATTTGCTTTTTTTCTGAACTAGTTTCCTCCTTCTATTGTATAGCCTGTTTATGGCAGGGGTCCACCAGACTGGTTTCCTTCTCTTGGAGGAGTGAGTTTTGGTTTTGCTAGGAATGGCTCAATCCATGCATCCTTGTAGGTGCTCATAGAGTGCATTTGTAAAGGTTTCTGCATCTTTGCAGCGTTATCCTTTAGCGTGGGGGCTGTGACACTTACTGCCTCTGTCTTAAGTAAGGTGAAGTTTGCTTTAGAAAAGTTTTTTACTGTGGTTTCCTTAGTTAGGGGTGGTGGTGGGGTGTGGACATCCAGAGTGATTAGTTTATGGTCTGATCTAACCATTGACAGGTTGACCTCTGGTGTGGAACACCTGTCACCCATGTTGGTGATGACCAGGTCCAATATTATGTTTTCACCTCTGGTAGGGGAGTTTACCAGCTGATCCAGGGCATTTGAGTTGATGAAGAGCCTGGGAGTTTGTACTCGAGTAGTTTTCCCAGTTAATGGTAGGGTAATTGAAATTGCCCAATATCAGGGTGTTCGGTAGGACCTTCACGTTTTCCAGTGTCTCCAGAAAAGTGGAGTGGTGGTCTTGGGTCATGGAGTGTGATCTGTAGCAGGACACAGTTTGCATTGCAGATTTGCCCGATGTTAGTTGCACATGGATGATCTCAGAGGTATCATGCTGCGTCTCTAACCTGGAGGTGTAGGTATCCTTGATGAATATAGATACACCCCTTCCTTTTGTGTTTCAGTCCGTGTTCTGTGGCCAAAACGGGTGGTATGAGTTGTAGCCCGGTAGTGGTGGGGTGCTCTCTGGAGTCGTGACTGCACAGATGTCGACGTTCTCCATACTGAGGAGTGCTTTGAACACATGCATTTTGAGATTTAAACTCCTGGCGTTGAGTAGCATAACCCTCAGTTTGTTGTTAATTGTGCTGTTTACTGAGGTGGGTTTGACTTTTGAGCCTTGCCTAAAAAAGGCACTATGGGGGCAGCAAGAGCCTTGGCCAGTATTCAAAAGCCTAGCCTTTGATAACCATATTACACTGGTACAAACAACTTTAACAAGTTGAAGGACAGAATGGAAAGATCTGCCTTGTGGCAGCAAGGTCTGGGTTCAGTTCTGACTTCTGATCACTTTTTGTGCAGAGTTTGCATATCTTCTCCTTTTTTGTGCAGGTTTTCTCATGGTATTTTAATTACCCTTCTCCTTAAAAACGATTACCATTTGACTGATTACACTAGCTTACTTACACATTTATGTTATATTTACTGTTGCTTTTATTGCCCAGGTGATGACTGAAAAGGGTCAGTGGACCAGCCCATTTATCCAGTTAGCAAATGATAAAACAAAATAAAGAAAATAAAAATGTAATAATTGATGTCGTGGCTATATCATATAGCTAGATAAAGCCCCAACTATGTCCCAGATGACCTGAGTTCAGTTAGTGATTTATTTGCTGCAAAGGCAAGGGTAAAAAAGATGTGAGTTGGTAACCAATGTCAAGTAACCCATTCTGGGAGACAGAATTGTGATGGGCTGTTCCACTGCTGATGCCAACAGAAGTGGTTAGGGATAAAAGGGTGCAGCTATTGTGTAGGTGTGGCTATGTGCTACCCACAGGCTCAAAGGTGCGCACATTTCTGCAAGGACAAACATGAGACCTTCTAGATAAGCAGTGCTTATGGAAGCCACTAGCCTTTGGGGGAAGAGTTTTGATACTTGGGAGAAGAAACCCACATAAACACAGGATGGCCCATTCCCTAACAACAGACTATTGCCTCCTGGTAAAGAATGAATAGGATCATAAGACTCCTTCCCCATGCAGGGAACACTGGTTGGCAAACACATGGATTTGTTCTCACCACCACAGGAGGAGTGTGTAAATTGATTGGGATGAGGGTGGGGTACATTAAAGTGGCCATGCAGGAGGATAAAAAGTGAAGAATGATAACCGGCAATATTTTGGTCCATATCATCACAAAACAGTGACAGTGAATCATAAATGAAAAACTATGTTTTCTGGATCTTACTGCGCTCTGCTGCAGTCTTATCTATTGTATCTATGTATTCATTCACCAGCAGTTGGTAGTATTCTTAGGCCAAGCAAAGGTAACAACAGCAGAGAATTGTCTTTTCAGCTTAACCCATATTCTTCTATCATTACTAAAAAAAGTGAAACTGACTGTAACTTTCCGTATTCGCTACAAAGTACCAGTCGTTAGAATTAGTTTCCTCTACACCTCATTCACACGAAAGGAATAAAAAAAAAGAGGAGGCATAAACAAATGATTTAGCAAAAGTTATTGGGAGGTAAACTCTCAGTGAAAACCAGGTTGTGAAAATGCTTTCTTCTCAGTATTGGAAGCAACTGCAGTTATCAATGTACTTAATAACAGAAGTTTGACACTTGGCTGCTGAGCAGTAGTTTGGGGGTGGGGCAGAATATATACTTACCTTATGATCTACTTAGGAAAAGCAGATTGTATTTTACATGAAATACATTATTTTTGTAGTAATCGTGTGCTGTCCTTTGAAAACTAAAAAATAATATATATAAAGACTTCAAGAATCAGAAATGTTATAGTCAACAGATTTTATGCATAATAAACGTGTGCGTTTGCATCAACCATTTCCTGTGTTCTCACAATTGTTCTTAAGTAGAATCTTGTACACAAAGTGATTCCCATGAACATCATACAGGAAGTAATACACTGACAGGATATCCTCTGATGACTGGGCTATTCTACCATCTGACATCTTTAAATATCGGTCATTGTATTCCATTAAGATGTTAAGATATAGCCATGCTGTTTAAAACCGTGTCTGTACTGTGCTTTTAGGTTTTTACTGCCCTTCTTTGCATACACGCCTATTCTTCTTTCTAATCACCCTTCCTTACTTTTCTTATTATACATGTGGAGCTAAGAATTAGTGGAGAGAAAACAGAATACCCTTAACATTATTCATTTATTTTCATGTTTCATTTTTTGAAAACCTACAGTTTGTTATATGGTAGTCATATACTGTTAGAGATGTGATAGTAAACCAGTCAGTTACAGAGGTTCACAGTAGTGTGTAGATTAATCAGCCTGCTTTGCCCTAGGTTTTGCTTGCTGCAGGGTACTTTTCCCATCCTCATGTTTGACTTTAGTTCACAAAGGGAGTATGTCTGTGGACAGCCTAGAACCTTACCTATAAAGGACCTTGGTAATCTTAAAGGTCATGCACTAAATGTAGTGCACTGAGTTATGGTCTGGCAGTTTATTACAGAGTGCAAAGGTTGTGAGTTCCTAATAAGCTTTAGAATGCAGTTTTGGGTTTATTTTCTCACTCTTTTCTGTAATATTTTGTTAATGTGTTTTTTTATTGAATTTTTAACATGTATATGGTATTTACAAGAAAGGAAAACATCTACAAAATGGATAATATTGTACAACAAAGAAACATTTGAAAAATGTTGATCTTGTCAAATATTCCCTAGTTTCCATCATATTTTGCAACTAATGCTTCAAAATTATTCCAACAACCAAAATTAACAAAAGTATTCAAGGTTCTTGGTCTTATTGTATTTTTTTTCTTTTTTCGTTTTTTTTTTTACACAAATCAGTAGCTAATTTTAAAAATTCCTTAAATAAAGGAATACAGTCAGACCTCTCATCCAATCCCAATCGGGGACAAATTTCAACAGAATCAGGGACAAGTCAAGAAAAAATCAGGGACAATCAGGGACACCTTTAAAATATTAGTGCTATTAACTTGAAACATTGTCAGAATCAAAGCATATGAATTAATACACATTTTCTGAAGTAAAAGAAGTCTATAACTCTTAATGATTGTTATTATTCATTAAGTGTAATTCACCAAAAGTCACTAGTTTTAGGAGGGATTAAGAGGGACAGAGCTAAAATTTGAGTCAAAATCAGGGACATCCCTGAAAATCAGGGACAGTTGAGAGGTATGAATACAGTTGGTTAATAGAGTAGCATATAACAGAACAAAAGAGAGCCTTCTGTGTAATTCTGAGCAGACAGGTCATGTAACCAGATACTGCTCCCAAGGGCCGCTGTGAAAAGAGAACTCATGCCTAGTGAGTTAACCTTGTTAAATAAATAAATACATGTCCTTTGTGTAAGTGCTGAAACACTTATTTATTTTTATAAACCTGTTTCCTGATAAACTGTATGATCTTCTGGACCATACATCAGACTACTCCAAGATAGCTCTCGGCCTCTTATTTCCCGAATCAAAGACAAATTCAGAAATAATCAAAGACAATCAGGGACACTTTTTGAAATATTACTACTATTAACTTGAGAAGATGACAGAATGTGAATGTGAGTTAGCATGCATTTTCTGAAGCAAAAGAAGTCTAGAAGTCAAATTATTGTCATTTATCAAGTGTAAATCACCATATTTTATCCTAGAGCTGCTGGTTATGCGAGGAATTAAGATTGGCACTGTGATGACCATGCCCTGGCCCGGCAATCAAGGAGCCTCAGTCCTCACCACTAACACTAGGGAGGTCGTCTCCTAGAAGAGAAAAGGATAATTAATACACACAGTAAAGTACAATTTCCCTTAAGTGCACACAGAGATCACAGTTAGTCTGGGGCTGGTTGCTCCTTTACCCACCAGGTCCCCAATAAGACTCCCCATTGGCACAGCTATAGGGTCCAGGTTTCAGCCTAGCTGGGCAAGCTAAAACCTCCAGTACCCTCTCTGTCCAACCAGTGCTTTGTGTCCCTGCCCAAGTAGCTGACACAACACACCCACACTTTGAGATAAGTTCATAGGTTCATAGGTTCATAGGTTTATACTAGGCTATCTGCCCTAAGGCATTTATAAGCCTAGCCCAAAGTTTTGTGGCTTACACCACCCCTTATATGAAAAAATACTGTGCCCATTAGTTTGTTGTGCCTCTGTCCAGCAGTGACACAGAGATGATTCCCAGGGTAAACCTACGATCTCCCATCCACAGGTCAAGATTTCTCTTGAATAGAGCCAGCGAGGTGCTCTGCCTCACATGGACCAGGATTTTATTCCACAGCATAGGGAGTCTCTGAGTGATAAATCTATCCCTCCAGCACGTCCTATTTATATCTGTGCTAAGGTTTAAGTCGCTTGCTCTAGTGGTTTTGGTGGATTTGGATTTTTTGAGGTGGAGCATGTCCATTAATTCTGGGTTGGACATGGCCTTGTATGTCAGGCACATGTCACCTCTGAGCAGACGGTATGCGACTGAATAGAGCTGGAGTTTCTTCAATCTGGCAGCATATGACAGATTTTGGTGTCCCTTTATCCTTTTGGTGAGGAACTTTTGGGGTCTCTCCAATTGCTGCAGATGTCGGGTGAGATACATCCCGAATGGGGCATTGTACTCGATCATTGGTCTGATAAGTGAAGAGTACAGTGGAACAATGACCTCACTAGATCTGGATGTGAATCCATTCATGATCAGGTGGGCAATGTAGAAGGTCTTTCTAACCACTTTAGCAACGTGAGTGTCAAAAGAAAGGCCACTGTCAACCTGGGTCCCCAGGTCCCTGATAACCTCTTCTGTGCTTAGTGGATTGCCACCTATATGGTAGCTTGGGGTTACCTTGTTTGTCCTGAAGGGTATGACTATACATTTTTTGGCGTTTAACTTCAGGCCATGGCTCTGGCACCAGCTATCTGTTTCCGTGAGTCCCTTCTGAAGGATATCCGTGTCCGATGCACTTTCCACTATGGCTCCCAGTTTGCAGTCGTCTGCAAACTTTGTCAGCCAAAGTCCTCCCATGTTGTCCTGTACTTCTGAGAAGTAGATGCCGAACAATAGGGGGCCAAGGACTGAGCCCTGTGGGACACCACTTGTGACCGGCTTGGAGTCTGACATAGCCCCAGCAACTCTAACCCTGTGGGTTCTGTCCTTAAGCCAGTTTGCAACCCATCTTGTGACATATGGGTTTACATTTAAGCTGGTAAGTTTTTCTACAATACCCGAGTGGGGTATTGTGTCGAAAGCCTTTGCAAGGTCAAGGTAGGCTGTATGGACTGCCTTTCCCTCATCAATGGCCTTGATGACTGTTTCGAAGAAGTCGACCAAGTTCAAAAGGCATGATCTGCCCTTGATGAAGCCAAACTGGGTCGGGTCCAATGTCTGCAAGTCTCCTATATCTTTGTTTATGAGCTCCATTATGATCCTCTCCATAGCTTTGCAGACTAGACTTGTTAAGCTTATGGGGCGGTAATTACCAAGGTCCGTAGAGGTACCGCCTTTGTGGAGTATTTATACAACTTCACAGACACTCCTGGGAAAAGCTGACACAGATTTTCCAGCTGTGCCCCTTTACCCAGACTATATGGTAGTAATTACTGCCACAACCCAACTAATAATATCAGCTACTAAAAGGCCCTTGAAAGGGTATCCAGTTATAACTGTGCAATATTATTATACAATGGTAGTATGACTAACAGTCAAGGCTTACTATAGAGTGGCCTATTACAATAACCTCTATAAATATGCAATTTACTCTAGAGCTTATCTCTACACAAACCAGCCACAGGTAGAAGGTTTTAAAAATATTTAATAATAAATAATTAAAACACAAGACAAAACTACTATATCACAGAGCTATCTAAGTATTCAGACATAACACAGAAACTTAAAATAATACAGTAAGACAGGTCTGATTTCAAAGAAAAATACCTAATTAATCTTTACTAGCTTTAACTATTCCTACAAGAAATCACAGTGCTAAAACTTGCATGTGAGCATAAGGCAGAGTACTGAGTTAGATGTCCAAAGTCAAAATGCTTCCAGTCTCTTGTGAGAAATAATATTTAAACATTACTAACAAACATGTCTCTAAGGCCCTCCCAAATTACATCTTTTTGACACTTAGGTTTTCCCAGTATTCATATTGCATCATCTTAAAAGAGTACCGCATCCACAGACTCAAAAAAACATGTTTAAAACATCATGGCATGATGTTTCCTACATTTTAACAGCACTCTGACATTATTTACAGGATTTTAAATATTTTTATTTGTAATTCCAGACTCTGACCACCTGGTGGCTGGCATATTGACTTGGTTTGGATAAATCAGGTTGCCATACAGTATCCCAGAAATCATTGTTTGGCTCAAAAATGTTACATCATGCAGGCCTCCATTTGCCTAAAGTTCCTGTCATTTCATGGATGTTGCATGCATACAAAGTACTGAGTAAAATAGAACAGTGTAAGTAACATTCCCTGCTGCTGGATGACTACTTAAAACAGAAACAGTGCAAATGCCACAGAACACACTCAAAGTGCTGTTTACTGCTGCCTTTTTTCTAATTTAGTTTAAATGGCACTAATTTGTGAGACAATGAATTCCAGTCCATTTACTTCTCCCCTCCCACATAACACTTAGCTTCCCTAGCTGTCAACGTCCTGAGGGTAATTTGACCTGGTAATTCCATTGATTGGCAGATCTCAGCAGGGTGCTTGACTCATGTAATTTAATCTTTGCTCTAGCATTTCCTTTGTTAGAGGGGACATTTTTTTGCTTCACTATAGCCATGGCCTTACTTGACTGCAATCACATCTAGTAAGGTCTTGCACCAAGGAGCTAAAGAATAAAACATTTATACTATTAACCAGTTTAGATCTTTATTAATTTAAGTGTTAAGGTATTACTTCATGCTTCCACCTTGTTAAAAATTGAGATTTACATGTGCAAAGTGCGTTGGTATGCAGTGTTTGCCTTCATATGTTTTTACTCCATTGGTTGGTTTGCAAAAAAAAACCTTTTGCAGTGTCCCTGGATTTGTCTTTGTACATACAAACCACATTGCTATATTTTCTCCTTCCTTTTTCTTGTGTCCAGAAGTCATTTATAACAAAGTATATTTTTATTGATTTTTTTTAAATAAAGGACATCAAGGTTAACTTACCTTGAATCAGATAATGGATGCCACTGCAAAGAATCACTGTTGAAATATTTGTGCATGGACAAAATCCCTTACTAAATCTATTTGCCAGCCTCCAGTTCAATTGGTGCTATGGCTTTAATATACTGGTGTGTTTGCTCATGCCTTCCAGATATCTTCACCATTACATACCAGTTTTGCAGTGTAGTAACCACCCAACATACCCATACACCTTTAGCCATCAATATGCAGCTACTCCTGTTCATGTGAGTATGTGAATTAATTTTCAGACTTAAGGTGTGGAAGCTGCACTGAATAATTCTAGGTGCTTGTTCAGGTTTCACATGGTGCTTGCTTAGAGCTACTCTCATGTTAAGCCCCTATGAATATGTTGCACTGCCACCTCTGATACCAGGGTAATGTTTTAATCTTTCTATTCCCGCACTGCACACTAGCAGTATCTGGTGCAAATACAACAGAGAAGTATGCAAGCGATACACCACCTAAGCATCATTTGCCGTGCAGAATGTACAAGTATGCATACCAAATTTCTGTGTTTCCAAACATCAGTATTACTACACTACTACTGAATAAAATGAACAGCACTCAGGCTGGGGGAAGGACAAGGGAGCCATGACATCACAGAATGGGTGGGTCTTATTATTTTAGTTAGAATCAGATGACGGCTGTAGTGATGTCACTTTGGGGGAGGGAACTGATAAAAAAAAAAAAAGTACCTGCACTGCCTAGCCTCGATGATGTCAGTAATTGGGTGACTCCAGCAAGCTTTATTCAAACGTGAGAGAATCATTTTGTAAGTGAAACCATCACAGCATGAGAAGGTAGGCTTCTGTTACAGAAATAAGGGGAATTATAAAAGTTGTAAATGCTTTATTGTTGTTGCTTTACAGAGGACAATGTAAATAGGGAGGAAAAGGGCCGTGAAGTTGAGGAATACATTAGAGAAACCTGTTGTACTACTTTAACACCTGGTCTGAGACTTACTACAATAGAAGACATTTCACATGTATAGTCTAACAGAAACTAGAGCAATAAAGCACATTCCACATCTAAATTCTGGTCATAAACTTTAGCCTTAAAACAATGGGCATAAAACCTTCATCCAGCCACACTGGAGCCGAATTCTTACATGAAAGGGTCACAACATGCTTCACTGGGCCAGTAGAGTGCAATGTTGTCACATATTTTGCAGTTCCACATTTCACAGTATTCTTTGCACTCATGAAACATGCCTGTATTTTACATTTATTATCAATAAAATATGCTTTTATTTTACATTTATTTACAAATGCCAGAATTATATATCAAATTCTATTTGACTAGGCTGGCAGCCTTCGCACATCTCTCCCCAATCATCACAGGCACAACCAAAGTTTAAGCCAAATTAGGGACAGTTGAGAGATATCTGCCAGTTGTAATACAAAAATTAGTGCCACAGTGCGACACTTAATATCTTTACTGCAGAGGCCTAGCTAGGATGGAGTGAAGGCAGTAGACACCCTGGGTACTTAGTGCTGTGGGAGGGAGATATCAGCAGATGGTAATCAGTTTAATTGTACTGTTAGAACAGATGTGCATTTTTAGCTCCTCATCATTGATGGGAAGTTTGGGGGAGGGGGCACCAGATCAGGATTCGGATCAGGCACCAGAATAGCCAGCTGTCTCTGTTTTACTGTACAGATTTGGAAATTGTGATTGGAGTGGGGTGTGTCAATGAACACTGCATCACCTGTGTCACTATGCTGATGCATGCAACATTTACTTTATTTTTCTTTAGCTTAATGCTTACTACCTGAATACAGTATTTTTCAAAACAGTCCCTTGCATTTTACAGTGTAGTCTCAAGAGTCTTTGCTAGCTACATAATAACACTGCATACCTCAGCATGTCCTGCTTACAGCTCAGAAATGTAGAGAGAGATTGCATCAGTTAGGAGAAAATGATCTAGCAGTTGTACACAACTGTGCGGTATAACAACAGTGGAATAAATTAGCTGAGAAGCTGAGGAATGTTGGTATTTACGAATCTGAGTAACAACATTCCCTTGAGGGTATATGTATCCATGGGTAGGTTTTTATTACGTAGATTTTTATTTGCACTTTAAATGTGTTCGGTCATTTGAATGGTAAACCTAGAGCTCAACATCCTGGTGCTGAAAGATATCATCAGAAAAGAATTACAGTGTAACATCTGCAAAGTTTATTGGTTTATTTAACATGTTTGTTCATGTTTTATTTATTCCTCAAAACTACTAGATGCTTCCTGGGTGGTACTTTGTAGGTTTCTCCTTGATGTCTTGCCTGCCTTATCTCCCTTCAGCTAAGCTGTGTGCCTTCTGTTTTTATCAGTCTTAATCTGGAAATCTCACTATTATTTCTGCTTCCAACTCATGTGTGAAATTACCTTTGTAGACACTTGTGTATTTCAGACGTCTCTGTAAAATGCATATGCTATGCTTTAGCAATGCTATTTGTAACTCCTACAATTTTTTTTTAATTTCTATGCAAATGTTATTCACAAAGTTCTGCACCCTGAAAGAGTCTTAATTGTTCAGTGTACTATCCTGGTCAACAAACAAAGAAACAAACAACTAAACAACAAATAAAATAAAAATAGGGAATACAGTACTGGTCTTTTTATGAATGCGGAACCTTAAGAAGTTATGAAGCAGAGTCGTTTTTTTCAAGATGGCAGTGCACACAGTCACAGTGGCTCTGTGCTCTCCTTCTCAGTGCTTGTTTTCAGTGTTTTTTGTATTCATATGTATATTTTTTACTGTTAAGTTGAGTCAGGCTGATCTTAGCTACAGCTGGCAAGATCTCTCGCATATCAGATTTCAGCACCATTAGGTTGTTATAAGTGAATTCTTACAATCATATGACATGCCAGAGGAAAGGGAAAGAACACCAGGCTCTCCTTGGATTGTTGTCACCCCAGGCATGAGACGAAGGTGGAGAAGACACAGGAAGCAAAAGCATAACTGCAGGTCCGGCCTACATGGTAGGC
Organism: Protopterus annectens; assembly: GCF_019279795.1. Lineage (NCBI taxonomy): Eukaryota > Metazoa > Chordata > Ceratodontiformes > Protopteridae > Protopterus > Protopterus annectens. The sequence goes on from NC_056735.1 coordinate 710,125,496, forward strand.
AAAGGAAACAGCCTCACAAGCCACCTCTTCCCAGCATATTTCTTGCTAATGCCAGATCTATCACAAACAAACTGGATGAACTTCAGCTACAGATTTCTGAAAACAAACTTGTAAGAATCTGTTGCATATTATTATGTACAGAGACATGGCTACACTCATGTATACCAGATGCAGCCATTAAGCAGGCCACATAGCTTAAAATAGGAATACACTCAGGTAAGAGCAGAGGTGGGGGGCTTTGCATATATGTGAATAACAGCCAGTGTACCAACTAAAAGATTGTCAACAGTTACTGCTGTCCTCATCTGGAGTATATGACAGTCAAATGCAACCCCTTTTATTCAGGAGTTCACTGCTGTTATAGTTACAGCTGTTTACATTCCACCATATTCTAATGTTTGCGCAGCTCTAGGTCACCTGTTTGACATCATTAACTTGCAATAAAACATCATCCTAAAGCTGTTCATATCATAGGTAGTGATTTCAATCAGATGGACATAAAGGCAGTTCTCCACAAATTTCATCAACAGATCAAATGTGCAACCAGGGAGGAAAATATACTGGACAAGACCTACTCAAATATCAAGGATGGCTATAGGGCAAAACAGCTGCCTTATCTAGGCCAGTCAGACCACTTGTCCATACGTTTGACTCCAGCATACACTCCTGTTAGGAGAAAAGACCAGATTACTACAAAGATTGTTAAAATATGGCCAGAAGGTCCACTCCTCCAGCTACAGGATTACTTTGAAAGAACTAACTAGGACATTTTCAAGGATCAGGATCTGGAAGAGTACACATCAACGGTACTCTGCTACATAAAACATGTGTTGACAATGTCATTGTCAGCAAGCACATTCATGTATACCCTAATCAGAAGCCCTAGATGACAAAGGAGGTAAGATCTCTTCTTAAGCACTGCAATACAACCTTCAGGTCTGGCAACAGAGGCCTTTATAGCATGCCTAGAGCCAACCTAAAGAAAGCCATCAGAGAGGCTAAAGCGGCCTATAAAAGGAAAATAGAGGACTGCTTTACCAACTGGGATCCACGATGACTATGACAAGGTATTCAGCACATCACCAATCATCAAACCAACAACTGTATGCTGTTGATGGAGATGCCTCGATGGTAGAGGAACTTAATTACTTCTTTGCCCATTTTGAGGTGGAAACAGCAGAGGCAGTCATGCCTAGGCACCAGCACATAGGTCACAGCAGTCTCACATCATCTATACCAGCCTCCTTCACAGTACAAGAGCATGATGTAAGATGTGTGCTCAAAGCTGTGAATCCAAGAAAGGCTGCTGGCCATGATGGAGTGATGAGTTGGATGTTGAAAGAATATAGGAACCAGCTCTGGGGTGGAGGGGAGGGGTATTCATAAAGATCTTCAACCTATCTCTGTCTACGTCTAGTATTCCATCTTGTCTGAAGTGAACTAAAATCATTCCACTACCAAAGAAGCCTGTCATTAGTAATCAGAAATGATTATCCAGCAGTGGCACTTATACCAGTCAACATGATGTGTTTTGAACAGCTGGTTTCTGCAACACATGAGGGACAGTTTTCCAGTTATTTTGGATACACACCAGTATGCTTACAGAGAAAATAGGTCCCTGGAAGATTTTAACTCCACTGTCTTACACACAGCACTTTGTCATCTTGAGCAGTAATGGCGCTATGTGGGAATGCTCTTTGTAGACTTTAATTCAGCTTTTAATACAGTTATCCCAGATAGACTGGTCACTAAACTCACTGGCCAAGGACTTTTAGAACCTACCTGCTGTTGGATTAAAGACGTTTTGATTAACTGACCTCAGATAGTTAGAATAGGCCCATACCTCTCCTCTACTTTCAGGCCAAACACTGGGGTCACACTAGGCTGTGTGCTAAGCCCCTCTTCTGTATATTCCTTACACCCATGGCTGTGTCCCCTCTTATTCTACTAATACCATCATTAAGTTTGCAAATGACACCACAGTGGTTGGACTTATTTCAGGAGGAGACAAGACAACATATAGAGATGAATTCTGCCAAAACAAAATAACTCATAATAGATTTCTGGAGGCACAATGCAGGTCACAACTCAACATATGTCAATTGAGACTTTGTGAAAAGGGTTCCTGCCTTCAAGTTCTTAGGTGTACATGTGGAAGAAGATCCCTCCTGGTCCATAAACACCATTTAGGCAGTCAAGACGACACAGCAGAGGATCCTCAGGAAAAGCAATCTACAGGAAAAGGTAGTGGTGTCTTTTTACCAGTGTTTTATTGAAAGTGTGTTGACATTACTGCATTCCCAAGTCATATGCCAACAGCTCAGCAGCAGACAGGAAGGCCCTTCAAAGAATCATTAACTCTGCCCAGAAAATCATTGGCTGCTCATTGCTCTATTTGTATGAACTCTTCTGCTCTCACTGTCTCAGCAGGGCAGCCAACATCTTGAAAGGCCCTTTCTCACCCTGGAGATCACCTGTTTGAGCTGCTGTCTTCTAGGAGATGGTTCAGGTCCATTCCATCTTGGACAAACAGACTTAAGAACAGTTTCTATCCCAGAGCCATACATCAACTGAACAATGCTAAATACTCACACTGAGTACAGATAATAGCCGTTTGCACTATAATGTAAATGTTTACATTCCTGTGCACCTTACTTTATTCCTTTCATGTGCAATATACCCAGTGCAATAACATAGTTGTTTACTGCATTGCATTACATTATTTTTTATTGTTGGGTATTGCATTGTTTTGTATTTTTCTTATTTATTCATGTTCATTATATGTGAATGCACCTTAGGAGGATTACTACAAATTTCGTTGTACTTGTGCAATGACAGTAAAGGAATCTTATCTTTACTTCTTCAAACCTCATTCTCCTGTTACATGTATCCATCTAATTGCATTCTCAATGTCAGACTGCCTTTGAGTCTCTTCATCATGTTTATTAATCTTTGCAGTGAACAGCATACATCATAACTTTTGTCACATCTTACATTAAAGCACTGATACACCTGATTTTGTAATAACAGTATGGGCTAAACCAACCAAACTGATATCTTTCTTTGACTCTGGGAAATGTCTTTGTTCTTAAAACAGTATATTATTTAACTTTTAGCAACTTTAGATGCAGTCTGTTTTCTAACTTCTTAACTGTTTCAGCTGTTTCTTTTCCAAGATGTGTTAATTTCTATGGTCCTAAGGTGTACTAAGTTATTCATGTTATCACACAAACACTCTGCAAGCACCACAAACAAAGAATCTGTTTCTACTATTGTGATTGAGTTTGCCCATCTTCATACATATCTTAAATGACCCAACACCTTCTGGTAATGAAATAAATCTGTATGTGAAGGCAACTCCAGATAAAAATATGAATAAATTAAAGGAACTAAAACTTTTTCATAGAACCATACCTCTCAACCTGGAAACATCAAAAATCTGGACAAAGGCCCATGAAAAATAGGTACAAATCTGTATGCTGAGTAACATAAAATTTGCATGCATAATTATGTAACCTATCCACTCCAGTGGAATTGTGGGATACCAACTGTTAAACGCAAACTGAAGAACAGACAAAATATTAAGCACCAAATAAACAGAATGATAGTGTTTTATTTATATTAATACTTGAAGCTGAAAAGCCTATTTCTACAAATTCCAGTATGTACTTGACTTGTACATAAAAGTTGCACTGTGCCTCATTTCCTATTTTCAGAAGAAAATGTGAAAAATACAACCCACTAACATTGCATACCATATACTTACCTCAAATGATTACTTTCTGTCATTCTGCAGGTATGGGGATTCACTAGCTGCCCACTTTGTGCCCTAATTTAAGAAGATTTATAACCACAAAGTTTTGTGGGCTACACACAAAATGGACTTCGCAACTACTGTGATTTCTTAGCTACTTTTTACATTTAAATTTTAATTATTTTTTTAACATCATGTCTTTTGCTTTTCTCATCACATATAAATATAATCCACCTACTACAGCTACAAATTATAGGTATTTTGCATGGGTTCCTATCAGTTTGTTGAAACTTCAGCAGTTCGAACACCATATATTCGAACTGTGAAGTTCGAAAACTGATTATTGCAAAGCCGAGGAACACCTAATTCTTTCCCAGGGAAAGAATTCGGTGGGCCGTTTCTGTGGCTTCGCTATATTCAGCAGTCTGGTGGAAAGTTACGGGTCGGGTTCAGGTAAGTCTGCGATTGTGCAGATGTTAGGGTTAGGGCACGGGTTAGGTGAGTTAGGGTTAGGGCACAGGTGAGGTGGGTGTGCGATAGTGACAGACTTTAGGGTTAGGGCAGGATAGGTGAGTTAGGGTTAGGGCACGGGTCAGGTGAGTGTGCGATAGTGACGGACCTTAGGGTTAGGGTTAGGATTTGGGTTAATGTAAGTGGATAGATAGTAGTGTATGTACAGTTTAGTGTAGGGTTAGAGGTAGGATTTTAAGTGTATGTGTGTGGATTGCTGTTTTTTTGGTGTGCTTGTGTTGTGTGTGTGTTTCTTGGAACAGCGATTTTTTTTTTCCCCTGGGAAAAAAATTGCTGTTCTAAGACTTCGATGTTTTTGCACTTAGAGGTTAGAAGTTCTAACATATGGTGTTCAAACTTCAGCCGTTTCGTTGAAGTGATATAGATCTATTTTGCACAGCTATTTTAATTTCCAGTCAGTAATAGACTATCTTGTAAGTATTCAAGTGCAAGTGCAGTAATGTAACTGGATGCCAATCTCCCATTCCATGCTATGCCCCAATAACTGTAACTCACCAGTGTCACACCCATACCTGCAGAAGTATAGCCAGAGGGTGTTGCATTCACAAGTAATCACACCTTCAACAGTTATACTATTGATGTGTTACAGTGGAATGACTTGAGTAATGTCTGGACAAAATTATTCCTGACCACCAGTTACAAATCAGTATTTATTTACTAAACTCAGACTAATAATTATTTTCATAAAAAACAGTCAATACATCTCTTTACTCACAGTGTACTAGGACTGTCACAAAAATAAATTTTCAGACCTAGAACACACTACTGCTAAACACTTCAAAGAAAACTCTCACAAATTCACCTTCTACCCCACAAAGCATCACACACTGTACTTCAGGGGAATAGTCTTAACAAAACATGAAGAACCTGCAACTTCTGAAAATAATAACGTGTATGCACCAAGTAAACATTAAAAAATTAGGCAAAACCTAAATGCCTCATATCGAGTAATAATGCCTGTTAGGTTCAAGTTTAGCTGGTATATTTCATTACAGGAAAAAGTCATTTGCAAATATATTTTGCGAGCTTGGTGTAAATAGCAATTGCAGTGCAATATTGCATACACTCCCAGCTGCCATTCAACATAACAGCATAACAAAAAAGCTTTACAAATATAATTTAACTTATTAGGGAAAAAAAACCTGACCACATGATGCCAAGCCAACACCAACGTAAATATTGCACAAACAAACATTATACAAAACAATGTTTTGTTCTCAGAAAGAAGTAAACTAATTATACCCACGTTCCCCACTATAACGTTGTTCCCAAAGTATGCTTTTCTCGAAACTTGTCTAAGTTATTAATTACTAAATCAAAAAAAGGTATGCATTCCCACCTGGGCAAAGAGAGATTAGATACCTTCAACTATACGTAGCAATTCACAGATCCTTTTGCCTTTCCAAATGTGGTATCAAGCAACTAAGATCTACAGTTTCTGCTCCAGAAAGAAAATAATGTAGTGAGAAACAAGAAGAGTAAAGGAATAAATTGACCTCTGAAGTTCTGAACGGTTTGATGCCACCACAACCGGTTTTCCCATTCAAAAACATGAGGTATTTCAGAAAATGTGGCCCAAGGATGTCAGAATGGAAGTCTCAAAACTATCGTGCAGTTTTGTCTTGGGGGGGGGGGGGTGACTAAAATGACAATGTCCACAGATTTTAATAGTTATGTTTTCTTTAATGTTTACATAAACAGTCACTTTGTATCTGAAACAAGTGTAAGTAATTCCACACACACACACACACACACACATATATATATATATATATATATATATATATATATATATATATATATATATATATATACACACACACACACACACACACACACACACATATATATATATATATATATATATATATATATATATCACACACAGACATACACTCCCTCCCAACAAAAACAAAATAACAGTCTTGCAAAGAAGGAGAACTAAAAAATGATCATTTCATATAATTTACATGAGTACAAGTCTACTATGACTCAAAACATTTCATTTTCTTTATCCATCAGTTAAATAAAATAACTTATAAAGTTGATTTCCCTGGATGTGCAGGAGGAGCCGGGGGACGAAGCAGCAGCAAAAGAAATAAATTTTTTCATGATGATGATGAGACAGCTCTTCTGCGATTCACCGCCGAACAGCTCCAAGTCCATTACCATTAGAGTAGACTTGTTCTGCTGCTCTATCTCTGCTGCTGGGGAACAGGGTTGCCGAGTTGCGAGTCTGATTGTCTGACTCCTGCAGTCCTGCCTTCTTCTAGACTAAACTTTATGCAAGTGCACTGCCAAGTGCCTATCAAGTATGCAACAACATCAACAACACTTATTTTAAATTAAAAAAAAAAACACAATGTCTCTGTCTGCCCTTAGTTGTGCTATATCAGCTGCTTCTGCTTGCAGTGCTCAGTCATTGGCACAGTGCTCAGTCAGGTTTCTAAATTCTTAAACTGACTGACTCGTCTCGTCGTCTGTTCTGCCCCTCTCTCTTTATTCCCTAATCCCTAAGTGTTGCAGCAGGCTTGAATGCAGCGTGCGAGACGTGAGTGACAATGGGTCCAGCACATGCTAAATATAAATAAACTCAAGTCACTCTCCCTCACTCAGCCCAGAGCAGCCCTCAGCCAAATTCTGACAGGCTGGCAGGCTGCTTACAAAGCTGACATCACCGCGCATGCCTCTGCGTGATGACATCACTCCGAAAAAAAGATGGGGAAAAATATTTTAAAAAAAAGCCAGAAATTTCGGAAATTAAGGGTGCCACTCTGGAATCGTGGCACTCCATTATTTGGACCTCAAAACCAGTAAAAACCAAGAGATTCGGTATGATTGAGAGGTATGCATAGAACTAAGTGCAAATATTACAGTGATTTATGCATAAATGAATGAAAGAATGAATAAAATTTAACAGAATGTTGGATTTTAGTGTCAATGAAGCGTAGAAGTTTCTTTGTTTTGGAATCCCTAGTGATGGAATTATATGGTTGCACTTAATTGTGAACACACCAATTGTGGTGACGTGAGTGTAAAATGTTAAGCTAAGGTGCAGAAGGTAACCCCCCTGTTGTGGTTTGCAATTTTACCATTTGGCATTTCTAGTGGCAGAAAATGTACCTTATGCTTTATTTCCCAATTTCTTTTAGTATAAAGATCAAGTCCCCGGGGCAATGCAATGACTGCAAGGTAGATCTCACCATGGAAACCCAGAAGGATGTACCTAAGAAAGATGAAGTCCAAAGTCTGATAGCAGAAATCATTCCCTACATGTACTGATGTCTAGATCATAAAACTGAAACAATTACTAGTTTTCTTACAATTCCACATATGTTATTACTATAAATCTTAATTTTATATAGCAATTTTTAAGTCTGTGTTGGTTTTATATTGAAATTATCCATACTGTATAAAAAGCTCTACATAGCAATCTCTAATTCACTATTGCTTGTTTTTTCTTGAATATATTCTTGCTATATATCTAAGTCTATTTTATTTTGTAAATGTTCTTATATTTTATATTTAGTGGAATATGTTATTTAGGTTCATAGGTTGGTACTAGGCTAACTGCCTTTGTGGGCTATTTTAAGCCTAGCCAATTACTCACTGTGAGAATCAAACTCTGTACCTTGTCTTTGTGAGGCAAATGCCTTAACCATTACACCACCCCCCTCTCTTATTAATGTTCTAGTTTTCTGTTATTAATAATTTCTCTAACTTGCACTCACTCTTAATATGTAATCAGCTTGAGTCATGACTGAAAAGAGTAAACATACAGTTCAATTACCTGGTTAATAAATTGTAAATAAAAAATTGTAAGGAGTTAAATTTATCTGCATATTATATACATGAGCAACACATTTCTGTGTTCATTCTCAGACATGAAATTTGTCTCCATTTTTGCTTAATTCATATCATCCTTTCCACATAATAATTTCTTCATCTCTTTCTGATTAGGTTCTCCATATGTGTCTACTACATTTTCTTAATGGATTCCACTGCAGTCTTCAAATTCCTCAGTATAAAATAAATTGTAGTCAAAGTGCACTACTGGGTTTAGTAGTACTGAGAAATGATTAATGATTAATATTTGTCACTATGGAAGGAGATGGTCAACAGACCATGCTACTTTGCCAGAGATGGTCTGCACTTCTCCCCTCATGGCTTTCAAATATTAGCTTAAGCATTGTCTTCCCCCATAGTGCCTTTTTAGGCAATGCCAAGCTGAAAGTAGTTCCAACATAGCAAATCAAAACCAAGAAAATGTAAAGGTATTCCTACTCAGTGCTAGGAGTCTAAACAGAAGACTCCACTCACTTGAAGCTGTCTTCACCTTACAGAATGCCGATGTCTGTGCAGTCACTGAGACATGGTTTAAAGCCATAAAGAACACACCAACAGTACAAGATGATAATGCCTACCCCACATTTAGACCAGCTACTTCACAGGTAGGGACTAAAGGTGGAGGTGTCTCTGTTTACATAAAAAATAAATATACTTCAAGGCTGGTCAAACAGGACAATGCAATTCAGCTGCTCCATGTTCAAATCACCATATGCAAAATCCATTAGCACTTCCTTGCAAGCTATGGGTTCCCCTCCATGACCCATACCATGTATATCAACTTAACAAAGTGAAACACACCTTGGAGTGCTAAAGGCAGCTTTTACCAATATAAACTACTGTGTGTGTACAAAGTAAAGCTGCGCCACCATGGTGGAGGTTAAAAGCTAGTTTAATAGACTCAAACAATAAAATCTGTAAAAACTATGAACGTCAGGGTAAAACTAAAAACAAAAATAAATACAAGTGGATAAGTGCGTTTGGCAGTTGTCTTCTTCAGATTCTGCTTTGTTTGCAGAACTTCCTGGTTTTAAAAGGTAATGATCTGTAAATCTTAACAGTCATCTCAGAAGTCTCTTCCCCTTGAGCAAAGGCTTTAAAGGGACCATCCCGTTCAAGCCAGGCAACTTGTCAGCCTGTAAGTCAGCAATCGATCCAGTCTCAATAATTTCTGTTCTGTTGAATAGATCTCCTCCTCTCAAACTTTCTTCAGTAACTTCCAAGGCCATGAAAGAAAACTTGTGATCAGGGTATTTGGCGATATGTTGAGACAGAGCAATAGTTTTGTTGTGTAATCTGTTGTCACTTGAGTGAGACTGGATGGATTGCTGACTAATAGGCTTACAGGTATTATTTAGTTTTACCCTGAGTTTCATTTTTTTATAGATTTTATTGCTGAGTGTGTTAAACTAGGTTTTAACCTCCACCATGGTGGCACAGCTTTACTTTGTACACACACATGTATATAAACTTATTAGAAACACTAACCATCCAACCCAGTACCATATTCATGGGTGACTTTAATTACCCCACTATTGACTGGGAATCCTATACAACACTAAATGTACAGGCACAGAGATTCCTGGATTTTGCAAACACAGACTCACTGGACCAGATAGTCAATACACCAACCAGGGGTGCAACTATATTGGATCTGGTCCCCACTAATATGGGAGAGTGCTGCACACCCCCTACTATAATGACTTCCCTGGTAAGGTCAGACCACAAAATGGTCTCCTTTGAAGTAAAAATAAAACCTGGACCCCCAGCTAAACCTGGAATATTCAGGAACTGCTCTAAGGCTAACCTCCTGCTACTAAGTGATAACCTGGCAAAATTTCAAGCCCCGATAAACCCTGAGAACACTGCTGCCTGTGCAGAACTGTTCACAGAAACCCTGTACAAGCATGTTAATAGCTTCATAGAGGCAGCTGTATGCACGAGGAAGAAGTGCAGAACTAACGCAAAAAACAAGCCACCCTGGTGGAATCATAAAATCAATAGGCTGTATAACAGAAGGAAGAAAATCATGGCAAAAGTTCAGAGATGCAGCACCCAGCAGGATAAAAGCACCCTCATCAGACTAAACAAACAACTCAGAGGGCAAATAAAATCAATAAAAGCCAAATTTGAGGTAAGTTTGGGCTCCCAGACCAAGGACAACCACAAAGCATTCTTTAGCTATGTCCACAACCTCAAAAGCAGGACACAGTTGTGTACAGAGCTCATTGAAAATGGAGCCACTTATACAAAGTCATAAGATATAGCAAACCTCCTGGCTGATACATTCAGCTCCAACTTTACCCCTCTCTCTCCCCTCAACCTTCCCTCAGGAAATACCATAAAATATAACTCCCCCTACTGTCACTAGGGAACAGGCTCTTAATGCACTCTCTAAGATCAAGAACACTGATCAATGAGCCCAGACAGTATCCCAGGATGCCTTCTAAATAGCATGAAACATGACCTATCAGGGCCTCTGGAATTACTATTTAACTGTAGTCTGCAAACAGGCTTCATGCATCATGAACGGAGAACAGCAACAGTTGTCCGCACAAAGACAATCCATCTACAGACCCTGGAAACTATAGACCCATAAGTCTCACTAGTCTTATATGTAAAGCCATGGAAAGAATTATCATGGAAATGATCAACAGAGACATAGTAAACCTCCAGACACTGGACCACCCAGTTTGGTTTCGTCAAGGGCAGGTCATGCTTACTCATCCTGGTGGACTTCTTTGAGTAGGTGACCAAAGCAATAGATGAGGAAGAAATGGTTTGCACTGCCTACCTTGACCTGGCCAAGGCATTTGGCACAATACCCCACTCAGGCATTGTTGACAAACTCAGGAGGTTAGGTACAAAATTGTATGTCACCTGGTGGATAGCTAACTGGCTCACAGGACCCAGGAAGTTAGAACTGGTCAGTCCACCTCTACAAAGAGGCCAGACACCAGTAGAGACCCCTCAGTGATCAGTCCTTGGATTGCTCTTTTTTTGCATTTACTGCTCTGAAGTCAAGGCCAATGTCAGTGGTCTCTGGCTGACTACATTTGCAGATGATTACAAATTAGGAGCTGTCACTGAATCCCAAACTGACACAAATGTTCTCCAGGAGGGACTAACACAGAGAAACAACTGGTGTCAGAGCCATGGACTAAAACTAAATGCCAAGGAATTCATATTAGTATCCTTTGAAAAGTCATCCAGCCCTGGTAAAGATCATATTGACAGCACACTCCTTAGAGTTGACCTAGTAGTAAGGGACTTAGGGACTCACATAGATAGTAATCTTGCCTTTGACCACAATGTGTCTACAGTGGTGAGGAAATCATTCCAGGTTACACAACTTAGAAACAAAGGAATGGCATCCAAGTCCAAGTAAGTCATTGTTACACTGTATTTGGCATTCATCAGACCTATCATTGTGTACAATGCCCCCTTTGGTATGTACCTAGCTAGGCATATCCAACAATTGGAATGTCCACAGAGGTTCTTCACTAAATGAATACAGGGCATAATTAAAATGTCCTATGCAGACTGCTTCAAGGCTCTATCCCTGTGTTCTGTCTCCTACAGGCTTTTGAGTGGAGATCTATGTCTGGCATACAGGGCATTGTCAGACCCCACTCCGATGGACCTCCTCCATATCTACAAAACAAACAGCACCAGAATTACCCAATCTAAAGGCTTAAACTCTGCCTGTGATGTAAATATGACCTGCTGGAGAGACAGATATGTGTCCCAGAGACTATGCCATCTATGAAAGAGGCTGCCCATCCATGTGAAACAGAGTTCCTCTATAACCCAATTCAAGTGCAACTTGGAGAATTGGATGGTGAACAGGAAATTCATGGTTTGGTACCTATGTCTCTAATGGACACAGCCAACTTGTAAATAGTTCAGCTCCCAGACCACTGCTTGTAAATGTTTCATCTCCCAAGCCCCTGCTTACACTTATCAAGGGTATCAGAACTTTTCAGGGATTTGGGATGCATGGCTAGGCTTAAAAAGGCCTTTGTGGTCTTTAACCAAATAAACACCTATGAACCTATGAAATGGTAGGAAGAGCTTATCATTTATAATATTCTCATAACTTTTAGAAGCTAAAGTTTTCTACATCTTATTTATTTCTAGAGGGAGCTATACTGTTGTGTCCTAAAATAAACAGCTGTAAGAAGGTGCTTTTTGTAATAGCTGATCTTTAAAGAAGTCATTTATATGACAGTATTTATTGCATTTAGACTTTTACTGACCATCATCATTTGTAATACTGTCAACTTTTTTGCAGCTACACAGCAACTTAGGTGAGCACGTACTAATTGTGTGCTGTTACTACAGTGTTGCAAAGTAGCCTGAAGCCTCTGTAAAAAATTCCTGCAGACAGAGGTATTGTGTTTGTATGTGCTGCACTGCCCACCAGCAAATTAATCTTTAAATCTAAAATTGTAAGTATGAGCATACCTATCAACCTGAAGACATCAAAAATCTGGACTAAGGGCCATGAAAAGTAGGTAGAAGTGGCCAAAAATCTGAACGCTAATCAACATAAAATTTGCATGTATAATAACCTAACTTCACCCACCCCAGTGGAATTGTGGGATACCAACATTCAAATAATTGTGAAAATGTTCCCCAAATTAACATTAACTCTGAAAATATATATTCCCACAGAAATGCCAGTTAAAGTCTTATTACAGCATTGACAAAAAATATTAAGGGAAGTAGTAGAGAATAGGCATGTAAAACACTTTGCATTCTACTTTCTGCCCTACCACACTTCTAGCATATACATACTGACATCTCGTTAGCTGCACCCTTACATTAATTTCATTAAAATAACATACATCAGTAACTTAACTGTAGCATCATGTATAAAAGAACTGTGCACTCTATTAATCTTAATAGAAAAAAAAGACAAAAAAAAGCCTAAGTACTGAATACACAATAAATCCAAGAAAGAAAAAACAGAATTTAGCACTCAGTTCCAACTGACACACCTGTTTTATTACATAGTGAACTTAAGAAACAAGCAAGCAAGTTGTAAATCTATTACTTGCTATCCCTGTATATTTTATCCTTTCACAGTTCTTAGAGTTTGAGTGTGTTTCAAAGGTAGTAGAATGGTGGTTATTCCTACGTGCTATGTAGGAGACCAGAGTTCAATTCCCTGATGGTGGGTAAAGTATTTTTTCAGTTTTAGCTCATTTTTTATAACAATATGTTTACAATTAATGTAGGAGTATTTGTAGGTGTGCCTTTTTTTGCATACAACAGCTACCATTGGTTGTTTTTTAAAGGTTGTGTGAGTTTGTTTGTGTCTTTCGGCTTTTCTCGGTTCGGGGTCGCCACAGCGGAACTCCAGTCCGCTAATGATTGGCAGTAGAATTTTACGTTCTGGCTTGCCGGGCCTAACGCACAACCTTCAATGAAGGAACGCCCGTTCACGCATGTTGCCACACAGAAGACGCTCTGAGAATCGAATGGGCAACGTCTAACTGTGAGGCGACAACGCTACCGCATCACCACCACCGCAGTTTTTAAAGGTTGTGTGAGTAAAAAATATTATTTATAGGTCTGCATGACTTTGACTGATGGTTCTGATGATGTTAATTCATGAAGACCAAAGCGCTCAACCGTTCAGTGTTATGTTGAATAGTTTGTTTTTTGGCAAGTTTTACAACAGTTTTCAAACTAAACGTGGAATTTTGGAGTCCTTGTTTTGGAACTGACTGCTGGATTCTGGTTTTCCTTAATCTTAATAGGAAATTAAAGTCTGTCATGACAATCGTTGGTATAACACGCCACTGTTGTTGTCAATATGTGGTATAATGTCATTCTGATTGATGGATGAAATAAATCCAATTCAGAAACCCTCTGCTCTTGTAGTTATGTAAAAAACAATGTGCATTAGTAGGTTTTGTAAACAAATTTGATAGCTGCTGATGCTGGGCACTGACTCATACCTCTAACTGTCTCCATATTAGACTCATATTTTAGCTCTGTCCAGGTCTCTCTCTTCTTAATCCCATTTCCCTCCAAAAACTGTTAACTTTTGGAGAAAAGGTGGTGAATCACACAGTAGATAATGACAATAATTAAATATTACACACTTCTTTTACTTCAGAAAATATATATTAATTCATAGTATCTTACTCTGTCAATATCTCAAATTAATATATACAGATATATATATATATATATATATATATATATATATATATATATATATATATATATATATATATATATATATATAGTGTATATGTGTGTATATGTAATGCACATACATTCCCTACTGCATCAGATTCATCTGAAGAAAATCAGGGCATCTTCCTCCTTATATAGGCAGCTTTTCTGATTTCAGGACACTCTAGTGTTCTACCTTTTTCTTCTATCGCTCTTTTCAATCTGTTTCATCCATCAGTCTGATACTTAACAGTTATTGGGAGGAAAATACTTGCAGGATTCTGGATCTTGAGTCACAAAATTAAAAACAAGTTTTGTGCATCAAAATGTACAGTCTGGTCTGTACATAATCATAATAAATCTGAAATCAAAACAAACAAAAATATATGTAAACACCTAGACTGCCGTGTAAGCCATGTAATACTTTTATGGTCTTGAGGACATGGAGTCGTAAAGCATAAGAAGTCAATAAATGTAAATCTTGTTTAGTGTGCTAGAAGATTGCTATCAGACAGCAAAGTTATTCCCCTACTAGTGTAGCTCAGTATTGATTCTGACTCCACAAAGTCATTTTCACTGCATACTGAAAATCTGTAGATTACTCTTTAAGAAAAAGGCTAGGCTTTCAGCTTGCCAAGCCATGCAATCATTAGATGAACAAGCAGCTCTACACTGATGTAGAGGAATAAAAGGTTTAATGTACAGAACTGATCTAAATGGCAGGATAATATCCTTGTGGAGCTCCTTCCTTGTTTCAAAATAGGACATTGTCTGTTTACCCCTCTGTCTAATAAAGCTGTACAGCTTTTTACAGTTTCCAGAACTTGAAACACACAGAAGTAGGCAGAAATGCACTGATTACATATTACATGTTACTATATATTTCTTCCAAAAGCAGGGGTTTTCCAGATCAAGCTACCTGACAATGAGAAGAAAAACTAGAAATATTAAGTTACTGCCTCTAGCCTTTTTTCCCTTGCAGTAATCGCATCCAATGAAACTGGAGTTGAGAAGAGTGGGAGGAGGTTAAATGCATCAGTCAAGTTGAGTTACTATCATCCCTATTTTAAGAATTATACAATTATACAAAAAAAAAAAAAAAAAAAAAAGAGAGAGAGCTTGCAGGGAAAGGGTTGCAAAGTGAAGAATGTGCTGCTATTTCATTTATGTAAAATGAGCTGCTGGGGTGAAAAGAAAGGCATAGTAGTGCAGCTGCTTACCAGATCTATATTAAACACAGGCAACCACGTTTGCAGGATGTCCATTATTGGTTTATTTTGCCTGTGACAAATTAGGAAGTCTGTCCATCACTGGCTATGCATTTGAGCCAATGAAAGAGAAGAAACTGTAGTTCTCTGATATCGCAGCATCGGGTGAACAGAGATTTACAAGTTAAATCGGAGTGCTCCACCACATGCAGTGCAGTTGAGACCTATTTCTTTTTTTTTTTTTTTTTTTTGTATTAACTAGGTCATCCCTATCATACTTGTCAACTGTCCAGATTTTTACCTCATATGTTTGTTCTGTTCTCCATTAAATTTATGGTTTTCTAGTAAATCACTAAGGATCAAAATTGTTAAATTATGACATACATTTGTGTTTCAGACTTTGTACTTCAGAAAATGCATGCTAACACAAATCTGTTATTCTAGCAATTTTCTAAGATTATAAGAACAATATTAGAAATCCATCCCTATTTGTGATCTTTGTCCCTCCATTATTTTAGGCTTTGTCCAGGTTTCTTGCACTAAGAGGTTGAGAGGGAGAATTTCAAAAAACAAAAGGCACACTGGATTATCAAAATGAAGCTGCTATTTCGATAATCCAGTGTGGCTTTTGTTGTTTGAGTTTCTGTTCTGCTGCACATTGTTTTTTTCCTTCTTTTTTATGGATTGAGAGGGGGATTTATTCAGCATCCTAGAGGTGCTGTTATCCTGAAAGTGAAGGAAACAGTCCACTCACTTCACAAAGTAGCTTTTCTTCCGTTCCATTCTAATATTCACTTCATGTCATGGGGATCACGCAGCTTGATGGGTACAGGGAAAAAAACTTTAACAGAACGAGGTACAAGCCCATTGTACAGACATACACAGATGTACACACATACACACATGCGTGCGCATGCATGCAAACAAGTATAGAAAATTGTCAGTTCATGTAGGAGATGTATTTGGAATGAGAAAGAAAACAGGCAGGCAACCAGCTGTAAGCATCGAATACAGTTTTTTAAATCACCACAAACTCCCAAATAAAACACGTAAATGCACTGATGCAACTAGCGATTACAAGTTATCTCCTAAGGACAAAGAAACACTATGATCACTATTTTTATTTCAGTTTCAATGCTCGGAGCTGCCCGTAATGACATGTATCACTCTAAGGGATATACCGTTTCAGAAGTAAAAAAAAGACTGACATAATGTAATTTCTTGACTGTGTATCATTGCCGTGACTGGAAAATATCACAGATATTAGAAGGGACAGATTAAAATGTTGTCCTGACATTACGGGATAGGCTGGCAATGCGCACATTGCGCATTGCCAAAGGCATCAACTAAAAATGTAAATTAAAAAATCAGGATTTTAAGGGGCCACTCAGGAATTCATGGCACCCTATTATTTTGCACCCAAAAATGGGAAATTCCAAGACATTCAGTGTGGTTTGAGGTATGAGTATGAGAAACATCGAGGCAACACCCATAATACTGAACAGATTTAAGTATAAAAAGACAAGCAAACATTGATCAGTAATCAACTTCCTAAGTACAGCCAGGCAAGAGCAGACAGGAAATATGCAGTGTTGCCATGGATATGTTACACCATCCATACCCACAAGTATACTTCACACTGGCCCCTTCAGAATAGTTTTTGGCCTAGTTCCCCAGACCCCTTTCTCACTATTCTCTTCCATGCCTTCCGGTCTTCCTGATTGCAGTGACTGTACTTTGAGTAAACTTTTGTGTTCACGGACTATTACATACACACACAGATATTAATTCCCAGTGAAGACAGGTAATAGTACGCAATGGCACAATCTGTTGTCCTACCCCTAGGTATTAAAGTGACACCATCCTATGTTGTCAGGCTAGTGCCCACTCAGTTAATGTTTCTCTTTTTGTTAATAAGTCAAATCCAGTGTGTTGCAGAGCAGTTTGGCCAAATAGATGTTGATATCAGACATTGTTGCCATTTAACAAGTAGTACCTCTTATAAATGTATAAATAAGAAAGTAGAAGGCCAGCCTCAAACTTTTTGAAAATGGATACATAAAATACTTAAGAAAGAATGAATTAAATGGTACAGTATACAGCTAAATATGCAGATAAATATGAATGCACACAGTGAAACAGAAAATAGTCATTTTGAACAAATAGATTACAAAAAAGAAAAACATCTTTTTTACAGCTAGTCTTTTTCCTAGCTAGTTTCCAAGGCAATGGATTACTGATCTCTAATCTAAACTGACTGGAATTTATAGATATATGACAAGCAAAGATCTTACAGGTCTTTACAAACTTCAATGTAGTTATTTTTGAGAGTCCCTTTTTCTCTTCCTTTTCTTTTTTCTGTTCATCGTGTATTTGTTTGAGCAGAGTTTTACATTTACATGATAATGAGTTTGTTTACGTTTTTCTTAATTAACAGTCTCCTAAAAGGATCATCTCATATGCACATTTACATTTCTTTATCTTCCCGGCCTAAGAGTAGTCAGTGATCTTATAATCACAAGAAACATAAATTACAGTTCCACTTGTCTTCTGTACATTTCATATCCTATGTATAACTGCTGTATTCTTATCACAGACTTCATATACTTTTCTATATATTGAAAGGAAAAAACTCTCAAGCTCACACACATATTCATTCCCTTGAACAAAAAAGACATTGCAGATTCACATATTTTACCTGCTGCAAGTTTTACATGGCTTACATTCATTGTTACTGCAAAGAAATTAGGTTACACATATTTTACCTGCTGCAAGTTTTACATGGCTTACATTCATTGTTACTGCAAAGAAATTAGGTTATTTATGAAAAAATAAATCAAGAATGGATTCCATCTTAAATTAAAACTGAGTCTAAGTCCATGTGACTTAGAAATGTACTTCTTGTCCTGACATAAGCATATTATCATGCTTTTTAAGCTCAGCTATACAAGAATAGAATTAGTTTTTGCCTTTTTTCTAATTTCTCCAAATCTTTTGGGTTTCTAATATCATGATGGGAATGGACCCCATTCTTAAGTCAAAGTAGGATTAAAGTTCATGAAATTAGTATTGTTTCAATCTTTGATGTCAGCCAAAAGTGCTCTTCACAGCACCCACAGTGCGCCCAGTAATGACTCCTTCTGCAGTTCGTACATGGACTGGTAACACATTTAAATACGATTGTAGATTATTTTTTATGACCTATTGCTCATACTACTCTTGGAACTGTCTGGGTATCTTTCATCCACATTGCTCTCCTTTTTTGCCTGCAGATCCTGGTATTTTATGATTTTGTGTCTGTCTGTGGGCAAGACACTGTAGTCACTGGGTGTGGCATTTTCAATGATCAATGCTACTTTTGTCTTCTTTTCTTGGAACACTATATTCGGTTTTCTAGCATCTATCTTTGGACTGTTGGTAATGGGTGATCCCATGTGATGTAAACCTCATCATTTTCTGTGATGCTTTGTGGCTCATGTTTCCAGTGTTTTTCAGCCACTTCATGACTCAGACTGCCTTCTCAACCACTGAGAACTGGATGCTTCAAAACCACCTTTCACTAAATGCCAACAATTCCAAAATATTACTATTCTCTCTGTCAAAATCACTCCGTCTTGATAAAAACTCATTCCAAATTATCAGCCATAACAACTCTACCATAGAGGTTGTTCCCTTTGCTAAACTACTTGGGGTAACTATAGATGAATAGCTAAAATTTGATACCCATATTCAGCAAAACATAAAGAAAACTCATGTAAAACTTGGCATGCTATACAGAAACATCCACTTTCCCTCTCCCTCTACAAGACAAACTCTTGCCACTACCTATCTACTTCCCTCACTAATGTATGGCGTTCCTCTACTAACAAACCTATCTTCCTCTCTCTCCTCCAAACCGTATGTCTGTTGAAATAAAATTTCAAAATTCACCACCAAAGCCAGTTATTCCTCCCATCACTGTACTGCCCTCCGCTTCTTAAACTGGTTAGAACTCGCCAACTATCTAGACTACCTCTAACTTACTACAGCCCACAGACTAATCTTTCAACCTAATAAATGCCCTGCTCTAACTAACATTCTACAATCGTACACCCCACACAGAACCCTAAGATCCACTCACCAAAACCTAATCACTGTCCACAAACCCAAGCGTCCTGCTTGTCACCTTCTGCTATCCTTTTCCTTAACCAAAAAATTGAATTCTCTCCTTCCTTCACTAAGGACTTGCGAAAACTTTG
The DNA here is from genome assembly GCF_019279795.1 of Protopterus annectens. Taxonomy (NCBI): domain Eukaryota; kingdom Metazoa; phylum Chordata; order Ceratodontiformes; family Protopteridae; genus Protopterus; species Protopterus annectens. The sequence goes on from NC_056735.1 coordinate 710,145,265, forward strand.
ATAACTTTAAATCTCAGCTCCATTCCTACTTCTCCTCCAACTGGAAATGCAACTGCATTCTCCCCACCTAACCTACTAACCTCCCTCCTCCATCGTGAACTATTAAACACCTGGCTAACACTGAATGCAGACTAATCTAATGATATTTTCATAAATGTATACATTGTAGGTAGCTTATTCCCCCTTTACTCTCTCTTTCAATGAACTCTTTACTGCCTTCTTAAATATTTAAATGCTATGTATCCATATAACAATTTCTGTTATCTAATATGAAATGTAATTGTAACTGTAACTGTTTTACTTTATTATGATTGTAATTGCAACTTAATCTATGTAATGTGGAGCTTTTCTCCCCGGGCCTCCACTGGAAATGGGCTCTTTGAGCCCAGTGGACCTCCCTGCTCATCAAACTGGAAATAAATAAATACACTTCAATACCATAATGTTTGCAGGGTTCCTATTAGAACTCCGAATGCTTGAAATGTCGAATGTCATATGGTCGACCCCATATGATTGACATTTCAAGAGTTCGAAGGTTAAACATAATGGCACAGTTCGGTGCAGAATGGGAGAATTTTCCTTTTCTGCACTGAAGTGCGATCTCAGTGTTGGTATATTTAAGTAGGGGGGTATGGGGGGTTGCAGGGGGCCTTGCCCACCCTACCTGCACCGTTAAGGTAATTTTTTTGTTTGTTTGTTTTATTATATATTCGAACTTTTGAACTTCAGTCATATGTTGTCGAACATATGATATTTGAAGTTTTGAAAGTTCGAATATATAATATAGACCCTGTTTGCACAATCCCCAGTGCAATAGTTTCACCACATTATTATGTCTTTCAATATACAGTCCTGTGGCTATTTGTGTGTCACAACCAGCAACAAGGTGCGTGACTGTTTACAATTCAGTTTTACAAAACCTACATCTGTCTGTTTCTCCCACATGTTCAATGGACTTTGTAAACCAGAGTGTGCATAGCCCACTATCTTGGGCTGCCAATATTAAGCTTTCATTTCTTGGTTTGTATTTGCCTCTCCTTAACCATTCTTGCGTCCGATCCTGATCAACATGAGGTTCTTCCAGATGTTTCTGTACGTGCAACTATATTTATGCATTTTCCAAATTTCTTGCCTTCTCATCTGAACCTTCACCTTACAGTCTTTCTTTTGTGTTTTGGCACACTCCGTTGCTGCCTGATTTTTATCTACTTCTGGTTTGATTTCCATTCCTGCTTGATGCTGATATGCTTCTGCTAGACTAAGCAAGGAAGTCATCTTACATTTATCCTCCTCATGTTTCAAAACTTTCACTATGTTTGCATCTTGTGAGGTCAGCAGATATGTGTACAGTCCCGCGATTGCAGATCTGTACATGTAATCAGTTTGAAGTGGGCCCACACCTCCTTCAGAATAAGGAATATGTAATCTTGGTATGTACTGATTTTTATAAATCATTTGATGAACATGAAGCATCATTCTTGTTTTCCTGTCTAATCTATCTAACATATTTTGGAGCCAGTCAGTCACTCCAAAACTGTAAGTTGGGACAGGAAGAGCAAATTGGTTTATAGCTTGAATTTTGTTCCTAGATGTCAATGCTGTTTTCAGGATTAATTTAAGTCCTCAAAAGTATTCCTAAGTTTTGTTCACATTTGTTCATGTTTTATTGTTCATCATTCACATTTCCAAATATTTATAGACTCCCTCTTGCTCAAGTTCTTTTATATCACATTCTTGTCCCAAATTGATGTTTTCTTGGTGCTGCAGTTTTACTTCTTTAAAGGTTGCTTTTGCACATTTATCAAGACCAGATGACATTCTTATATCATCTGCACTAAACTGATGTACTATGCAAGTTTCATTACACACAGTCTGTATGCTTGCACAATACATTGCTTGGCCATCCCCACAGACTTCGTCAACAGGCTGGCAGAATGAACAGATTCACTTGGTGACTAAGACAATGTAGGGGAAGAACCTGAAGTGGCGGTCAAGAAATCATTGTAGTAAATATGTAAACATCGCTTAGTATTTTGAATTAATTGGTGCAAGTAAGGAAAAAAATGCTTATTAGAAAAACATTGAAATCTTTCCTCCACTTCTTTTTTTTTAAAGGTAATTTTAGTTTAGGACCTCTGGTAAGGTTTTGTGTATTGTGTAAAATTGCAACTGTGGTGTGGTAAATACTATTCACATGAATGCAATGATAGTATTGGGCACATACTCAGTAACTTCCTTATTTATGGAGCCAATAAATCATTGTAAAACATATGTAAACATCAGTTAGTATTTTGAATTAATTGGTGCATGTGAGGAAAAAAATGCTTATTAGAAAAACATTAAAATCTTTCCTCCACTTCTTTTTTTTTTAAAGATGATTTTAGTTTAGGACCTCTGGTAAGGTTCTGTGTATTGTGTAAAATTCCAACTGTGGTGTGGTAAATACTGATCACATGAATGAAATAATAGAATTGGGCACGTACTCAGTAACTTTCTTATTTATGGATCAGTTATCTGCTGCATAGATAGCACCCAATCAGACTAAGGAATATAAACATCTATTTTATCAAAAAGCACTAAACCATCTAGTGACATTTGCTTTGTGAGATATACTGATTATGTTGCCTTGGATTTTGGGCCCCATTAATGTGAGGAATTCTACAGGGCTTAGCAGGATCTACATATTGATAATTTTGACTGCTGAGATAAAGAGTTCAAGACTACATAAGTGAACTTATTCTTCTTCTATGTCCTGACTTTTGTAATTAAGTTTCATGAGGTCCCCCAGACCCTCACTGAAACGAGGAATTTATTTAATGTGCATGTTTGCACCCAGTCTTTCCATTCGATCTGTATGAACTTGTAAGTATAAGAAACAAGGCGATTTGCAATGTATGTAGTTTAATATTTACACTTCATGCTTAGCATGGATTATAGTACAAATATAATTCATCTGCAAAGAAATATTTAATTGCTGTTAAGTAAAGTTCTTGTTCAATGACAAAGCTTTTTTTGCAGGTTAAAGCATGAATTAGAAGTCTGAGTAAAGAGTTAAATATTTTCAAGAGGTGTTTTATAATTTCATGCTTGCAGTGAGAGAAACTGATGAAAAGTACCCAAGAACATTTGGTTGAACACTGAAAGGAAAAAATGAGTTGCGTGCCTATAAAAAACATATTTTTGTTGGCAAAAGCAAGCAATGAATTCTTTAGGGAGTTTGTGTAAAAAGCGCCACGGAGCTCCATTTTAAATGGAAGTATTATGAACCCTTTTCTCATGCTTGAAATATGTAATCACAGTCACTGCTTATCAGTTTACAGCTCAAAACACGCAGACTGTTTTTCTTGCAAATGCTATGAAGGAGAAAAGAAGAAGAAAATAATTTAAATGCTCACTGTAACTATACGTGCATTTTCAGATGTTACTGAACTTCTCCTGTTCGAAGATTATATAAGGCACATTACAGAAGTCTGAATGGAAAATATGTCTTTCTGCAGTTGACATAAATATATGCAACGCTGCTGGTACACACAAAGGTATGCAAAGGATAACATGAGACTTTGCAAAATGGGGAATGGTGTAAAATATGGCAGCTTAAATTCAATGCAAAAACAGATTTTGGGAAGTAGTAACTGAAAAAAAGGAATACATTGACAGTACACCCCTAAGAGTTGACCCAGTTGCTTGGGATTTGGGAACTTATGCGGACAGTGACCTAACTTTTGAACAACATGCATTCATTGTTGTAAGAATGTTCTTCTATATTGAACCAATAATGACAACACTGCCCTATTCAGAACATTTCCATGATAAAAGTCTACTTCCACACACACGCACACACACACACACACACACACACACACACACACACACACAGATATATATACCTATATATATATATACACACACACACACACACACACACACACACACACACACACACACACACACACATATATATATATTACACATGCATAGAATGACAGTAGTGTAAGCCATAAGCATCTTGCACAGCTTCTCGCACTTATTTTCAATTTCAGTTTTTTTTTTTTGGGGGGGGGGTGGACAAAAGGCCAAAAACCAGGGACACATTTTAAATATTGCTTGTATAAATTTGGAAAGTTGCTTAAATAAAATGTAGTGCCACCATGAATTTCACTGGCAAGGCTTGAACCCAGGACCCTCTGCAGTACAGTCAGAGCAACATACTACTAAGCCAAATCAGTAGTTTCCTGAAAGACAGGAAAACTGAAACTTAACTGGCTATCATTTAGTGAATTCAGTCTCACTTCTTACCATAGCTCTCAACCTCTTAGCACAAAAAACATGGAAAAGCCAAAATTGGGGGGATACAGCCTCAAAATGGGGACAAATTTCAAATACAAATCTTATAAATTAAGAAAATTGCTAGAATAAAAGATTTTGTGTTACCATTTATTTTCTGAAGAATATGCAGTCTGAAATTCAAATGCCTGCCAGTATTTAGTGAAGTCAATCCTTCAGTGAGGAAAAGAACAAAAATATGAGGCATAAATTCACAAGTGGTGGTGGCTAGGGACTTTAGTCTCTTTTTACCTGCACCCAAGGTACAGGGTTTGAGCCTGAGTACCTCTAGCCACCAGATGTATTACAATCAAGGCATTTTTCACTCACACATGCACAGACACTCTTAACCTTCTGTTTCAAGCAGTAAAACATTGAGTGCAGAATACATTCAAGCCAGGAGCCCTATACCTGCTGTGTCAGTATTTTAAATCATAAAGGGATGCAGAAACTATGCATGCTTTATGTTACTGGAAGTACACGTGTTGAGGAGCTTCTTCTTACAGTTGTCATACTGCAAAGTAAAAGATTACAAGACACTGCAAGTCAGAATTGAATGATCCATTTCTCAATGATCAGGGGCATAACCGTAGAAAAACAGTGCACTGCAATGTTTCAGATGAAATTAACCACAGATGCCAGGAAGGCTAGAGCATGAAAGGAGTTTCCCAAGCATTAAATATGGTGTGTGGAAAAAGCCATAGAACAAATATGTGCCATAAGACAGTGAAAGGCATGTAGTTCAGGGAACGAGCTCTTGAGATGCATGCACAGTTTTGTGATGGCACAGAATTTATGCTACATGCTACACCAGCAATAATGACTGAAGATGTAATCTCACAGTGGCATGACTACAGCGGAAGGTATGCTTCATACTAGTAGTGAGACCAGGGGCGTCTGCCACATGCTGAATATGCCATCTGTAATATTGGAATGTTAATTCAGAACATACTCTAAATATGCTGACATATTGTCCACTTAGTACTGTATTCTGTATGCCAAGCAGCTGTGATGACATTTATAGCCATTTATCTTGTTCTCCTGTTTTTGCACTTCAACATTACAAGTGAAGATGCTGACAATACAAGACACACTAGGAGGATGTTATAACAGGTAGGCCCCTAATCTCACAACAGCCTGGTACTTCATTATGGGATTCACATAAGCAGACTATTTTGAGAGTGAGTGAGCCACTGATAAAGGCTAACTCTGACAACAACAAGCTGGGGCAGTAGCATCTTAGGCATGGTATTCATGCAACTATGAGAGCTGATGGATGATGGTCTTTCTGCTGCCATGTTTGCATGTTGTTAAGGAAGTGTAGAATACTGGTATTGGGAATGTTTACAAACACGCATGTTTGAGTTTAGCGGAGAGGATTGTAGTATGATTATTTCATTGTGATAACTCTGTGACGATGCTGTGAGTGTCAGTTGTATTTTTGTATTGTAGAACTAATTAAAAAATTATTTTTTTCACACACCCAAATTCCATAGTGTCTGTTAACTAGTCACATATTAGGAGAACTTTGAGTAATGTAATTTTTAACTGAAAGACTTGCACACAAAGTTTTTCACAACATCACCTGTTGTTGCTTACTAGTGAGCAGTCGTGCAGCAGTGAGCATGTACGTTTCTGTATTTTTTGGTCATGTATTCAGTTTGTGGTTTACATTGTTAAATGACATTGATGTATTTTCTGAAGTTAAACTTTTTGTTATCTAAAGTCAAGTAAATGATAGCTAAAAGATGGTCAAAGTCAGAGGCGCAAAATTGGAGTTGCTATCTGATTATGGTGATTTTTAACTATTTAAAAGATGTAGTAAAAGGATTTGCAGTAATACGCATTACCAAGAAAGGCATCTTTAAATAAATAAGTTTTAACTTTAAGGTTTGGTTTATTTAATAATTTTGTGTAGTCCTTTTTGGTTGTTGTCACAAAATCGGGTTTTAGAATACCACACTGTTTTGTTGCAAAGTCTTGGAGTTTTGAGAGTTATGACTGTAGATTTGTAGTTACAGCAGACTTTGTTTCTGTTCTGCACTGCAGTCTAACAATGCTCATTTGTCTTATTTGGGTTGTCTAATAAGATAGCTGTTTAAACACTCCAGTGCCATTTGTAGACTGCTTCTGTGAAGTAACTGGGCATACGCCATGTGCACAGCCATATACACTTTTGGGATTTTATTTATTTTGTATTAGTTAATGGGACGATACAGTTTGAGTTATAGTGGTTGGAAGACTTGTCCTAGACTCCCTTTATCAGCTCCGTAATTTGTGTTTTAATTGCATGACTAATTATTTGATTTTTTTTTTTAAAGACAAACACCGATCTTGTTGTGGAGTGAAGGTTGGCATATAATGGTTAATAAAATTTACTTAAATTAATTGAAAGAGGCAGCACACACACACACACAAACACACACAATGTCTCTCTCACTCACTCACTCTTAAGCAGTACCTGTAGAAGTCAAGTCCGTTCTCACAGCTCACAGCAGTTGTTTCTCCTTCTCCTTGCAGAAATAACATTTCCTTTTCCATCCGCAGCAGCAGTTGTTCCTTTCCATTTTCACAGCAGCAGATAAATCCATGTAGAGCAGTACACAGCACTCCATTTTCCACACAGATAGTTCCATTCAAACCGCTGGAAATGTGTGGATATGAGTCCTTGAGCTCAATTCTGACAGGCTGATGGAGCTGACGTCATCGCGCACATGACGACGTCAGCCAAAAAGTGCGAAAAATAATTTTCAAAACAAAAAGCTGGAAAAAAATTGGAAATGAAGGGGTGCCACTTGGGAATCGTGGCACCCCATCATTTGGACCCCAAAACTCGGTAAAAACTGAGTAATTCAGTATGGTTGGGAGGTATAATACCACAGCTCTAGAACAGATTTTCCATCCACATAAAACAAAGTTCATCCCTGTTCATATTCAAGCATAACTTGGATCTATGGATGGGAAACAGAAAATATTCCCCAGGAATACCTGTAGTACTAATGGGCAGAGATAGCTTATAAATGCTCTATCCCATGCATGGTGGCCCTCAAATTATTTATGGTATGCTCACAATCATTCTCATTAGGGGTAATATATAATTATCAACCACGGGATGAGAAAGGCCAGTCTTTAACTAAATAGGATAGATTAATCTGAGCACAAAAAGGGTACACTGGCTAGGCTTAAAATAGCTCATAAGGACAGCTAGCCCAGCACTTACCTATGAACATAAGAACCTTTACCCAGAAGAAAAGTAGTAGCAATACCAAAATTAGAAATTGTGATGCAGGCAGAGAGCCCTGACTATAACTCAGGCACGTTGAGAATAAATATTAGTCTTTCCAGCAAAGGCATTGACTAGGAATGGGGAAGGATGATGCGGATGGATAGCTTGGGAATGTTAAGTAGCTCTCAGTGGAGAGTTGTCCAAAGGGTAATACCACATAGGAGGTACCACTAAAAGCCAATTTCAGCAATCATTTGAGTATTACTGTGTTCTTCATCCAAGCCATAGGTAGCTTTACTTGTACCCTGTGCCATTCCTCAGTCTTGTGCCCCCGACTACAAGTTAAGGAGAAAAATAAAACAAAAAGTCCATACTTTGTGACAGGAAAAAAAAGCTCTTTCCCCTCCTTTGAGCACTGCAGCAAACTGCTTGCAGTATTTGACTACATTTGTAGCATGTGGCTTGTGCTGAAACACTTCAGCCTGACCACAAATGCAATATCAGCATTCTTTTCTGAGTACCGCTAAGTCAGTAGCAACCGATTGACATCTGCCAATCACAGTCCATAAGACATTGCAGTCAGGATGGCAGCCCCCTTTGTCCAACCCTAGCTACTTCTATGTTATCCATTATTGTGTGATACTGGAGTTAGTGCATGTAATAAGTGAGGGATGGTGTATGGGCGTCCATCTCATGGAAGGTGTAGGATGGCTTGCTCCCCCTCTTGCAAAAAAGCTTGTTCTGTAATTCACTGAAAGTCGCTTTCAGCAGTATTTTTTCAAACTTTTGTCTGTTGGACAAATACCATTTGATCTGCAATCATGAATCCATGTGCTTACTTCTGTTTGACAGGGAATAAAGGGATGTATGTGTTTCTCAGACATGCACATTGTTAATGTTCCCTGGCAGTAACTAGAAGACATAATGGGGTAGCATCTGCTTCTGGGGGGGGGTTGATTTGAGGGCTTATGTCACTTGTGGATCAGATTGACTATCCTGCCTTATGCCCTCTGTGCACTCACTGTTACGGTTCTACCAGGTATGTGTGGGAAAAGTGTTAGAAATTAAATACAATCCCTGTGAGGGTGACCTGTGAGACATTCTTATTGTGGAGTACACAGATGGTTGGCAGGCAAGTAGAAGTAAAATATTTCTCCAAAATAAAAAAAAAAAACACATACATGCAAAAAAAGTAGACCTGAGGGATAAGGATAATAATATCAGACAAAAAAGATGCAGAGAAGATATAGAACAGCCTTCCCCAACCAAAATGTTACCCTGTTTTCAACAAAAGTCATTTGCAGAAATAAAGACTGCAACTGGCAAACATACATTACTGGGGAGAAAAAGCAGATGGGAACAGTGATGGAAGTGTTTAAGTACCTGAGGAAATCCACAGAATCCATGTGAGTGTGTTGCTTCCAGGAGAGAAATGTGTGCATGTGTATTTATATATATCCCTTTGTGGAGTGGGATAACTGTTGCTGTGCTCCATTTAGTGGGCACAAAGCCTGACGCGAGGCTATTATTGAACATGGTGCTTAAGTGGGGAGCCAGTTTGTTCTGAAGTTTGTGTAAAACGCAGCCTGAGATGTTGTCCGGTCCTAGGGATGCTGTGTTTTTGGCTTTAGAGAGTGCAGCTTTTACCTGCATAGTTGTGATTACAGGGACGCTGCATTCTTCCTGTATAGATATGGGCCCTTTAGGGGGTGAGGGGGGGGGTAAAGTTAGCAATGAACCTATCTGCCAGGATGTTGGCAATATCAGTTGGTTCTGTAATTTTCGTGCCGTTGTGCTATAACTCAGAGCAGATCTGGGTGTTGCCATTGAGATTCTTGACATAGCTATAGAATGCTTTGTGGTTCTCCTTAGAATTAGTGGTGATTTTGTTTTCATAGCTAGCTTTGGAGGATCTTATAAGGGATCTCAGCTTCTTACTGAGGCTGACCAGGGAGCTACTCCACTCATGGGAATTTACTCTCTTTTGCAACAGTTTCTTCCTTCTGTCGTAGAGTTTGCTTATGGCAGGGGACCACCAGATTGGCTTCCTTTTTTTAGAGGATAGCATCTTAGTTCTGTTTGGGATAGCACGATCCATGCACTTGTGTAAGTGCTTATATAGTGCATTTGTGTAGGATTCAGCAGTTGCAACTGTATTGTCCATCTGCATGGGTGTCATGAAGTTCACCACTTCTGTCATAAGAAGCATGAAATTGGCTTTGGAGAAATGTTTTACCATGGTTTCCTTAATGGGGGGTGGGGGTGGGATGTGGATATCAAGGGTGATTAGCTTATGGTCAGATCGGACCAACGAGTAGTTGATTTCAGGTGTGGAACACCGGTCACTCATGTTGGTAATGACTAGGTCTAGGATATTGTTGCCCCTGGTGGGGGTGTGGATAAGTTGATCCAGGGCATTGGAGTTTATGAATTCCAGAAAGCGTTGAGCTAAGGTGTTGGTTTTTGACAGACGAGTACCAGTAAGATTGAAAGGGAAGGTCTACAAGAGGGTAGTGAGACCAGCTATGTTATATGGGTTGGAGACAGTGGCATTGACAAAAAGGCAGGAGTCAGAGCTTGACGTGGCAGAGTTGAAGATGTTAAGATTTGCACTGGGTGTGACGAGGATGGACAGGATTAGGAATAAGTATATTAGAGGGTCAGCCCAGGTAGGTTTGGAGACAAAGCCAGAGAGGCAAGATTACGTTGGTTTGGACATGTGCTGAGGAGGGATGCAGAGTATATTGGGAAAAAGATGCTAAGGATGAAGCTGCCAGGTAACAGGAAAAGAGGAAGGCCTAAGATAAGGTTTATGGATGTGGTGAGAGAGGACATGCAGGTGGTTGGTGTGACAGAACAAGATGCAGAGGACAGGAAGAAATGGAAACAGTTGATCTGCTGTGGCGACCCCTGACGGGAGCAGCCGAAAGAAGAAGAAGTTGAGCTAAGGAGTTGATACACAAGTAGTTTTCCCAGTTAATGGTGGGGTATTTGAAGTCGCCCATTATTAGGGTGTTTGGTTGAACCCTAATATTTTCTAGTACATCAAGAAAAGAGGAGTGGGAATCTGGATCTACTTTACATGATCGACATTTCACAAAGCTGAAGACCATATGGCCGAGACCATATCATCGGCTTTTGAAATGTCAATCATGTAAAAAAAAAAGAAAAAACACAATAACTTACCAAAGCATTGCTAGCAGGGGGGCAAGCCCCCTTTCACCCTCCCCATGGGGGACTCTGCCTTCCCTCCATACCCTCCAAAGCTTAAATATACCAACTCTGAGATTGCACTACATTGCAGAAGATGGCAATCTTTCCATTCTGCACTGTACGGAGATGCCCGTTCCGCATGGCTGACATTTCAAAAGTCGATCATATGGTCTTCGGCTTTTCTGAAATGTCGACCATGTGTATGTGAAGGGGACCCATATATACACACACATACACATACATATCCATGTACTATACGGATATATATATATATATATATATATATATATATATATATATATATATATATATATTTTTAAACAATGGCACCATATAAAAGGCACAAGGTACATTTAACTGTAAAGAATATATGAGCAATGGATTATTGGAAGAGGCTTTGTGGTAAGGTGGTAGTTTCACAAACACCAATGGCATTCAGTAGTGTGTTGATCAGAAATGCCTTTTTTGTTAAGTAAGACCTATGGATTTTCCAGAATATAGGGAAATAAGCAAACTAGGCTGGCCTTGCAGATCATATCAGCCATCAAACTCTAAGTTCAATGATGAAAAGAAACTATAAACTAATAACAAAATCCAGGCTTTAAAATACAACTACACTGCTACTTATCTTCCATCATAACTACTTTTCTAATAATCTGTTTTTTTCTCTATATTACAGTAATCTTAACTTGAACCATAAATGTAAACTGACTCTTTTAGCCTTAGGTTTTCCCCTTAAGCTCCTTACTAATAATTTCATAACTACTAACCTGCCATCAGATTATTAGATCAATTAAATATGCTATATAATCACTGTTCTGTATGCAACAGTTTGTTATATAATCTGAGTTTTATTGTATAGTTTTCCTGATGTGTTGTACAGTTTATTTTTACTGCTTGTCGTGTTTTTGATTGTTTATGTCTGAGTGTGTACTCATTTTATGAATGAACTACAGCAGGGGTGCTTGTGGGAAACATTATCTGGTACTGCATCATGAATATCATGTGATAACTGCATAGCTCCCGTGTCCCAAAGTCAACTGCAGACTAGAACTCTGTAAGACTGGTAAGTCTGTAAACCAGTCAGCAACCCTATAACAAAAAATAATAATATATGTTCTATTTATTTATTCATTTATCAACAGTATTGTACTTTTATGTAGAGTTTGGAGTTATGAGTAATAGGGCAAAGTGTTTCACCTTCCTATCCCAAGATGTTTCAACAACTGCTCTTCAAAAAGTTTGATACTTTTTCAGGAAGTTAAGTAAGCAGGAACAGTGTAGACAAATGTATGTAGTCTAACTACAACCAGCAGTCTTAAGAAGAGAAAGGCCTAGCACCATCCTTAACATGCCTAAAAACGTCCATTCTACAACAACATTGCCTCAAAGGAGACATTTTAATTTGGGCAGTGTCAATAGTTTAACTTATTAGAAGTCTGCCAGTAACCCATAATGGAACACAGAGCAGAAACTGACGAGAATGGAAAAGCTTACTACTAGTTTTAAACAGTGACTACAGACTAGACACGGTTATAACCCTGAAACAAGGCAAGAACGTGCATAGACTTGAAACATCTGCATTAAGTAATAAAAAATAAGCAATATCCTTTTTTTTGAAAACTGAAAGAATTGTCTCAACTATACCCAATGTGAAATATTTCTCTATACTAGATGCAAACCAAAGCTTCAGGGTAATTGTGTACATGAAGCCAGCTCAAAGCTGTGTATTTTTAAGAAGGTGCAGGCTCCCAGACTGTCTCTTGCTATAACATTTTTGCCTGAAGTATTATGGAAAGCCATAGCTAGAACTTGAGAAAGACATGGATAGTGTAGTTTGTATGTATGTATGTATGTATTTAGGTTCATAGTTAGGTACTAGGCTATCGGCCCAAGGGCCTACGTAAGCCTAGCCAACAAGGTTCCCTGGCTTACGCCACCCAAGACAGTTATTTTCCTGTGCCAATGTCGAGCAGAGACACAGAAGTGATCCCCTGGGTCTATTTCCTATTTCCCATCCACTCATCAAGATTTTTCTTGAAGAGTGCTAATGAAAAACTTTGCTTGACATAGATGGGTAGTCTGTTCCAGAGTATGAGAAGTCTCTGGGACAGGAATCTATCCCTCCAGCATGTCCTGTTTATTATGGTGACAAGGTTTAGGTCCCCAGAGGGTGTAGCTCTGAGGGATTGGGATTTCTTTAGGTGTAGCATGTCCAACAGCTCTGGGTTTTACATAGCTTTATATGTTAGGCAGAGATCACCTCGGAGTAGGCGATATGCTATGGAGTAAAGCTGGAATGTTTTGAGTCGGTCAGTGTAGGGCATTTGTTTGAGGCCAGTAATCCTCTTTGTGATGTACTTCTGTGGCCTCTCCAGCTGCTGCAGATGTCTTGTGAGGTACATTCCAAAAGGGGCGTTGTACTCTATAATGGGTCTATTGAGTGTCGAGTAGAGAGGAACAATGACCTCTTTTTTCCTGGATGAGAACCCTTTTATGATGAGGTGTGCCATGTAGAAGGACTTCCTGACTACTGTGGCAATGTGACTATCAAAGGAGAGACTACTGTCCACCTGGGTCCCAAGGTCTCTTATCACACATTCGGTGTTAAGTAGTTTGCTGCCTATGTGGTAGTTCATGGGTACAGAGTTTTTACCAAAGGGGATGACACTGCACTTTTTGGCATTGAGCTTGAGGGCATGGCTCTGACACCAGGCATCTGTCTCAGCGAGGCCCTTTTGTAGGATGTCCACATCATTTGGGGACTTGACTATGGCTCCTAGTTTGCAGTCATCTGCAAACTTCGTTAGCCAGAGGCCTTCTGTGTTAGCCTGTACTTCAGAGAAGTAGATACCAAACAGGAGAGGTCCCAGGATGATACCTTGTGGTACTCCACTTTTCACTGCTTTAAGGTTAGATTTGGAGTCTGCAACTTTTACAGTGTGGGTTCTGCCAGTGAGCCAGTTGGCAACCCATCTTGTGACTTAGGGATTTTTACCTAGTTTAGTGAGTTTTGCTATAATTCCAGAATGAGGGATGGTGTTGAAAGCCTTGATGAGGTCAAGATAGGCTGTGTGAACCACCTTACCCTCATCTACGGCTTTGGTGACTGCCTCAAACAAGTCGATCAGGTTCAGGAGGCATGATCTGCCTTTCACAAACCTGAACTGGGTGGGATCCAGAGTTTGGAGGTTACCAATGTCTTTGTTTATGAGTTCCATGATGATACGTTCCATGGCCTTGCAGACCAGGCTCATCAGGCTAATAGGTCGATAGTTCCCGGGGTCAGTGGTGGCTCCCCCTTTGTGGAGTGGGATAACTGTTGCTGTGCTCCATTCAGTGGGCACAAAGCCTGATGCAAGGCTATTATTGAACATGGTGCTTAAGTGGGGAGCCAGTTTGTTCTGAAGTTCATGTAAAATGCAGCCTGGGATGTTGTCCGGTCCCATGGATGCTGTGTTTTTGGATTTAGAGAGTGCAGCTTTTACCTGCATAGTTGTGATTACAGGGACTCTGCATTCTTCCTTTATAGATATGGGCCCTTTAGGGGGTGAGGGGGGGATAAAGTTAGCACTGAACCTATCTGCCAGGATGTTGGCAATATCAGTTGGTTCTGTAATTTTTGTGCCATTGTGCTGTAACTCAGAGCAGATCTGGGTGTTGCCATCGAGATTCCTGACATAGCTATAGAATGCTTTGTAGTTGTCCTTAGAATTAGTGGCGATTTTGTTTTCGTAGCTAGCTTTGAAGGATCTTATAAGGGATCTTAGCTCCTTACTGAGGCTAACCAGGGAGCTCCTCCACTCATGGGATTTTACTCTCTTTTGCAACAGTTTCTTCCTTCTGTTGTACAGTTTGTTTATGACACGGGACCACCAGATTGGCTTCCTTTTTTTGGATGATAGCGTCTTGGTTCTGTTTGGGATAGCACGATCCAAGCACTCATGTAAGTGCTTATAGAGTGCATTTGTGTAGGATTCAGCAGTCGTAACTGTATTGTCCATCTGCATGGGTGTCATGAAGTTCACCAATTCTGTCTTAAGAAGCATGAAGTTGGCTTTGGAGAAATTTCTTTATCGTGGTTTCCTTAATAGGGGGTGGGGGTGGGATGTGGATATCGAGGGTGATTATCTTATGGTCGGATCGGACCAACGAGGAGATGACTTCAGGTGTGGAACACCGGTCACTCATGTTGGTAATGCCTAGGTCTAGGGTATTGTTGCCCTTGGTGGGGGTGTGGATAAGTTGATCCAGGGCATTGGAGTTTATGAATTCCAGAAAGCGTTAAGCTAAGGAGTTGGTACATGAGTAGTTTTCCCAGTTAATGGTGGGGTAGTTGAAGTCACGCATTATTAAGGTGTTTGACTGAAGCCTAATATTTTCCAGTACATCAAGAAAAGAGGAGTGGGAATCCTGGGGCATGTTGGGGATCTGTAGCAAGCTACAATTTGGATTGCAGTTTTGCCCAGAGCTAGTTGCACTTGGATAACCTCGGATGATTTATGCTGATCAACTAGCCTGGAGGTGTGGATATCCTTAATGAATATGGACACACCTCCACCTTTGGTGTTTTGGTCCAGGTTACATGGCCAAAAAGTGTGGTATGAGTTATAGGCTGGCAGTGCAGGGGTGCTCTCTGGAGCCTTGAACCAGGTCTCAGTCACTGCACAGATTTCAATGTTCTCCATTTTAAGGAGTGCCTTGGGTGAGTGCATTTTGAGATTTAGACTTCTAGCATTGAGTAGCATTACCCTCAGTTTTTCCTTGCCTGTTCCTGCTACGGTGGGGAATTTGTCATTTGAACCTTGCCTAAAAAAGACAGTATAGGGGCAGCAAGAGCCTTAGCTAGTATCCAGAATCCCAGGGGCGACAGGTGCAGGCCATCTGTGTACATGAAGTTTGTTTATTTACCTCTAATTACTTGAAAAGTCTGACTGGGTAGGTGCCCATTTTCAGCAGAGGCTTCTGGAGAAAATTTCCAAAGTATTACAAAGTATTACAAAGATATTTTAAGAAAAATAATTTTGCAGTCTTCAAAAATAATACAAAATCATCTACACTTCAAATAATTATACCAAATTAGACACAATGTGAAAATGCATTGGTTAAGAATAGATACAACTCGTATGGCAATGATTTGATATTTAAAGAAAATTTTTATCCATTTTGTAGAGAAATTAAAGTAGGTTATTGTACTATAGATGGGGACTGCAGTGTGAATTGAGAGAAAAATAGGCTTATGGCATATTTAGAAAAGTTAAGGAAGAGAAATATATTGAAGCAAGGAAGTGAATGCAGAAGGGAAATTAAGGAGATGTATGGTTTTAATAGGTACTTGTTCATTTTTAGGGATATAGTTTATTATGGGGTTGAGCAAGAAAAGAGCCATATTTTGGCTAGGAAGTCTTTCAGACTGCTTGTAAAGGACTGGAGGGAGGGTAATGACCTAATGGGTACAGATAAGGGCTTCTAGGCCTTAACAACATGGTATAAGTATAGACCATGCCCAGCAGATTCCATGGAGTTGTGGACAAAGAGGAGTTTTTGGTTATTAGATCATAATGACCAATTGGGAACATAGTTGTGTAAAATGGTATTTAGTGCCTGACAAGATGATGAATGCTGGATAATTTTAAAGGTAATGAGACACTGTTTATATGTTAGTTGATGGGGTAGTTCTAACAAATTTAGGCTTTAGTGCTCTACAGTGGTGTGTTCTCAAAGGGGTATTTGTGCAAATTTAGACACCTTATTATATCATTGTTCAAGTTTTGATTTTTGTGATGCCAGTATCAAAAAAATCAAAACTTGAACAATGATATAATAAGGTGTCTATATATATATATATATATATATATATATATATATGTGTGTGTGTGTGTGTATATATATATATATATATATATATATATATATATGTATATATATATATATATATATATATATATATATATATATATATATGTATATATATATATATATATATATATATATATATGTATATATATATATATATATATAGAAACCAGGAATATAAGATTAAATTAAGAAAATTACTGGACAGATTAAGGAATTATAATCTTAAAAGCAGCAAGAGTAAATATCAGATTTGTACAATCAATCTGAAGTGCATCAGTCATAAACTTATATTTGAAAGAATCAAATCAGATGCAGCAAAATTTGGCAACTTAATGACCGATCACATCTGAAATTACTGCAGATGCAACTTGTTAAAACTATTACTTTTACTAAATGTTTTTCCCACTCTTTCCCTTAGGTGGTGTAGACTGAAATTTTGTTGTATAAATTAGGAGATGTGGGACACCCAGCTCCTGGTACACCCACATCAGACTTTCTGCTAGTTGTAGTGAATTCTATGTTCAGCAAGTTGTGCCTGGGTCATTCATTAGAAATCAGAAAAAAGTGAAAGCTGTAGGACAGGTGCAGAAACCAGAGGCAAACATACCTTAAAGAGAATTCTAAGCATAGGGTAAAGCATGTCTAAGTACATACCAAGTATTACAGACATTTCTATGCCTTTAGGAAACTAGACTGGAGATAATGTTGATTCTGTTTAGTCGCCGGAACAGAATAAAGTATTTGAATTTTTGAAAAGTGAAGAAAAGTTAACTTTGAAGTTTTATGATATATCTTATCCATGCTGCTTCGCAGATCATTTCTAGCCAGTATAAACACGGAGCAGTGCTGATATAATTGGCTGTACTAGCTGTTATGTATGAATGTGACAAATTCAGTGAATATATTGAAACAAATAGCACTGTGTATGAATGTGACAAATTCAGTGAATATATTGAAACAGCGTGTCTATGAATGTGACAAATTCAGTGAATATATTGAAACAGCACGTCTATGAATGTGACAAATTCAGTGAATATATTGAAACAGATAGCTCTGACAACTGTTCAGTGTGTTTATGAATTCTGAAGCTGTCATAGTGCATCACAGTCATGAATTGTCATTGACTTACATTCTGTTGTATATTGTACATGATTGGTGCTTTCACTTTGGCCACAGTTGTGCAACCATGGATTTAGTAGATATGTAAGGGGATGAAGCCCCTCTTTGGGGTGGTTGAAGCCTCCCATATAAAATATGTATTGTATGTATGAGGGTGGTTGGAGTATTACTGCAATGTTTCTATGCAGTGGTTGTAGTTTGTTTTTGCTGCAGAATGCTACTCTTTCAAGTATGACTGTTCTAGTTATATGTTAGGTTTTGTAGAGTTTGAAAATCACTGTAAATCTTTTTTTTTCTTTTTTTTTTTTACTTTTTGTTTTCTTTTTTGAAGTAAGCAAGCCAGGCTCTGTTGGTCTTCTTGTTTGACAAATGTAGATTCAATATTTTGATGGTTTCAGTATGTGTATTTTTGATGCACTGTCATTGATTAAGGGGGTTGCCGAATTGCACAGTGATGTACTTAATTGTAACTAAATATATATGTGTAGTCTACCAATACTGGAAGAAATCAAAACATTATGAAACATTTTCAAGAAATCATATGAAGGTCTAACTATACTGAGATTATAAAAAATGTTACTTAGTTTTCAGAAATATGGTTTAACTGTTTGGTATAAAGTGACTAAAGAAATATAGAATGCAGATTTGTTAAGCAGACCCTGTCTGCAAAAGAAAAAAGAGAACTCATATAGTGATGTTCTTAAGGTGCAGGAGACAGTGTTACAGTTCACAGTGTATCAAAACAAAATGAAGGGACTTCTTCAGAAAGACAAGTAAAGGCAGCAGCTAATTCAAGAGGAAAGTATGAAAAGCTGACCAGAGCAGACTTCAGGAATGTATCAAGACATTCAATTATATTATCTTTATAAAGGTGAAATAAGCTTTATTCAAGGTTTTAATGTTCAAATGCATGAAAATCACAATACCTTACCATTGACAGCGATTATGTGGGAGAAAGTCCACAAATCATACCTGTGTATTGTTAAATGAAAAAAAAAGTGATATTCTTAACTAAAATAAGACTAAACTAACAAACTATAAAGTGTTTAACAGATCCATGCATCCAATACTATCCATTTGCAATCATCTCCTATAGTGACCCTATGGACAGCCACCAACATCCACCATTTTACACAGCTCTACAAACCACATACAGTGACATATGTAAATTTATTTCCCTAGTCCCAGGAGACCACATACATTCTTTTAAAAGGTAAATAGCTTGCCCTGCATCTCAGAGCCACAGTACGGGTAAAAGGTTTTGTCTTCAAACTTACCAACCTGAACTCTTCCCCTTTCTGGCAGGTAGTCTACATGACAGAACTTTCCCAAATTAAGATCCCCCCCCCCCCCCACATACACCACTACTCTGCAAGCATCTCTATTCACCAGAACATGACTTCTCCACTCTGGCACATACTACTAGTAATTGTCTGTCCTTTCCCCTGATTTTTGCCTTTATGTTGTTGTCAAATGCTGTACATCTTGTTCTTATATAACGTTATTGTTTAAGTTTCATGTGTATGTATTAAAATAATTTACAATTTTTTATAATTTTGTAAGTAATATCCCATCCCTCGGCTGTCATTGTTAATTGTCTAAACATTTACTGCAAACTAGACTGACAGAATTATATTATTACTAAATAATTTATTCAGTAAGGAAGTTCCTGTAAGTTGGCTAAACCTTTTTTTAAACAATGTAATGATTTTTTTTTTTTGCTAGTTTGGATTCAGTGTACTCACTTTCTATAACACTTTTTGTTTTTTCTGTAGTAATGTAATTTCATGACAAGTATATAATCTTGTTACTCACACGTAAACGTATGGCATGTTAGTATGCACATCATCTGAAACATTGTTGCATTATGATACCTTCCTTTGTTTTTTAAATAGGCCTGTGTAATTCCGTTGACAGCTGGATGATTGTTCCAAATATCAAGCAAAACCATTATACTGTGCATGGGCTACAAAGTGGCACAAAGTACATCTTCATTGTGAAAGCCATTAATCAAGCTGGGAGTCGGAGCAGTGACCCAGGAAAACTAAAAACAAACAGTAAGAATTCATGTCTACTAAAACCTTCCATTACTTAAAGCGTATTATGATGATGATGATTATTATTATTATTATTATTATTATTATTATTATTATTATTATTATTATTATTATTATCACTGTTGTTTTTGCTCTTCTGTTGGATTCATGAAGTTATTTATTTTAAACATTTTAATTATTACCCATAAAGGCATAAGTTTATATTTTAATTAATGTTTCTGTCTTAAATAAAAACAATTTGAGCTACATCACGTTACAGGTAGCATGACAAGCTTTTGGTTTCTCCCTGTGAGGTCCTTGTTTTCATGTGCAAATTATTTAACTATATCAGTCTTACGTCTTGCCAGCCCTACATCAGAAATATGATTTCTACCTCCCCTGTGTTAGCCCTACAAGGCAGTCAATAGCTGTTAGCATGTGTAGTCAGTAGTTGTTAGCATATCATGGTGTACTGCGTCACCTTTTACATCCAGCACTGGGAGTTTATTATTTTCAGTGCGGTAGCTGAACTGTGATTTAAGTTCCAGCCTGTTCTAATAAACATATCTCTCAACTGTCCAGAATTTTGCAGAATGTCCATATTTTGTCTCATAGGTTTGGTCTGTACCACATAAAATTTGTGGTTTTCTGCCAAATCATCAAGGACTGAAGTCATTAAATAATAACAGACGTTTCGGTTTCAGATCCTTCAAAAAATGTATGCTGATGCAAAATCTTTTATTCTAGCAAGTTTCTAAATTTATAAGAGCAAAAGATGTAAAAACCTGTCCCTGATTTGGGGCCTTTGCCCCCACCCCCATTACTTTTGGTTTTCTCCAGAATTATTTTCCTAAAAAGTTGAGAGGCATTGTCAAGAACGCATTTTAAAACTTTGTATTAACAAGTAAATTGCTTTTTAATTTCATACCTGTCATCTTGGTTGTCAGATACCAGACAGAGTTCTCAGATCACCTCAGTGGTGTCCTGTTCACCAACACTTTGTTTACAGACAAGTGTGTGGCCTATTTGTCTTTGCAACAAAAATGCTGGAAACCTAGTTAACTAAGATAGATGAGTAACACAAAATGTAGCTCATTAAAAGAGCTCTAAAGCTTTCTGTGATTTGCAAGAAAGAATGTCACATTGTAAATGCTTGGCAAAACTAGTAAATTATTGCTACATGAGAATAAGCTGAAATACTATGGGAGCTCCATGAGCAAGCTTCTGTTATAGGTAAAGGATGAACAGAAGGAGTAAATTATATATCCTTAAACTGGTTCCCCCAGCTACTCAGGGAATGCTAAGAGTGGTATGTGAAACTGGAAAAATGTATTACTTAAGAACCTGGAGCCAATGGGAAAAAGCACCCCAGACCTCTCATAGCTGGCATGCTATAGTAGTCCGGAAAAAAATGCTAATGTCGACTAGTGTGCCTAGTTATGTCCAGTGATAATACCATAAGATTTCCACATGACGTTTCTCAGCAGAGGTATTCAAGTTCCTGCTCAGAATCAGTTTTCTTATAGTTTCAGGAGATTTGTAGCACTGCAAGTTCTAAAGAATGTTGTTTCCCTTCTCAGTCAAATGTGGAAGGATCTCAAATATGGTGTTTTCCATGGATTCATGGTCTAAAGCTTTCAGAGTCCACCACACCTCAGAAGATATTGTGAGATCTAGGTGTATCTTTTGGTGTCTAACATTTTCAGCCATGGTTTACATATGTTTGAGAATTAAGCACTCAACAGCAATGTAACTGAATCAGCCTTTCTACAGACAGCTGCTGAGGTGACAAAAGATCCTGTATCTGAAGCCAGCCAAGCAGCAACACAGCATAAAAGTGTGACAGCATTTCTGTCTCATGTAACAACTTACAGTACACACTTGGCAGATGAGTTAATGATGTTGTCTATGACTAGAAGCCAGGCTTGAACACTGATCTTAGAATGCTTTGGTGAGAAGGTCTGCAAGTACCACATTATGGCAAGTGCATCAGTCATGCCAAGGTCTTTCATCTTCTCAGAGGCTCATAATTAAAGCACGGCTCCTGAAAAGTATGTAGCTAACATGGTGTTTTTGTGGGGTTTTTTGGGGGGGGGTGTGGGGTGTGGCAGACACTATTTAACAGTGTTTTTTAAACTGGACTTTTGTCAGTATGTGGACAATGGACAATTAATGTTTCCATCCAGTGCAAGGGGATAGTGTCAAATTCTGCTGATGTCACACTCAGATCTTCTAGATTCACAGCTGTCATCCTTCATTTTACTGTTCATCTTGCAGATAATGTATAGATACAGGTTCATAGGCTCTTAGATAGGTACTAGGCTATTGGCCCTAGGGCCTATACAAGCCTAGCCAAAAATGTACCCTGGCTTTCGCCACCCAAGAAAATTATTTTCCTGTGCCGCTGTCAAGCAGAACCACAGAAGTGATCCCCGGGGTGAATTTCCTATTACCCATCCAATCATCAAGATTTTTCTTGAAGAGTGCTAATGAGGAGCTCTGTTTGACATAGATAGGTAGTCTGTTCCAGAGTATGGGAAGTCTCTGGGACAGGAATGTATCCCTCCAGCATGTTCTGTTTATTGTGGCAACAAGATTTAGGTCCCTAGAGCATGTAGCTCAGAGGGATTTGGATTTCTTTAAGTGGAGCATGTCCAACAGCTCTGGGTTTGACATAGCTTTGTATGTTAGGCAGAGATCACCACTGAGTAGGCGATATGTGACGGAGTAAAGCTGGAGTTATTTGAGACGGTCTGCATAAGGCATCTGCTTGAGGCCAGTAATTCTCTTTGTGAGGTATTTTTGCGGCCTTTCCAGTTGTTGTAGATGTCTTGTGAGGTGCATACCAAAAGGGGCGTTGTACTCTATAATGGGTCTAATGAGTGATGAGTAGAGGGGAACGATGACCTCTTTTTTTCTGGATGAGAAACCTTTTATGATGAGGTGCGCCACGTAGAAGGATTTCCTGACCACTTTGACGATGTGATTATCAAAGGAGAGGCTACTATCCACCTGTGTCCCAAGGTCTCTTATCACACTTTCGGTGTTAAGTAGACTACTGCCTATGTGGTAGTTCATGGGTACAGAATTTTTACCAAAGGGGATGACAATGCACTTTTTGGCATTGAGCTTGAGACCATGTCTTTGACACCAGACATCTGTCTCAGTGAGGCCCTTTTGTAGGATGTCCACATCATTAGGAGTTTCAATTATGGCTCCTAGTTTGCAGTAATCTGTGAATTTAGTTAGCAAAAGACTTTCTGTTAGCCTGTACTTCAGAGAAGTAGATACCAAACAGGAGAGGACCCAGGACTGAACCCTGTGGTACTCCACTTGTCATTGGTCTGAAGTCTGATTTGGAGTCTGCTACTTTCACAGTGTGGGTTCTTTCAGTAAGCCAGTTGGCAACCTATCTTGTGACACAGGGATTTATACCTAGTTTAGTGAGTTTATCTATAATTCCAGAGTGGGGGATGATGTCGAACGCCTTGGCGAGATCTAGATAGGCTGTGTGAACCACCTTACCCTCATCCATGGCCTTGGTGACTACTTCAAAGAAGTCTATCAGGTTTAGGAGACATGATCTGCCTTTTACAAACCCAAACTGTGTGGGGTCCAGGGTTTGGAGATCTCCAATGTCTTTGTTTATGAGTTCCATGATTAACCACTTGTTGTTGCTGTCTGAAGGATATATGCCTAAGTGACACATACCTCAAATGCAAAACTACCAACTTTCTATATCCATGTTTTATTCATTATCTTTCCACTCTCTACCTTCCCCAACAGCCAAATCATTATCTGTAGGACTGACAGCTATTGTGGAAAACAGAGACACTGTCTGCACAGCTTTGTGACACAAAGGGGCCATGCCTTAACTGAGACCCAAATGGCCTAGGTTTAGCCAATAGCTCAGGCAGTAGGTGAGTCAGCAGGGGAGTGACAGAAGTGAAGTTTCCCGAGCTGGTGTATCCGTCCTTGAAGAAGGGAAATGGCTATTGCCCCAGCATAAGGACTCTCCCTAAGACAGATAGATAGATAGATAGATAGATAGATAGATAGATAGATAGATAGATAGATAGATAGATACGGACTAGGCTAACTGCCCTTGCAAGCCATTTTAAGCCTAGCCAATTATCTCTTGTGAGACTCAAACCCTGCACCTTGTGTTTGTAAGACAAACACCTTAACCAATAGGCCAGCCTCGGTTGCCTGAGCTTGACAACTCACTACATAGGGCCCAGGGATACATGAACCTGTCCAAAAGTCAACTTATCTTTGGCTGAGTAATGTATGTGCATAGGAGGGCACACCACCTTCAGCTTGGCATACCAGGGCATTGTACCATGCAAGCTGATTAACAGGCAGGGCCCTAGGCGTATTAACAGAAAATCCAGTCTCCACAAGTTGACAACAAACTGATGCCCTTATTTTCACCCTTTTCTTGTAGTCTGACAATCAGTAAGATGTATTAACAAAACTTTAGTCCCTTCTTGAAAGATGAGACCTCCAACGGGGCCTCTATGGGAAGATTACTTTGTCAGGCAGCTTAGCAGCAATAGGGTGTGTCATCAGTTTGGGCAATCTCCTCCTGAAAAATGAAACTCCCTTCTCCCCATGGGTTTGATATGGGATGTTAGCATTTTCAGGTGGCCTTTAAGGCAACAGCAGTAACAGTAACCACCTTAGGAATGAGAAGAACCTGTACAGAGTATTGTAGAAAGCTGTGCTGTAATCTGAAAATTGACATCTTTGGATTGAGGGTCAGAGGGAGAGGGCCCAAAGATGGACACGCTCCAACAGTACTCTTTGCTCCGACTAGAAGTGTTATGATAGGAACTGCTTTACTGCATTCATAATAAAGTTAAAGATATTTTAGATTGTGATTCACAGTACAGTCCATCTCTGCATTTTCATAACCCAAAAGAAAATAAATAATTTGCTAACTTGTTTGCTTTTTTCCCTTTTTGTCATAGTGTTATATCTTACATGCATTTCTGTAGAAGCTTGCCAGGTTGGCAAATAAATAAATATTTGAAAAATGTTTCAGAGCTTATACAATTTGCTGTATTCAGTGAAATGTACTGTAACCCTTAATCATAACTATGTGCACTATTCTTAAAACAGTTTTTTCTTTCATCATCTCCCACAATGTAAGCCTATCAGACTTCCCCTCAATCTGATGTTATTTTTAGGTATTAGTGGTACTGCCTTTTTTGTAGCAGATATCATGTGACTATCCTTAGGGCATTTTCAGTTTCATCTCATCCTATCCAATGTCATCTCTAGCGCAGAGGGTTAAGACTATTAATTGCTAATGAGCTGCACATCCTGTACTCCTTGTTTTCAGAATTAGTGTCTCTATTTGCATAATGCATATCTCTAGCACCTCATTTAAAAAAGGCAAATATTCCAGGCTATCCCTGTTAAATGACATTTGTGTCAAATTGCCTACCCACTTCATAAATGATTTAAACAGTGTTAGAGGAGTCAACCAAAGGGGGAAGAGGAAAACATTTTCTGAAGATGTAAATTGTACGAATGGCGCCTGTACAAAAGTACCGCGTTTTACAAAAGCACTGTGGCAAATGGATTATGGATAGGGTAGAGACAAGGTATTAATAAAGATTGTGCCTCTATCTTTTGGACCATCTGACATTTCTGTCTTTAACTAACATGTATATCTTAAAGTCATGAACAGGTATGTGCATATTGTTCTATATACTGCATTTTCTCTTCCATCTGAAAGGTCTGTATATTTGCTCTGGACAGAATTCTTGAACATTCTGCCCCATAGATCAGGGCTGGTATAACACAGAACTGGGTAGTAAAGCCATAAGTGATTCATTAAGATTGCTATGTGGGAACAATACTTTGTACACAATCATACCCCGTTGTGTAGCCATAATAATTCATGTTTGGAATAGCCATGTCAGTGATCCCACCCCAGGGCTGTACATCATTCCCAAAGACTACACCACCCACATAAAGGTTGATCCCACCCCAGGGCTGTACGTCATTCACAAAGACTACACCACCCATATAAAAGGTGATCCCACCCCAGGGCTGTACGTCATTCACAAATACTACACCACCCATATAAAGGCTGATCCCACCCCAAGGCTGTACGTCATTCACAAAGACTACACCACCCATATAAAGGTTGATCCCACCCCAGGGCTGTACGTCATTCACAAAGACTACACCACCCATATGAAGGGTGATCCCAACTCACGACTGTACGTCATTTATAAAGACTACACCACCCATATAAAGGTTGATCCTACCCCACGGCTGTACATCATTCACAAAGACTACACCACCCATGTAAAAGTTGATTCCACCCAAAGGCTGTACATCCTTCACAAAGACTACACCACCCATATAAAGGTTGATCCAACACCAGGGCTGTACGTCATTCACAAAGACTACACCACCCATATAAAGGTTGATCCCACACCGGGGCTGTACGTCATTCATAAAGACTACACCACCCATATAAAGGTTGATCCCACCCCTGGGCTGTACGTCATTCACAAAAACTACACCACCCATATAAAGGTTGATCCCACCCCAGGGCTGTAAGCCATTCACAAAGACTACACCACCCATATAAAGGTTGATCCCACCCCAGGGCTGTACATCATTCACAAAGACTACACCACCCATATAAAGGTTGATCCCACCCCAGGGCTGTACGTCATTCACAAAGACTACACCACCCATTTAAAGGCTGATCCCACCCAAGGGCTGTACATCATTCACAAAGATTATACCACCCATATAAAGATTGATCCCACCCCAGGGCTGTACATCATTCACAAAGACTACACCACCCATATAAAGGTTGGTCAACAAAGAGTAACTAACAGGACTAAACAACATGAGCAGTATTGAGGTTGAGGTATATAATAGCAGCAGGGTCATAGCAACGGTTTGTTAACATAGTGGTGCTTAATGCTGCTTGGAAGCTGGAAGCTGTGGTTCAAGCTTACCTGTACCTACCTACTCTCTTCTTCTCAATTATTCTTGTTCCTTTTCTTAACAAACTGACCTTGACCTTTCTAAATTTTTTTACTTATATCCTATTAATTTCTTTAAGCAGACTAATTATTAACTTTTATACTGATTATTACAGCTCCTACTTTTTGTTTTCCTTCTCTATGTCAACCTGTTTATCAACATATTATATAACTCAGCTGCTATATTTTTATATGTTGTATTGCAACTACATTTGTTGTATTGCAACTACTTTTGCTTTGTATTAAGTATATTTGTATATTTAGCATTATTCTATGAACAAACAACCTCTGTGATTACTCCCTGTTTTTTTCTCTTGAAATGTTTAACATACAAATTAATCTTTGTATAATGTGATTATATTTTTACTTCCTCGGAGCTTATCTCCCCGGGCCGCTAGTGAAAATGGACATATATCCAGTTAGACTAGCCCAGACAACAAATGTAAAATAAATAAATAAATAAGTATATATATTTTTTACCACTGCTAGTTTACTTGAAGTCTTATTCAGTAAAATGATCACACGTTATTTATTTATTTCATTGTTACATGTTAGTGCTAAACCAAGATTTCCATTTTATTTATTTGTTTGTTTATGTATTTATTTATTTAGTTATTATTAGTTAAGATTTAGTGCCTGACTTTGGTGTTCGTTGTAAGACTTTCCCTCACAGAGCACCTCAGATGGTCAAACCTTTCCCCAGGCTGTATGGTCCAGCCATATGTAGTGCACTTTTTCTCTCAATATTCTCCTTTTCAGGATTTTGTAGCATCTTCAGTTTGGATGTTCCACCTACCCTGAAAAATCTGATTGAAATGAAATGCTTTGATATCAAGTTAGGAAGCCATTTGTGGAGTTCTTCATTTTGTGGGGTGAATTATACAGTGTGTGGGGGGTGTTTAGTGGCACAAAAAGCAAGACAAAGGTCACAAGGTAGTAGTCTAAAAGAGACATGATACAGGAATAGAGTTTTGAGTCTGTCTTGGTAGCTTAGGGATTTTAAACCATTTTTTTTTTCATCAGGAATCATTTTCTTGTTTTGTGATATGTGTGAATACATGCATGCCAAAAAGGGCGTTGCATTTTATAACTGGTCTGTTGATGGCCAAGTATAGTTGAATGGTAACATCACTTGAGCCATATAGAAGGAATTCCCCACCACTGTCATGACTTGATGATCAGTCTGGACAGGGTTGCTGTTGTACTGTACAGGGGGGCTGTTATACTGTAAGTAGCAGAAAAGTTATGTTGTCAAATGTAACAATGTTTCCCTCTTTTTTTTTCTGCATTCAGCATTACAATATTTTTCCCTTTCCTCCAAGTGTGTATGACATTGGGAGTGGCAAATGTATTGCTTATGATGAAGATGCAGATCATTTACATTTGAGAATGCAGGAAACATAGTCCCCTGCAGAAAAGCTCTTACAGTGACATGGAACTTAGCTTTCTCTACCATAGTTTTCTGGCAAGAAACAGGTAAGCTTGTCAATATCACATCATGGATAGTAGATTGAAGGTCAGTAAAACAAAGCAGACCCATAACAAAGGTTGTCAGGTGAATAAGGTGATAGATGCAAAAAGGGAGACTGAAAACAGAAGGGACATGATCTATGAATAGTCTGCACAGTCATGAAAGAAGTGTGTTTGATTGGGAACCTGAAGCTCACATTGTGGAAATGTTTTCCAGTCTGTAATGTGCAGAAGTTCCTTTGGGTGGCCATGATGGTGCAGCAGTAAGCATTGCTGCCTCACAGCAAGAGGTTCTCTGGTTAGATTCTTGGCTGGGGTGCCGTCTGTGTGGAGTCTGCATGTTCTCCCTGTGGTCGTGTGGGTTTCCTCCAGGTGCTCCGGTTTCCTTCCACATCCCAAAGACATGCTGTAGGTACATTGGGCACTCTAAATTGGCCCTATGCTTGAGTGTGTGTATGTGTGTGCCTTCTGTGGAAGGTTGGGCACCAGGCTGGCAATTTGACACTGTAAAACTCCCCTGCCAATCATGAGCGGACAAGGGATCCGCTGTGGCGACCCCTAACCAGGAAAAGCTAAAAGAATAAGAAGAATGTGCAGAAATTACTTTATGAATCTCGAAGATCCACTGAACTCTGTCTACTGCTACATGAGTTATGGCATGTGATTCTGCGGGCATAGTCAATAGATGGTGATAGAAGAGAGTACAAGACATATACAGAAAACAGTGAGTCACATCATCCGTCTGGAAAATTCTGTTTGTAAGTGTTTCACTGTTGCAGTCATTACATTTGGGTTATCTGCCTGCAGGTAGCCCTCAGCCAGCCTGAATATCAAAGTCTTGGATTCCTGTGTTGGATGTTGTCTCTTCTTCCATGACGTCAGGTCGTCAGGGGTATAAAACATGCAGTCGATGCCATTACATCAGTCTTTCTTGCCGCTCGGTGCCCGAAGCAGAAGCAGTTTGCAAGTGCCGGTCGGTTGACTCCTGAAATTTTCGTTTTCGAGTTTCAGAACCGAAGTCTTCAAAAAAGCTAAGTACCTGGTTGGAGATCCTTTTTCTTGCTCTTTAATTGATGTCAGTAAAAGTTAACAATTGTATTACCTGTGGAAAGCCAATACCTCATAAAGATTTTCATTCGTACTGCATTCCTTGCTTAGACCCAGACCACGACGTCCCTTGCTGTCGGTTTTGTGCTTATTTAACCCCCGAACTATTTGCCATTGGGCTATCTTTGCAGCAAATTATTTTGGTACTTGGTTTAACTATCCAGAAGTGGCTTTAGTAAGCCATCCGACTACCGATATTCTGAAAAAATGTAAAGATAAAGACAGAAACAGACCGCATAGGTCCAAAACTGCCGATGATGCTTCCGTTAAGCTAGTAGCCAGTTCACCGGTACTCAGTGAGGCACTTTCGCAGCCCTTGATACCTGCTACTTCAGATTCGTAGGCCTCTGCTGAGACCCTTTCAGAGTCCGGTATGCCACGAGATGCTTCTTCGACTATGGAATCTGCGGATGTCTCTACCTTGAATGGGTCCGGAAGCCCTGTGCAGGCACTGGATTCTGAGGGTGTATTTAGGCCTACAGACTTGCATTTCAAACAGACTCCATCTTCTTCTTCAAGGCCTAAAACTCAACCTACGCCTCATCCAAACTGCATTGTCAGGCCCATATGCCTAAAAAACAAATGATAAGAATGGCTGAAGGTCTTATTACTCTAATTAGGGAAAGCCAGCCTTCCCCTCTAAGAGACCTCAAACTGATTTTCCTTCTGATTCTTCTGATCTGGATTCTGAAATTTCTGTTTCTTCTGATTACCAGGATTTACCCTTATCTACCTATGAGCATCTGATGCAGAGGATTCCATTCCCTCTGCTTCCCCTCCAGAAGAGTTTTCTTTTGATGAAACCTTGCACTCTCTTAGGGAGCATTTCTGCTCTGACTCCAAAAAGAGGCTTAGGGAATTCTTACTCCTCCCTCATCACAGGCCTTTAGTTATCCCTCCTGTTCTGGATGTTGTAGATTATGCCTTCTTGGAAACTAGCCTGGTCCCAGACTCCTTACCTCCAGCTCCCAGAAAACCTGACAGGTATTACAGAGTACCTGACTCTCATGTTTCTCTGCAAAAATCCTACTGTGGATCCAGAGACCATTTCCCAAGGACCAAAAGGCATTAAGGCTACTACTGCTAAAAACCCTACCCCCTCTGATAGAGATTCCAGGGCCTTGGACAGATGGGGTAAGAAGGTATACACTTCTGCTACTTTGGCCATTAGGGCCTTAAACTGCCAGTTTCATATGTTAAAGTATCGACAGCATATTATGGGACTTCTTAAACAGAAAATGATGTTGATTCCTGACTGTGCTGAAAATAAAGAATTACAAGATGTAATGCATTCTGCTGAACAAGTTGGTAAACATATTTTTCAATGTGGTTTTGATTTTTTAGAAGCATCTTTCAGGGCTGCTGTCACTGGGCCTGTACTTAGAAGGCATACTTGGCTTAAGGAGTAAAACTTGCCAGATCATGTTAAAGCTAAATTACTGGATGCTCCCTTAAACCAAGACCGCCTGTTTGGCAACAAATCAGAAGTCCTTAAAAAGATGGAGGAAAAAGCTAAATCTATGAAAACTGTTAAAGATTTCCTGCAAGTACAGCCTCCCAGATTTAGTAGGCATTGGCCTTCTAAGAATTGGTCCTTTCCAGTCTCTTCCAAGCCTTCTCAGCCCAAACCCAGGAACAGCAGGCCACCAAGGCTACAGTTTCAAGGTATGCACAGGCCTAAGCAGTAGGGGGCTCCCACTTCCAAAGCTAGAAGTAGTAAGACTCCCCCCTATGGAAAAATGTCACAAAGACTTAGCCTTAACCCTTCTAAGCCCTGCTCAACTGCCTGCTCCCTTAGGGGGAAAGATCGCTCTGCATGCAAAAAACTGTGAAATTATTACCCAGGACAAATGGATTTTAAATGTAGTCTTCCAAGGATACAGATTCCGCTTCCACACCTTACCAACTCCAAACGGTTGGCCAGACCTACCCCAAAATCACTGGGCATAGACTCAACAGCAGGTTCTCTCTCTTCTAAGTATCAGGGCTATTCAACCTGTCCCAGCAGAAGAAAGGGGACAAGGTTTTTACTCACGAATTTCCTGGTACCCAGAAAAGACAGCTCCTGTCATCCTATTCTGGACCTCTCTTTCCTAAACACCTTTTTAGTAATCCCAAAATTCAAAATGTTAACATTTCAACAGCTGCTTCCTGTGCTAGGCAAAGATGCCTGGTTGGCAACCTTGGACTTAAATGAAGCTTACCTGCACATTCCAATAAGGGAATCTTGCAGAAAATACCTATGCTTCAGAGCAGGCTCCATGCACTATCAGTTCTCTGCACTTCCCTTTGGCTTATCTACTGTGTCCAAGGTATTCACAAAGTGTCTATCTCCAGTCATTGCATTTTGCAGGCAGAGAAATATTCAAATATACCCATACCTGGATGATTGTCTGATTCAGGCAGAAAGCCAGGACATGCTATTAAAACATCTGGCATTAATAAAGAAACTTCAAACCTCACTGGGGTACTTCATAAATGAAAATAAATCTTATCTAGTACCCTGACAACAGATTGTATTCCTGGGAGCAAGCTTGAACACAACTTCCCAGATGGCTTACCTCACGCCAGAGGAACACGTTTATTTGACAGCCTACTTCAAACTACTGTCCACAAAGACCCAGCTATCTGCAAGGAAAATCCTGCAAGCCCTGGGGTTCATGGTCTCTTGCATTCTACTAATTCCATATGCAAGACTGCATATGAGGAAACTGCAATGGTATCTAAAAAACTTATGATGCCAACATTCTCAGGACCTGAAATCAATAATTCCTATCATTCCTTGTATAAAGACAGAGTTCCTTTGATGGGCAGAGGCCTGCTACCTCAACAAGGGCCTCCCTTTCAATCTACCCCATGCCGCCCAAACCCTGACTACCATCGCATCAGACTATGCATGGGGGGGGGGGGGCTCACTTGGCAGGGCGGTGCATTTAGGGCAAATAAAACCTGAGTCAGATGCACCTGCATACCAACCTAAAAGAAATGTTAGGTGTACAGAATTCCTTGACAGCCTTCAAAGATCACATTCTTCCAGGACAATTATTGGTAAAGACAGACAACACCACAGTTATGCAGTACATAAACAAGCAGGGGGGAACCCAGTCGTACCCTCTCTGCAGACTAGCCATGGCTCTGTGGAACACAGCCTTAAGCTACCAAGTGCACCTACAAGCTCAATTCCTGACAGGCAAACTAAATTTACTGGCAGACGACCTAAGCAGATATCTCATGGATCCACACAAATGGAAACTGGAACCAAAAATATTCAACCTCTTGAGGAACAAATGTGGGACTCCAGAGATAGACCTGTTTGCCTCCCCTCAGAACTACCAATTAGACACACTCTGTACAAGGACTCCCCACAGTCAAGCTTGAAAACTGGATACCCTGTCCTTTACCTGGGAAATCCTCTCAGTTTATGCCTTTCCCCCTCTGCCTCTCCTCTCGAAGGTTCTGCTAAAGATCAAACAGGACAAACCAAGGACAATACTGATTGTGCCAGACTGGCCTCATCAGCACTGGTACCCCCCTCTTACGCAGTATGATACTGCTGGATCCATGGCACCTACCTCAGACATCTTCCCTGCTGTCCCAGCAGGCGGGCCAGATCCTGCACCCTCAGCTTCAAATCCTGAACCTTGCAGCCTGTCTAATTCCTTGAGCTCTCTAATAGCATCTCTCAGTAAGCAGGTGCTAGATGTCATTCTGGAAGCAAGGAAACCTAGTACTAGAAAATCTTATGCTGAAAAGTGGAAAAGATACTGTTCCTGGAGCCAGACTCAGGGGATGGGCACTACGGTGCCCAGCTTACCTCATATCCTTCAGTACTTAACAGAAATGCTCCACAGGGGCCTACCTTCTCGTCAATTAAAATTCATGCCTCCGCCATCTCAGCACATTATAATACTGAACCACACCTCTTCTCTCACCCCCTGTTAAAGCAATTCCTCATAGCGGCTAAAAATGTAAGACCTCCCCCCCAGGCTACCCCCACTCCAGCCTGGGACCTTAACTTTGTATTGTAAAAGCTCACTCTCCCACCATTTGAACCTGCTGCTACTGCAAAGTTGAAATTCCTTTCTTGGAAAACAGCTTTCCTTTTAGCCATCACTTCAGCAAGAAGAGTGTCTGAATTACAGTCCCTCATGGCACTGGAGCCCTTCATTATCTTCTATGTGGACAGGGTTTCCCTCAGGAACAATCCTTCCTTTATGCCCAAGGTGGTGTCTAGTGTGACCCTTAATCAGTCCATTCATTTGACCACTTTTTTTCTGAATCCACAAAAGAAAGGAGAGAGAATACTGTACTCCTTGGACGTGCACAGAAGACTTAGATTTTATTTGGACATGACTAAGCCTCTCAGAAAATCTGAACAGCTGATAGCTGGCTTTGCTGCAGGGGCAGAGAGGAAGGCCATTTCAAAGCAAACCATTTCTAAATGGATAGCCCACTGCATTCACTTCTGCTATAAGCACCATGGAAAACCTACCCCACAGGGGATTAGATCACATTCCACCAGGGCTGCATCTACCTCTACAGCCTTTCTCAGAGGAGTCTCTACCAGGGACATCCTAGAGGCTGCTACTTGGACCTCTGTACATACCTTCACCAAGCATTACCACTTGCCTATTTTTTCTAAATCAAGAGCTGGTTTTGCCACTGCAGTCTTGCAGGGCTTAATAGCTGGTCCTATTGCTCTCTACCTTCCTCCTCCCTTCCTTAGCTTTGGGAATCTACCCAAATGTAATGACTGCAACAGTGAAACATGAAGAACATAGTACAGATGTGTACACTTACCATAAATGTAGATGTTCCAGTGTATTCACTGTTGCAGTCCTGGTTACCCTCCCTCCAGCCACCTGACTTCTCTTGGCTCTACCTTCCTTCTTGTTTGGTGTATTTAAGCTTTTTGGTGTATTTTCTTTTGTTGGAGGTGTAACCTAACATATAATTACTTCCCATTATGGGGGCACGTGACATCTGGGGCAAGAAAAACTGATGTAATGGCATCGGCTGCATTTTTTATACCCCTGATGACTTGTCATCATGGAAGAAGAGACAGCATCCGACGCAGGAATCCAAGACTTTGATATTCAGGCTGGCTGAGGGCTACCTGCAGACAGATAACCCAAATGTAGTGACTGCAACAGTGAATACACTCAAACATCTACATTTATGGTAAGTGTACACAACTGTACTTTTGTATATTCATATCAGATGAGAAACTGCAACCATTGTCAGTATATTTTGCAAAATAACTGGAGGCTTCTTAATTTTTTAGTCACTTTAGGAAATCTTATGGAAGATTAGCCATGACACTAATTCTTTAATACTAATGTAATAATTTAATAATAATAATAATAATATAATACTAATAAAATATTTTGTCTTTATTTTTTAAGCTTGCTTTCAGTTCAGTGAGAATACCAATTAACAGTAGTCATAAAGTACAATTCTACATAATTTATGGAAATAAATAAAGTTGAAACAAGTGTATTGTACATTCATTGCGTTTTTTTTAGTTGTTTTGAAAAATGTTGATGAATTCCAGTGCTCCTAACATCTAGATCAAAACCCATTGCTGTACTTCGAAAGGAAACATATGGTGTAAGAGTTTAACAAAGTAGTTTTTAATTACTTCTAAAAGGAAAAACATCTTCTGTGGGATTAAGTACAAAGCAATATAAGCTTTTGTTAGCTTCTAATGTAAGAAATGACACAGTGACTGGAATACCATGGGCATGAAAAAGCATACAGTAGATTCAAGAGCACATACCATAGTTTAATTTGAAGCAGGGGAAAACAGTAGCAGTCAAAGTTGTAATGATATGATTAAGGGTTACATGAGCAGAGTTAGGCTGAATTTAGGGGTCTATATTAGATCACCGAATGCTTAAAAAAGTGAACGGTGATTAATCGACCCTATGTAAGTGAAAGTTTATAATGTCGAAGTGTCAGAACAGCGATTTTTTTCCAAGGGAAAAAAAAAAATCACTGTTCCAACAAAAATTAAAAATAAAAAACAAAACACTTTAAACATTACATTAAATGGGGGGCCTCGCCCCCACACACCCCTACTTAAATATACCAACTCCAAGACCGCACTACAGTGCTGAAAATGGCAAAGTACTGAAGTGGCCAAGCAAATTCTTTCCCAGGGAAAAAATTTGCTTAAAAGCCGCTTCAATATTTTGCCGTTTCAGTCTTTTAAGTTCGACCAAGATGCATTTGAAAGAATGCATCTTCGGTCTTCTAATAGGAACCCGAATTTAGACAACAGTAGCTTAATTTCTGTTTCAATGCATTTATTATCACAACAGGTAATATGCTCGCCTTTGGTGCTGGAAGACAAGAAAGCTATAAGGTCTGTTCTCACTCTCAGTTTTGAATTAATTTTTCAAATTGCTGGCACTGCAGTGCATCATTAGGTAGGTGTTGCAGATGAGACATAATTCAGTTGAGGTGATGCACTTCTGAGTGTGATGTAATTCAGATGAGATGTTTATCTAATTCAGATGAGATGTTAAACTGAGGTTCCATCTGCTTGAGCTGGTGGTAGCTCAAGAGGATGAAAAAATCCCAAAAAGAGTAAAGCCAAAACATATTGGTGAGACAAAGGCCCAAAATCAAGTATATTTTTTAAATATAACTCTAATATTCTTAAAAATTAATGAAACAATAGGTTTGTCGTCAGCATGGTGTTTCAGAACAGTAAGTATGAAACTCTAATGTCTGGTATTATTGAATGAATGTAATAATCAGTGATTCACCAGAAAATCAAAAATTTATGGGGGACAGGGCAAAACTATCAGGCAAAAGCAGAGACATTCTGCAAAATTCTGGACATTTGAGAGATGTGCTCCTCATTTAGGCTCGGCCTTGGTGTAAAAACTCAGTGCATTGACAGAAGAAATGTGCAATGCATTTTGTAACAGATGTAGACAAAGCAGAGGTTTACAAACACAGTATGGTGGCAAAGTGATATTTAAATGCCTAAATACAGTGAAATTACAGCAAACATACAAATACAGAAGAAGTTGCATGCAGAGTACATGAATACAGGCAATGACGTATCAAATATGGGTTACAGGGAGAAAGAGAAAGTTGGGATTTAAGGCCTTGTACTAGCCAAAAAGGATGGCCTCTGGTTTCCGTTCTTT
The DNA here is from genome assembly GCF_019279795.1 of Protopterus annectens. Lineage (NCBI taxonomy): Eukaryota > Metazoa > Chordata > Ceratodontiformes > Protopteridae > Protopterus > Protopterus annectens. The sequence continues at coordinate 710,181,800 of NC_056735.1, forward strand.
AATTATGCATGCATTTGGAATCCTTAATTTTTATGTTTTTATTACTTCATACATTCAGTTATCTGAAAGTGCACCAAACCAATGATGTTAGAAAGAAGAAATGTTATTTTTTCCTTCCTTTTGGTTTGGATTGCCATTATGTCCACTAGTTATTTTAAATATATTGTGTTTTTGGGGTGGGGTGAGGATGTAGTCTGAAAAAAAAAATCTTTTGGACATCAACCCCCCCCCCCCCCCCCCCTCCGGTTAACAAATAGAGAGGAGATATATACTTAGATGGAGGGAGTGAATATTTATTCTTGAGTAATTATTTGGCAGGTCACTTAACAAGAAAATTATCCCAAGTCATCCCTGACAGGAAATGTATTTCAGTGAGCCTTAAGCAGTTAAAGCAACAGCATTAAAATTGTTGTTAAAATGCTATGAAGGGTTTCTGAAGACTATGATGTGCTACCTTGTGAAGTGAAGTTTTGTTATAGAAATATGTCATAAAAATATGTATTATTGAATTATATACTAGAGTAGTTAATGGCTGTGATAAGCACATGAACTAGGTGTTATACAAAATAAACTACACATTAAAATCACAAAGCAGAATATAAATAAAGAAAAAAAAATGAGAGACAGCTGCATTAGTCCTGGCAGTCTAGCTTTAAAAGCTATTTTCTGTGAACCATGCATTCAGTTTGTTCATTATCATTCATCACAATTCATTAACATGGAGTCTGTATAACAGGGAATATACAGCAGAGTGATACACAAAGAACAGCTGAGAAAACACAAGGTAATTAAACATTCTGTCACTGGCAGCAAATATCAGAAATATTAATTGCCAATGTAATGGAAAATGCCAGCATAACAAAGCAAGCGTGCATAAAGATAAATGTATGCATGGACAGTAGGGAATTCTGCTGATACAACAGAAGTAAGAGCAAGCCTAGGTATGAGAAGTCAGAATCTATCATTACCAGGAGAATCCAGGATGTAAACACATGTCCTATATGGATCGCTTTCAAGACCTACCTCTATACTCTGTCTCCTTGGCTGGCATACAAGGCATTCTTGGATTTGGCTGTAATAGACCTTTTGCACATCTGCAAAATGAACATCATCAGAAACACTAAATCCAAGAATTTGAATTTTGCTTGTGACATAAATAAGAAATGTTAGGAACACAGATATCTGTCTCAGAGGATCCCCATGCTCTGGAACGGGGTCCGCATCCATGTGAAATAGAGTTCATCCCTAACCCTATATAAGCGTAACCTTGACCAGTGGATGGGAAATAATAAATTCACCTCATATCTGGCCCCCACGTCTCTGATAGACAAAGGCAGGCAGTAATGCCCAAGTTAACATACCCCCACGTAGCCTCTACAAACTTCCTAGGATACCCCCTCCTAATAAACACAGATGGTACATAGGGATACAACTGGGTTGGATTGCATGACCAGGCTTATAAAGGCACTGGTCGTCATTAGTCTAGTATGTATCTATGAACCTGTGAGCCTGTAAACATTATGAGTGGTTTACAGTGACTGTGAACTATAAACATTATGAATGGTTTACAGTAACTGTGAACTATAAACATTATGAATGGTTTACAGTAACTACTCTGAAATTGTGATTACATTGCTGTTTCTTGGTGTGATTGGCATACATATGTTAAAGTAGGTATTCTCAGTCACCGAGTTAACAAGAATCTGACAAGCAGACTTTTTCCACAGAATGTTTTTATGTTTTTTTCAGCAATAACATTAGCCTGTGCAGTATGAGCCCACAGAATAAAATAGAAAAAATATAAGCCAAATTTGGCTTCAGTTATTCTATTTACCTTCTCATTTATTTATTTCATTGTTTCATGTCCAGTTTATCCTATTTTGGAAATGGGAGAGCTGGAAACTGTCACGGTGAGCAACATATCCAAGATGTGGAACCAGTCTTGGTCAGGACACAAGCCAGTTTTAGCATGCACATGTTCACTTTGCATACACTGCTATGGGCAGTTTAAAAAATTGCCATTTCAACTGGATGCAGGAGAAAGCTGAAAACTCTGATGAAATTGCAGAGAAAACATACAAACACATCAAGTGAGAATATACTTTAATCAGGAGCTGAACCTGAGAACCAAGTTCTATAAGGCAGCAATACAAAGAGTAACATCACTCTGCCATTGTATTTGGATAGGGTTTTTAAATATTGAGAGATGCTTTATGTTCATGTATACTGCATCTGTGTGTGTGTGTGTGTGTGTGTGTGTGTGTGTGTGTGTGTGTGTGTGTGTGTGTGTGTGTGTGTGTATACATCACGCACATTTATGAAACTGTCATGCAATTTAAGTGACACCTGTCATACAGTGCTGCTTGTCATGTTTTCTTTGCATTGTGGTGTGCCATAAAGATGCAGGTATATTTTTGTACTTGATAGAATCCCACTTTGGAAAATGCAGTGGGATATGTTTGCAGCATATATGGTCTTTGCCTTTGTTACACTGTTGTGCAATCAAAAAGTTAGTATTTTTAAGAAAGAGGAGAGTGGTATGGTTGTGGGGGGAGCTTGCCAGATGTAAAAAAACAATGTGAGCAGTAGTCTGATTTGAGTTTTCGATCCAGCTGTATTGTAACACTAAATAATGCTGTTTTGAGTTTTTTTTTTTTTTGGTTTGCTTTCTCTAATTTTCAAGAGTTTTGCATTCTATTTCCAAGCACGAATCTGATATTGACAATGTTTAACAAGAGAGAGAAAAAAAGTATGTAGTATTTTAAACAGATGTTGTCCTGTTTCTTCTAAGTTTCTTGATTGCACACAATTAGAAATTCCTAATGATTAACGTAGCCCTCATAGTGATCATTTATCTGTAACTTAAAAATGCTCACATAAACCTAACTTTAGCATTATGTATTTTTAAATGGTTCACAAGTGGAAGATCATAATGCAGTAATCAGTCTAGGTTTGCAGCATGTTATCCATCTAGGTGTAGTATATAATCTATCTATGTAATATGTAATCAGTCTAGGTGTGCAGTATGTAATCCACCTAGATGTGTAGTATGTAATCCGTCTAGGTGCCCGGTATGTAATCTGTCTAGGTGAACAGTATGTAATCAGTCTAGGTGTGCAATATGTAATCTATATAGGTGTGTAATATATAATCAGTCTAGGTGTGTAGTATGTAATCAGTCTTGGTGTGTAGTATATAATCAGTCTAGGTGTGTAGTATGTAATCCATCTGGGTGTGTAGCGAGTAATCACTCTGTGTGTAATATGTAATCAGTCTAGGTGTGTAGTATGTAATCAGTCTAGGTGTGTAGTACATAATCCATCTGGGTGTAATATGTAATCCATCTAGGTGTGTAGTATGTGGTCCGTCTAGGTGTGCAGTATGTAATCTTTCTAGGTGTGCAGTATGTAATCAGTCTAGGTGTGTCGTATGTAATCCATGTAGGTATGCAGTATGTAATCCATATATGTGTGTAGTATGTAATCCATGTAGGTGTGTAGTATATAATCCATCTAGGTGTGCAGTATGTAATCCATCTAGTTGTGCAGTATGTAATCCATCTAGGTGTGCAGTATATAGTCAATCTAGGTGTGTAGTATGTAATCTGTCTAGGTGTGCAGTATGTAATCCGTCTAGGTGTGCAGTATGTAATCCCTCTAGGTGTGCAGTATGTAATCCATCTAGGTGTGCAGTATGTAATCAGTCTGGGTGTGTAGTATGTAATCCGTCTAGGTGTGCAGTATGTAATCAGTCTAGGTGTTTAGTATGAAATCTGTCAGGTGTGTAGGATATAATCAGTCTAGGATGAGAAAGTAGAATTATTTACAACAACTTTGGTAAACTGGCCATGATGTAATAGTTTGAACCACCTTAAAAGTGAGAGACAAAGCCTGTTCTATGCAGTACATTGTGCAGATGCAGTTTGCAGAGTCAGTGACATACTGGCCACCATCAGCTTCAGAACAAATGATGGATGCAGTGTTATCTAAAGGTTGTACACTGGTATAACATTGCCTGTGAGCAATCTGTGAACATAGTGTAACTAATGTTTGCCTTTCTGAAAGTCTGGTTTGACTTTTAAATATGTCTGGGTAGGGCACTAGAGTATGCCTGTACCAAAGGAAGCAAGTGTTGTGTAACATGCTGCCAGGCATGAACTGGTGATTGTTAATCACTCAAAATAGGTTCACTTGACAGGACACAGCTTGGATGTGGATAACAGGATGGTCAGTATGAGACTGGACATCATGGACATCCAGAAGGTAAGATGGAATGGCAATGCAGCAAATCTACTTGGCTTGGGATCCAAGAGTATGCTATTCAGGGGGAGGACAGACTAGTAATTGTGAGGCAGTATGGTAAGGAAAAGACTTCAGAAAGCAGTGAGAGATGTCATCAAAATTAGAGAAAGAATCATAGCAGTCAGACCCCATTGTAAAGATAAGGCAGTATTCTTAATCCCAACCTATACCCCACATCAGGATTGTAATAGCAAGGAGAATAATGCATTCGGGCAGCACTTACTACCTAGAGCAGGACACTGTGAGATGGAGATGATAAAAGGGGACCTGAGTACTCATACTGGGGCAGACAGAACAAGATATGAGGACTCCGAGGATACACATTGGGGAGGCAACAGGAATAAAGAAGAAAAGGCTGTTCTAGACTTCAGTCTGGCAAATGGCTGGATGGTGGGGGATAGAAATAATGACCCAAGTTATGAAGGAACACTGGTTGGCTAACAGAGAGGCTAATAGACCAGTCACAGTAGTGAAGAGCAAGGCATCAGAGGCATTCTACCAGCTTCTGGAAATTCTCATCATGTTGCAAGGCAATGTCAATAATCAGGTCCAACTGCAGAGATGGCAAAAGAGAACAGATGACACTGGTTCATGGTCAGGAAAGCAGAAAACAATCTGTGAAGATGTGAGAGAAGACAGAAAGAATGCAAGAAGAAACTAGGGTGGCTTGCAAAGAGTTGGATAGGTTGTGTGAATGAAGACCTGAAACTTTCGGGCATACCAGTCAAAGAAGATAGGAGAGTGACATTGAATCAAAAGAGAGAGAGACAGTTGAGTTAACCCTATGCAGAAAACAGGAAAAAGGAGCTTGACGACGATGATGATGATGATGTAGATTACTCGATCTGTAAGGTTTGCTTAATGTTTATTACAGGGACTTGGTCAGGTGAACTTTTTGTCCCAAACCTTGAATCATCCATCCTTCCAGGTCTCCGTGCTATTTACCACACTAAGCTGGGAAGTGTCAGTGTTGAGGTTTGATAGTTTGTATTTCATCTTCTTTGGAACTGAACAACATTGAGGAAGAAGTATCTATTCCTTTAAGTATGTCTTTGGAGCAGGAATTAATTGCATACTCTTCCTGATGCACATTCCATTGGATTAGCTGTTGATTTTTTGGCAGGATTTTCCTGTTTTCCTCCATGACTTTCTACACAAGCCCCCAATGTTGGGTGACTTTAGTACTTGGGTAAAGCTTCAGCTTCTCACACATTTACAACTGCTACTCATATATCCAGTCACTCAATAAACGTGATTCTCTGGCTTGGTCTTAGTGAAAGAACCACACACCTACCTTCACATACTGTTGAGCTGGTCCAAACTCAAGATCTGTGGACCATTAACTAGGTGACATAGTGCCCTTTATTGGCCTAGTTGTTAGCGAGAGTAAGTGATTATGATCTAGACACACTTATCAAGGCTTTTAATTTAGCTGTTATTGTTTCTTTGAATACTCCTGTACTAGCTTATGTATGACCTGTTATGAAGACTGATGTAAAAATCCCGAAGGAATCTCCTTCATGAGGACACATTTTGCCTGGATCTGTATTATGCTGAATGCACCCAGTGACATTTCTGCAACATTGAATCATCTTGTTTCAGTTTTTTTAGTTGTTGGCAGGCTCTTCAGCCCAATCTGTCATGCTGCTTGTAAAGTTTTCTTTTATTCTTCAGACTACTGTGACAAAATCTCATGGTTCTTTGCATGTAAGATTCCCAAGATAAAGTGATCCTTCTCTGGGATTCACCCATTGAGAATTTTGATAATTTATTTATGGCTTTATCAAATTGATGTTGAGCTGAATTTAATTATTTTGCTTATGATGAGGTCAGGAAGATTGTTTCTGCTTTATATCCTGACAATCATAGGTTGTACCCTGGCCTCACAAGGTTGATAATCACTTCCCAGAAGTCACTAAGGTTAGCTGTTTCCAGATAGATCATTGATAAGGAATGGGATGTTTGCATCTTCTTAAAAATATTGCTTATCTCAATCCTAAAACAAATAAAAAAAAAAAAAGCTGAAACTGGATCCTAACCACTTGGGGAATTACCACCCTGGCTCTAGGTTCCCATTTATAGAGAAAATTATTGGGAAGGCTGTGTGCATATGGATTTATTCTTAATTGACCTCTTAGACCTTTGTCAGTTCAGTTTCTGACTCAAGCATAATGTAGAGGATTATGGTTGGGTCTCTGATCATAATCAAGTTATTATGTGTTTGAGACGTAGATGCCAAAAAATTCACCTCTCAAGCAATTCACCTGTCGATTGTTGAGAATACATAATGAAAGGCTATGATTAGAGACCTGCTTATAATTCTTTGTGGTTTATGAGGTTGTATCTGCTACATGTACTACTGGTTACAGTGAAAAAAAAAATCACAAACTGTTTTTCTAACTTAGAAAGCCGATAAAGCTGAGCACTGGCAGTACAATTGTTAAGCACCTTTCAAAGTGCTGGTAATATTGGCTCTCGCACTAGAGTAGCGCTCACCTAGGTTTTCCTGATATTGGAGCATAATATGGAGCTCTATGCACTGCAATAAGTTTATCTTTTTTTCAAATGGTTAGTTATCTCTCAATGACAAAAGGCCAACGCCTGTATTCAGTTACTATCCTCCTTAGTATCTTAGCAAGTTTTGACACAATAGACTGTGGGATTTGCAGCACCTGAAATATTATTGCCTTTACAACCACTTTTCTTGGGCCTCTTCCAGCAGCTGTTTTTTATTGTTAATGCTTACAGATCTTTTTCTCTGAAATGTGGGCTACTCCAGAGCTCTGTTTTATTTTTTCCTTTATTGCATACTGTTCTAAGAGAATCATTATGGAGGTGTTATTTGATGTCTTGGATAAGTTAATGATATTCCTCCACATCTTCCTTTCTAGCAGGAACTTGTGTCTCACTTTATTGCCTTAAAAGACTGCCTGTAATAGATTCAGCAGATGATGGTGCAGAATTATTCAAAAATTAATCCAACAAAAACTAAAGCCGTGTTCATAAGTGGCATCCGTCAGTTATTGCATCTTTTTCTTCTTCTTCTGCTCTCCTCCTTAGTAACTTATGGGTAAGTCAGCTGGAATAGGATTCTCATATCTAAATTTTTGGGTGTAGGTTTTGATGATAGATAGGCATTTAATGACCAAATGTCAGAAGTCATTAAGCTGTTGTATTTGCATTAGCTCAGATCAGGCAGTTTATTCCAGCATCAGACCTTGTGATAATAGTTTAAGCATGGATTATGGCTGTACTGGACTACTAAAACACTCTCTACCTTGGGCTTGATATGAGAACATACTGCATCTTAAGTGGGTACACAAAACTGCAGCCAGATTGTTGACAGAAGAATCTCAGGATAGTTACATCTCACTGGTTTTATCAAACCTGCACTAACTAACAATAGCAGCCAGATATGTAAAAATTCTGATTCCCAACTACTGTGCCCATCTCAGTCTGAGATCTGCTTACCTAAAGGAGACATTGAGGCACTATGCCCCACCTAGGCATTTAGGTAATTAAGAAGGTGACTGCTTTTGGTTCCACTGACCTGTTTGGAAACATCAGATAGGTGACCCTTTGCCTACTTGCTCCAGTCCTATGGACACAACTACCTTCTCTGATTCCAGCATGTAAATCTGAGTATTACTTTAGGAGTTCTCTGAAATACCATCCATCTTTTTAGAAGAGTCTACTTGAACCCTAGTAGGAGTACCACATCTGATTTGTATATCTCTTATTTTCTAATTTTAAATTATTTTTACCCATTTATGATTTCTTACAGTTTTGATTTTTAGATATGTTGCCTTTTAATATTTCTTTGCAAAATGCCAAGGAATCGGGCATTAAATACTCTAAGCAGAAAAATAACTGGTTGACTGTTTACTTGCCAAGCCTGTTTATCTACGTTTATGTTTGCTAGACTGAATATCTTTTTAAGTGAGGTCACTGTGACACCTCAGTTTTGTGTTACTACTGTCTTTACCGTTGCAACATGCTTCTCTTTTCTCCATGATTTTGTCACCATGAAATTAAAATAAGGATGCTGTGAGTATGGAAAAAATGTTAGGCATGACCTGCTTGCTTGATCTTTTTGGATCAACAAGGCCATTCTGTGAGTTTGGGGCCAACATCTCATAATGGGTCCTTTCCTGGGGATCCTGCACTCTGAGAAACAAAAAAACATGCCATTATGTACAGTTAGTGAACATTGTGAAGTAATTTCGAAGAGAAAAGAGTTAATAAACTGTATAGCATACCTCTCAATGTTATAGATTTTTGCTGAATGTCCAGATATTTACCTAATATTTTTGTCTGTTCATCATAAAATGAGCATTTTTGGCAAATCTTTGGGATTTATGTTACTAAATAATAAGAGATATTTGAGTTTCAGACTTAATACCCTTCAGAAAAATGCATTTATTGTAAAATCTGTTATTAAAGCATCATTCTAGGTTTATAAGAAAGATAATTAGAATTTGTCCCTGATTTTGGGCCTATGGTGTCTTCATTATTTTTGGCTTTGTCAAGATATTTTGTACTAAGAGACTAAATGATACTCTGCACAATCAATTTAACAAGTGAACAGAAAAACAAGATCTTTTATTCCTTATGATTATCATCTTGTGAAGTAGCTTGGCAGTACAAGTGTATTACAACCCAATGCAAAAAGTCCCAAATATCTCCAAGAAAAATTACATTGGTAGAACACAAAGTAAACATATCTATCTATCTATCTATCTATCTATCTATCTATCTATCTATCTATCTATCTATCTATCTGTCTATCCTTTTTTTGACCAGGTTAGTCCCAACTGGGCTACTGGCCTCTTTTCAGGGAAACAAGAGGTAATATTTTTCTTACTAGGGGAAATGTGGCCAGGGCATCAGAAAACTTTTGCAACTGTTTTGGTTAGGTGCCATAGGATGTTTTACATTTGTCTGAGCTACCACCATCTCAAAAAGATGGGATGTCAGTTTAAGGTCTCATCAGTAGGATGACTTGCTCAAGAGTGCACCACCCACTTAATGCTGCATTGCAGTTTCAGAAATACAGTTACCTGGCGTAGGTTCCATCAGGTTGCTTTGCTGTTGACCTAAAGACATAATGGGCCATTAAGAAGTATTTGATACATTGTGGTAGTTCTAACATAAACATTCTGGGGGTTTACTGTGAAACTTGAATACAATGTCCACTTCAGCTTTTTGTATCACAGGAGAGGAAGGGTTGTGAACATATGGTAGCTATAAAGCACAGGGAGCAGCTCTGCTATGAATTAATACAGTTAATGTTGGTATATATAAGAAATATGCAGCAAATAAATGAGAAGGCAATGGAGCTGAAACTCCAGAAATATATGTGGTAATGCTAGGTATATTAGCCATGGAAGAATAGCAAATTAAGAGAGAGAATGTCTTTTTACTGAAATCTTGTAATAAGGAAAAGGAAGTGCTCTGATACAATTTTGACTACTGCAGTACCTTGCAACTGACATGATTTTACACCATTTAAAATACTTTAAATAAATGACTTCAATTCAGTGTGCACAAAAGCTGGAGGGCAGATGAGAGAAGTACAGAACATTAGTGTTGTTTAATCACTGTATTTGGCTACTATTCTATTTGTACAGCTACAACTTAAATGGCCGTTTCCCCTCATAGTTAAATTATTTGTTACATTTTCAGTGGCAAGTGTCTCCTCAGGTAAACTTTCAAACACTGACATTGAGGGGTGCTGCAGATATGTCTTTATCTCTCTGATGATGTAGATAAAGTCATCTCATCAGCTCCTCTTCCAGATTATCAGCATCCTCTTTCACCCGGCAAACCTTCTTACAAGGGCGATGGAGACAAGTAGAGAGTATCTCATGAGCCTAGACCTCTTCATGTTGAGGAGATGAGTCTGCAGACATGTCTGTCACTCTTCTCTTCTGAAAATGCACTAGACGTCTGGGTGGAAACCTAGGAAGACTGCAAGTTCTTGTGTGGCCAATCATTTTGATCTCTAGAGATGAAAGGGGCAGAGCTGGGATCTAGATCTCATCACAATTCTGTCCTTTGTCAAACAGAGTCACTTCTAAAAAGAGGAAGCTAATGAATAATCCTATGAGTTCCAGAACGTCAACACTTCCTGGATATTAGTGAAAAACTGAGGTGGCGGACCCTTAAGGATTTTCAGTCTGGCAGAAAACCATATGTAAACTGATTACTCTTGTCCTCAAGCAGCCAGCTCCTTGTGACTGGCAAAGAGAAAAATAAACTTCCTCCAAAAGGAGCAGATGAAAACAGAGTCAGTTACAGTTTGCACAGATGCTCCAATAATTTCCAGATTTCTGGTTAAGTTAGTGTGACTTGTTTATGTTTGTTTTGTTGTTGCAAAAGTTCAGAAACTTTATTCGAAATATCAGAGATTATTACAGTGACCAAAGAGCAACGTCAAGCTTGGATCCATTGTGCATCTCCTAATGCAGAAAAATGCTGCATTTGTACATACAAATAAAATGTATCTGTAGCTTGTGCTGCATGTAGCTCAAGTACAAGTAGGTTAAATATTCTATAATGATTTTCTAGTCATTGACTTCATCTGGAAGCTTACAAATGTCTGCTTGTAGAGCATCTAAGGGTGATACATTTTCTGCAGGACTTGGAGGTACTATTTTCCTGACTCCATGCTCAACAGCTGTTTATTAAGTAAAGCTGTTTTGATAATCCTGCAGGTTAGGTTGGAATGGTGCATACTGTGGCTGAAACAATGCGGAACTAATTGGTGATATTGTCTAGTGCTACTTTTACATTCAAGCCTGATAGCTTTACACGAGCCTTTGGATTTTGAAGACTCTGAATACATATCTAAGCAGTCATCCCACCTTACCTACGAAAATCCATTTGAAGTGAATTAGCTTGAACTTATTGTAGAAGGGCAGATGAATTAGATGTGACTCGTTACTCCAAACATTTTGACAGACCTGGTTAGACTGACTGAAATCACTATTACAGTAATTATAATGAAGGGGTTATTACTACTAACATATGGCCTGAGTACCAAAGCTTTACCTTCCCAGGATCATATGTCCAACACATGACAACTCATAAGCGTAGGGGTATATAGGTGACTGTATGAGCACAATTCCTCAGACTATCTCACCACCAGCATGAAGGCAGGTTGTGTATATGTTGGACTGACTGTTGTTTGGTCATTGGTGCCATTGCTTCAAGTAAACAACTAAGTGCCCCACCACAGAACCTTCCTTTCCTGTTCTAAAGTGATTTTGCCTACCAGTATTACATGTCAGCTAGGAGGGGTAAGTTTGAGGGTAGTAGGCAAATTCCATACAAAGACTTGCAAACCCAGTGTCTTTTCTGCTTAGGAATGGCAGGGCTACAAGGCCTGTTTCATTTGCCAATCATTTGTAACTAATATGTTGTGATCCCATTTGTCCTCACTCAACACTTTTGTGGAGACTCAACATCATAAATGCTTGGACCACTCCCAAGATGAAAGATTCTGCTTCCCTAGATGTAGTGTTACTGCTTAAAAAGAAGCTTTAAAAAAACTAGGCCAGAAATTAATTTGACTCTTTATGACTCTGACATACTGTCTGAGGTTTCAGAAGCCACAGTACATCCAGTTCCATCTCAGATGACCTCTACTAAAACCCTGTCAGAGGCTAGTATGGGATCAGAGGCTCCTATAACTGAGAAAACCATAGATGAAGCTGAACCATGTATTGTCATCTTGGAGTGTCAAGAGGATATTCCCAAGATACTAATTAGGGAGGAGATCCCAGGTAAACTTGAGGTATGTCAGGGATCTGAACCACAGTGCTTGGTTCAGACGGATTTAACACCAAAAAAAGAAACACCAAAAAACTAAACATGTAACTTCCTCCCCTCCTTTTCCTTCTAGGGAGAAGGAATGGCTAGACATTTTGCAAGGCCTGTACAAGGCCATTATTGCCCTGAAGCCACCATTCTTTACTTCTCAACACCCCAGCACACCACACAAAAGGCTGCTGTGGATTCATCTCCTTTTGAAGATGAGAAGACTTCTGATTCAGATCATCTCCTGACCTATTCATCTCAAATTCAGTCTGCTGACCAAGTCCATTCAGATGACGAAGACTCCCATTCTCCTAACTCTCCTGTGGAAGGATCTTCTTTTGGAGAGACAATGTTAAACATGATGAAACATTCTGAGTGTGAGTCTAGGCAGATTAGAGTTCAGAAAAGGTAGTACAGCCTCCTGGAAATAGGTACTCCCTCTTCATCCCCACTTCTCCCTGTTATTCAGGCCATGTTGGATGCCTTTCAATCCACCTCTGCTGCCTTTGACACACAGTCTCCTGCATATAAAAGGCCAAAAGTATTTTATAAAGTCCCTGATGATCTTAAAATCTTAAATTCTTGTTTAAAAATCCTGAGCTAGATCCCTTTGCAGTCTTTCTCTTCTGATACACCTTCTAAGCTTCTCCCTAATGCCAATGCCCTACCTTCAGGCAGGGTTATAATGGTATGGATGGGTGGGTTAAAAGTTGTATACCTCATTTACTTTGGCATTCGTGGCTATAAATTATGAAAACCAGGTGACCAAATACTTGATATCCATCATCAATCAATTCCTTAAAAAAGGTAGTGGTGGATTCACAAGGGATTGATTCTAAGTAACAAATGTTGTCTTTACTTTATCAGGCTACACAAGTAGTCAGACACAGCATTAAACATAGTTACAATGCTGCAGAGGCCTCATCTAGAGCAGCTGCCACTGCATCTGGCCTCTGCAGTTACGCATGGTTGAACAATCATCCATACCTGAAGACTTGAAAGCTAACACTATAGATTCCCTTTAGACAAAAATCTCCTGATTGGAAATCAGATAGACAATCTTTTCAAAACCCTTGAAGAACAGGAAAAAACAACCATCTATGTGAAACAGAGTTCCTCCCTAACCCAATTCAAGTGCAACTTGGACAATTGGATGGGAAACCAGAAATTCATCCCTGGTTTGGCACCTATGTCTCTAATGAACACAGGTAACCAGTAAATGGTTCATCTCCCAGGCCTATGCTTACACTTATTAAGGGTATCAGAGCTTGTCAGAGATTTGGGATGCATGGCTAGGCTTAAAAAGGCCCTTGTGGCTCTTAGCCTAGTAAAACCCTATGAACCTATGACAGACTGCATACATCTTCTGTTAACCTCCATACCTAGGTACCAGAGGAATTGCCCAGTAAAACCTACCTCTTTTTGTCAGAAGAGATACTAGGCCCAGACAGAAACACAGGAATGCCCCAAAAAGTGATTAAGAGATTCCCAGAGAAACTACAGAGATATTCCTCCTCTTCTGGCAGGTCTCCATTTGGAGACAGATCTTTGTGACAATCTACAAGTACCCCCACTAATCTCGACCTGTCCTTCACCTCTCAGAAGGGCTCACACAGTCAATCTCCACCTGGCAAAAGATTACCACAGACCAATGGGTGCTTTCCATTATAAAAAAGTACTGCACCATGTCTTGGATGGACATTCCCTCTCTAAATAACATCCCACCCCTCCCCACAACCAGATCTACCTGTTTCCACCCATTCTGTGTGAATTGCAGGCATGAGGCACAATAGAAACAGTACCTCAGGAATCTTTGGAAAAGGGCTTTTACTGAAGAATTTTCCTAGTACCAATGAAAGAAGAGCAATGGAGACTTATGTTAGATCTCACTCTACTAATTTTCCACCCAGAAAAACATGTCTTTAGTAGCCATATACATTCCATTATGGACAATGCGTTGTCAGACGCATTAAGTAGAACCTTAGAGGATCCTCACCAGTTGACCCTCGAGTCTTTCTAGATTTCTCCACTGTTGGGTGGGTACCTCAGATAGACCTATTTGTATTATAGAGCAAAAACAGCTCCCCAACTTTTATACCAGGTGCTGTTGTCCCTCAGCCTGAAGGACAGATGCTTTCAGTTTTGAACAGATGCTTTCAGTTTTCAGTGGACAGGGAGATTCCTCTATGCCTTTCCTCCTTTACCTCTCATTCCAAGGGCTATTCTAAAGACCAAAAATAAAAACCAAAACTCTTGCCAGTGAACCCCTTTTGGCCAAGACAGCATTGGTTTCCTCTTCTTTTTCACCTAGCCAGGGGCAGCTACTATAGACTTCCATTGCAAGTAGATCTCATCACACAGTAGAAGTGGTCACTACTACACCCTGACCTGTCATCTCTGAACCTAACACTGTGGATGATGGGGTTCTAATTCCTTACTGGCACCACTTTTCAGGGGATGTAATTAAGGTACTCTCAAGAAGCCAGAAGACCCAACACTCAAAAATCCTACATAGCCAAATGGAATTTTCCTTTTAGTGCCACAGTAATGGACATGACCCCAACAAATTAAAAGTACCTTCCATACTGAAATCTCTGTGTGAGCTTATGCATACAGGTGTAGCCTACACTTTAATCAAAGCCCACCTCCTAGCCATCTGTGCATGGCTAACCCTCAGTTCTCCTCTTATATTCAGACCTGAGGTCAAGTTGTTCCATGTAGGGATGCTTAGACCACAAAAAAAGCCCATTACCCATCCTTGGGATCCCATCTTTGTGGTAGAAAACCTTGCTTTGTCTCCTTTTAAACCAGCAGTCTCAGAGAACATCAAATTCCGCACCTGGAAAACTGTTCTTCTTCTGACTGTTGCTTCAGCTAGAAGAGTCTCAGATCTTCAGGCTCTCATGGCCATCCTGCCCTTTCTTATTTTTTCACAAAGAGAGATGAACTGTCACTTAACCAGGCTATAAATCTCCCTACCTTCTTTCCCAACCCATAGAATTCTAGATGCTCACAGGCAGTTAAGATTTTGTTTGGACAAAACCTGATCCACTAGAAAATCTGACCAACCATTTGTCTCCTTTTAACACTCAAAGTTGGATCAACCGGTGTTTAAGCAAACAATTGCAAGCTTGAGCTCTAAGGCCATCTCCTCTTGTTATTACAGAATAAGTCTTTGTCCTCATGCCCTCAAGCTCATTCTGTAAGAGCAGTAGCATCATCTGGGCCTTCCACAAAAGGATGGATGCCAGAACCATACTTGAAGCAGCCACCTGGTTTTCTTTACACACCTTCATTAAACACTACAGGATTGATACATTCTCAAGGTCTAGGGCTGCCTTCACTAGGTCAATTCTTAAAGGGCCTCTTGAACAGTTCTGTAGCTCACTAACCATCCACCCTTACATCCCCTTCAGCTATAGGAATCACCCATTTGTTATGAATACTGCGGCAGTGATTTCAGTTAGGGCATAGAAAGTTGTGTAAGAACTTATAAGAGTAGATGTCCTACTCATCACTGTTGCAGTACTCCTTCCCACCCTCCTCCCCCCTGCATTCTTTTCCATAAGTTTACTTCCACTTTATTTCTCTTCCTTCTGTCCCTATACTTTGGATAATGTCTTAGAACAAAAGGGACCTCATTGCCACTGTATGCTTCACTCCTCCTAGCTGGCCAGTCTCTCACTCTCAGGGGTCTTCAGACTGCTGGCTTGGAGACAGTCTAAGGAGGGGTTATACTCGTATGTCTGCCTGTATACCTGTGTGCTTATGAACTGAGGAAACACCTTTGATGCACAATCCTGGGAAGATAAAGCTTTGGTTCCCTAGCCAACCATCAGCACTGTTAACCCATTGGGATTATTTTGTATGTCCTAACTCAGCAGATGTACTGACATTGGCTGGCATCGCTGTACATAGCATCAGTCAGCTGAGTCAGTTCTAGCCCCTACTTCAGTGCTGGATTTTAATGGAAATCTACCAAGAGATTACAACAATGCCCAACCACTTGGCGTATGTCAGATTGTCTCAGAACAGTCTTTCTCCCTCCCAGAGAGAGACAGAGAGAAAGACAGAGCAAAACCACAGGTCTTTTTACATGTCACAGTACAGTCTCACCACTTTTTTACTGATTTCATAACTATGCAAACTAACCCTGTAACAAGATTTTCTTTAAGACCTAGAACATATTTGTTTAAAATCTTTTCTGATTCTCTTGCATTATGTACATTTAATTTTGATGTACACTTCTTTATTAGGCATATAATGTTTTTTAGTACAGTTTAAAAAGATGTAGTTTTATCTCTGCTTGTGATGAGAATTGTGAATGTAAATGAATTAGTAATCCCTCAAACATTTATAAGACTGCTATTTAGAATGTTGTTGTTGTATATTAGGATTGTTAAATCATAATATGTGGCATGCCTGACTTTTCTCACGTTGTATCCTTTACCATATTCTTTTCATGTTTTTACACTGTTTTTCTGATTTTTTTTTAAATTTTCTTATAACTGCTTCCCACAGAGTTATATATTTGATTTATTCCTCCTTTAGGGTCTTACCTCCCTGAGCATATCTATTACTTTTACACCACCATATTTTCCTTGGTACTAAACTATTGACTTTCTGAGATGCATTACTTTCCCATACCATTTTAAGGAAGTCATTATATAGTCATAGTATCATAGGAAGTTATTAGGCTAATGGCCTTACAGCCCTTACAACCCTTATTTCCATGATCTGCACCTATTGCCTCTATCCAGGAGGGACACAGGTGGAACCCTTAGGGGAAATTTACAGTCACCCATCCAATAGTCCAGATTGCATTTGAAGAGGGACAATGAGGTGCTTTGTTTGACATGAAGTGGGAGTCTGTTCCAAAGGTGTGGTAACCCCTGGGAGACAAATCTGTCCCTTTAGCAGGTTTTATTAATGTCACATACCAGTTTAAGGTCTTTAGAGTGAGTAACCCATGTACCTTTTGACTTATGGATATGCAGCATTTCCAATAACGCAGGGTCAGAGATTGCCTTGTATGCATGGCAGATATCACCTCTGAGTAGTTTTTATGAACCAGAATAAAGTGACAGTGATTTCAGATGATCCCCATAGGACAGATGCTGAAGACCTTGAATTTTCCTTGTAAGGAACCTCCGTGGTTTCTCCAATTGCTGCAGGTGCTTAGAAAGGTACATACCAAAAGGGGCATTGTACTCAGTTACTGGCCTGATGAGAGAAGAGTACAGGGAAGTTATAACTTCTTTTCTGGAGGAAGTGCCCTTACTTATGAGATGAGCAATATAGAATGCCCTTCTTACCACTGTGGAGACATGGTAGTCAAAAGTAAGGTTGCTGTCAGCCTGTGTGTCCAGGTCTGTCACCCACTGAGTGCATACTTAAGCTGTTGCTATTGATGTGGTAGTTAGCAGGACATCACTTTTACTGAAAGAAATGAAATACATGTACTGAGCTTAAACTAAGCTGCATAGTTTCTGCACATCCTCTGATGCTTGAAATTCCAATGAGCTGTGCACATATTCTGTCTCAAAACTTGTAATATTAGCATTCCCAAGAAACATAATCAGTTCACTCCTGAACAAACTTTATAATGCCTTCTCTTTCCACCTTTCCTGCAACACCATGAATATTTAAATTAGTCAGCTTTGACATTGATACTCAACACATATAATCAGGTATATATTTTGTGCAGGAAGAAACTGAACAATGGGCTTTACGTTTTTTCAATTCTTCTTCTTTCTTGGCTACTGCTTCCTCCAAAGCAGTAATCCATGCAGTAAGGAAAGAAATTGCTTTATTGTGCTTTATATGTTGAGCTTCCAAAATCTGCTACAGAGTGTTCTTTATGCCCCCAATCAGTGCAGAGTGCTCCATTTATCTTAACAGCATTCCTTGAGCTAGGATAATAAGATTTATTAAGAACCTGTGAATCCTTTGGAAACACTTTATTTTGCCAGCAATAATACAATTCTTAGGTTTTTGCATCAGTACCTGTCAACTATACATTCCAAGAAAGGACTATAAATTAACATTTAAATATTTTATTCATGCCTGAATATTTGCAAATATTTCAAATAATTGGTATTGTATTTCCACTCAAAATGTGGAGCCCATTGGTTTTTAATATTGTTAAAATTGCTAAATTCAGATTTGTGAGTAGTAGTAGGCAGAATGAGCCACATTTCCCTTTCATCAGCATTCTATCTTTTCCTTACTGGACACATACTCTTTACTTATTCTGCATCCCCAAAAGTGTCATGAAGTTCAGAAAATATCTTCCAAATAATATGATCTGTAATGCTTTTTTCTGGAATTTTTTGTCGGAAGCCCATTCAGTCTGTCAGACTCTTACTGAGCATATGTATGTGTGCATATATTGTAGCATAGCATGACAGATCCTAAACGGAGAAGTAAGAGTGACTCAAAAGTTTGTGAATATGGTTGTAAGCACTGTACATACAAATGTTGTAATTAGTCAATCTGTTGTATATAAAATATTGTTATTTGAACTAGAAATGTTTCTTTAACTTTAATCAGCAAGTTTCTTTAAAAGCAGAGAAATAAACTGCTGTATTATCCAGCACAGGTATATAAAATAAAGCAATTAAACCTGTGTAAAATAGGAGGACAGTAGAAAGCTCCTCCAGAATATTGTTTGTCCATTTGTGGAGGGTAGTTTGATGTCAGGAAAAGCAGCCTTGAAAGATTGGCAGCAAAAGTGAAGAAAGACTTTAAAGAAGACTTTACAAATGTTTTTTTTTTGTATTTAATGTTTGCAATTGGTTTAGTCCCACTATGCTCTTGACTTCTTTTTAGGGGAGACCATGGGGGTTATTATATTACTAGGGGGAATTTGTCCAGGGCATCAGGAAACTTCCCCTACACTTTTGAGCTGCTAGATGGTGCCAGATGATTCCTACAGCAGCAAGGGAGAGGCCTAACATTCAACAACATGGAGGAGGAGGAGAGAAAAGCTATTGATAATTTGGAGGTGGAAAGTGATATGGCACTTGAGAATGTAAACAAATATTCCTGTGTGGTGGATGTTATAAATGAGCAGTGTTTCACTGTCTTGATGGAGAAGAAAGTAAGCAAGTCTGTAAAAAAACGATGCCTAGGCCACATGTGCAGGCCCCTATGCCTAAAAAACAAATGTTCAAAATGGCTGAAGATTTAATTACTCTAATCAGGGGTAGCCACCCCCCTTCTAAGAGGCCTAGGGCTGAAACTATGAATCTTCTGAACAGGACTCTATTTCTTCTGACTCTTCTAATGAACAGGATTTGTCTATACCTACTTATGAGGACTCTGATGCAGAGAATTCCATTCCTTCTGCTTCTCCCCATGAGGATTTTTCTTTTGGGGAAATTTTACATACCTTAAGGGAACATTTCCACTGGGAAAGTCAGGATTTTTCTGAATCTAAAAAGAGGCTTAGAGATTTTCTTCTTCTTCCTCAGCATAGGCCTTTGGCTATTCCTCCTGTTCTAGACATTGTTGATGATGAGTTTTCAGAATCTAGTATGGCTCCTGATTCTCTGCCTCCGGCCCCTTGTAAGCCAGACAGATACTACAGGGTTCCTGAATCCCACAAATTCCTTTTCAAAAATCCTGTTGCGGATCCTGAAACCATTTCTTAGGGCCCCACTTTGCAATGTGGTTTTGATTCTTTGGAGGCCTCTTGCAGGGCTGCTGTAACTGGGTCTGTGCTTAGAAGGCATGCTTGGCTCAAAGAGCAATCTCTGTCTGATCATGTTAAAACAAAATTGCTGGATGCTCCTTTGCAACAGGACCATCTCTTTGGTAATAAAGCTGAAGAAGTTCTAAAAAAGATGGAAGATAAAGCTAAATCTATGCAAACTGTGAAATAATTCTTACAAGTGCAACCTCCAATAGTTAGTAGGCAGTGGCCTACTAAGAACTGGTCCTTTACAGTTCCTTCCAGAGCCACTCAAGTCAAACGCAGATATTCCAAAGGCACCAGGTTTCAGTCCCAAGGGACTTTCAGAACTAAGCAATGGGGTGCCTCTTCTTCCATATCTGGAAACAACAAGACACCTCCCTAAGGTAAGCAATCTCAATGACTTTCCTCTACAGTTACCATGCACTTACCTTTTAGCCACCCCTTTGGGAAGGAAACTGGCTCTTCATGCAAAAAACTGGCATCTTATAACCCAGGACAAATGGGTTTTAAATATAGTATCTCAGGGATACAGGTTTCATTTCCACACATTGCCAAATCCAAACGGATGGCCAGACCTGCCCCCAAACTAGTGGGCAGAGGCCCAGAAACAAGTACTTTCCCTCTTAAACATGGGGGCTATTCAACTAGTACCAGAAGAGGAAAAGGGACAAGGTTTCTATTCCAAACTTTTCCTGGTACCCAGAAAAGACAAACCATGGCATCCAGTTCTGGACCTGTCTACTCTAAACACCTTTCTGGACATTCCAAAAATCAAGATGCTGACTCATCACCAGTTACTTCCTATGCTAGGCAAAGATTGGTTGGCAACTCTAGATTTAAAAGAGGCTTACCTGCATATCCCAATCAGGGAATCTTGCAGAAGATACCTCCGCTTCAAAGCAGGCTACTTGCATTATCAGTTCTCTACACTGCCCTTTGGCTTATCTACTGCGCCCAGGGTCTTTACAAAGTGCCTGGCTCCAGTAATTGCATTTTTCAGGCAAAGAAATATTCAAATATATCCATACCTGGACGATTGTCTAATTCAGGCAGAAAACAAGGCCATTCTTCTAAAACATCTGGCATTTGTAAAAAGGGTTCTAACTTGTCTAGGGTACACTATAAACAAAAATAAATCACAACTGGTACCCTCTCAAAAAATTACATTCCTGGGTGCAAGTTTAAATACAACTGCCCAGATGGCTTTCCTTACACCAGAAAAGCAGCCTCATTTGGTGACTTACTTCAAACAGGTGGCCACAAAAGCCTTGCTATCTGCAAGACAAATACTGCAAGCCTTGGGGTTCATGGCCTCCTGCATTCTTCTAATTCCATATGCAAGACTGCATATGAGGAAACTTCAGTGGTACTTAAAAAGTTTATGGAGTCAACATTGTCACAGCCTGGAAACAATGATTCCTGTCATTCCTTGCCTGCAACTGGAGTTCCTATGGTGGGCAGAGGCCTGCCACCAAAACAAGGGACTGCCATTCACACCACCCCCTGCTGCCCAAACCCTAACTACAGACACATCAGACTATGCATGGGGGACTCATCTGGCAGGGAAGTGCATTCAGGGCAAATGGAGCCCAAATCAAATGCACCTTCATATCAATCAAAAAGAAATACTAGCTGTACAGAATGCACTGACAGCCTTCAAGGACTACCTTCATCCAGGACAACTAATGGTAAAAATGGACAACACCACAGTTATGTGGTACATAAACAAGCAGGAGGGTACACATTCCTACCCTCTCTGCAGACTAGCCATGGCATTGTGGAACATGGCCTTGAGATATCAAATACAACTACAAGCTCAATTCCTGCCAGGTCAGCTGAATATCCTGGCAGATGAACTAAGCAGATATCTCATGGACCCACACGAATGGAAACTGGAACCACGGATTTTCAACATGTTGACATGCAAATGGGGGAGCCCAGACATAGATCTTTTTGCCTCACCCCATAACTACCAGTTGGACAAATTTTGCACAAGAACTCCTCACAAAAAAGCCTGGAAAGTGGATGTTCTGTCCTTCAGCTCGGAAAACCTATCACTCCATGCCTTTCCCCCTCTGCCTCTACTCTCCAACATTCTGTTAAAAGTCAAACAGGACAAACCAAAAATGATTTTGATTGCCCCAGACTGGCCTTGCCAACACTGGTACCCACTCCTACGCAGTCTGTTACAAATATCTCCATGGCACCTGCTTCAGACACCTTCCTTACTGTCCCAGCAGAACAACCAAATTCTGCACCCTCAGCTCCCAACTTTGAATCTTGCAGCTTGGCTAATCACTTAAATTCCTCCTTAGCATCCCTCAGCAAATCTGTGATGGGTGTCATTTTGGAGGCGAGAAGACTTAGTACTAGAAAATCTTATGCTTACAAATGTAAAAGATTCTGTGCCTGGAATCAATTACAAGGGATAAGCACAGCAGTGCCCAATTTACCTCAGATTTTGCAATACTTAACTGAGATGCTTCACAAGGGCCTGTCTTTTTCTTCCCTTAAAATCCATGCCTCAGCCATTTCAGCTCATTACAACACAGATCCTCCCCTCTTCTCTCATCCTCTGCTAAAGCAGTATCTCAGAGGGGCCAAAAACTTGAGACCACCCAGGAAAGCTCCAACCCCTGCCCTGGGACCTTAATTTTGTATTGGAGAAACTCACTCTCCCTACTTTCGAGCCAGCTGCTACTGCAGACTTAAAATTTCTCTCCTGGAAAACAGCCTTTCTTTTAGCAATCACTTTGGCTAGAAGGATTTCTGAATTACAGGACCTTATGGCAGTGGAGCCTTTCATCATTTTTCATGCAGACAGGGTGTCACTCAGGACCAACCCATCCTTCATGCCCAAGGTGGTATCCAGTGTGGCTCTTAATCAGTCCATTCATTTGCCAACTTTCTTTCCCAATCCACAGAACAAGGGGGAGCGGATTCTGCATTCATTGGATGTACACAGACAACTTAGATTTTACTTGGACAGGACTAAATCTTGAAGAAAATCTGAACAACTGCTGATAGCATTTGATCTAGGGACAGAGGGAAAGGCTATTTCAAAGCAAACCATTTCAAAATGGATAAGCCATTGTATTCTTTTCTGCTATAAGCACCATGGAAAACCTATCCCCCAGGGGATCAGATCCCATTCCACCAGGGCTGCATCTACTTCTACAGCCTTTCTCAGAGGTGTTCCTACCAGGGATATTCTAGACGCTGCTACCTGGAGTTCAGTTCATACTTTCACCAAACGTTATCATTTACCAATTTTCTCTAAATCCAGAACTGGCTTTGCCACTGCTGTTTTGCAGGGCCTTATAGCCGGTCCTAATGCTGTATAAATCCATCCTCCCAAGCATAGCTTTGGGAATCTACCCAAATGTAATGACTGCAACAGTGAAACATAAAGAACATAGTACAGTTGTGTACACTTATCATAAATGTAGGTGTTCGAGTGTATTCACTGTTGCAGTCCTGGTTACCCTTCCTCCAGCCTCCTGTTTTTTTCTCTTACTATGCCTCTACTTTCTTTTGCTACACTTAAAAGCCTTTTTGGTGTATTTGCTTTTTTTTGGAGGTATATTTTTTGTGTTTTAAATTATTTATATATATGCATGTATATATATATATATATATATATATATATGTGTGTGTGTCTATATATGT
>NC_056735.1:710207789-710222789 GCF_019279795.1 Protopterus annectens
TGGCTCTGACACCCCTTGCGTGTCTGTGTCAGCCTCTCCTGAAAAACATTTGTGTCAGTGTGGGATTCAATGATAGCTCCTAATTTGCAGTTATCTGGAAATTTAGTCAGCCACAGACCATTGACATTGGCCTTGACTTCAGAGAAGTAAATGCCAAAAAGGATCGGCCCAAGGACTGATCCCTGAGGGACTCCACTTGTGACTAGCTGCTTTTTGAGGTGAACTCCCCAATTCCAACTTTCTGGGTCCTGTCTGTGAGCCAGTTGACTATCCACTGGGTAAAATATGGGTTTTTACCTAACCTCCTGAGTTTGTCAACAATGTCCAAGTGGGGTATTGTGTCAAATGCCTTGGCCAAGTCAAGGTAGGCAATGTGAACCATTTTGCCCTCATCCATTGCTTTGGTGACCATCTCAAAGAAGTCCACCAGGATGAGTAAGCATGATATACCCTTGACAAAACCAAACTGGGTTGGGTCCAGTGTCTGGAGGTTTACTGCATCTCTATTGATCATGCCCATGATAATTATTTCCATGGCTTTACATATAAGACTAGTGAGACTTCTGGGTCTGTAGTTTGCAGGGTCTATAGATGGCCCACCTTTGTGTAGAGTGATGACTGTAGCTGTTTTCCATTCATGAGGCACAAAGCCTGTTTGGAGGCTATACTTAAATAGCAATTCCAGAGGCCCTGATATGTCATGTTTCATGCTGTATAGAAGACATCCTGGGATATTGTCTGGGCCCATTGATGCAGTGTTCTTGGCCTTAGAGAAAGCATTAAGGACCTGTTCCCTAGTGATAGCAGGGGGAGTTATATTTCAGGTATTTCCTGAGGGAAGGTTGAGTGGGAGAGAGGGGTAAAGTTGGAGCTGAATTTATCGGCCAGTAGGTTTGCTATATCTTCTGGCTCAGTGTAGGTGGCTCCATTTACAATTAGCTCTACACACAATTGTGTATGGCCTTTAAGGTTGCAGACATAGCTAAAGAATTTTTTGTGGTTGTCCTTGGTCTGGGAGGCCAAATTCACCTAAAAATTGGCTTTGGTAGACTTCATTTGTCCTCTGAGTTGTTTGTTTAGTTTGATGAGAGTGCTTTTGTCCTCCTGGGTGCTGCACCTCCTAATTTCTGCCATGATTTTCTTCCTTCTATTATACAGCTTACTGATTTTGTGATTCCACCAGGGGGGCCTGTTTTTTGAGTTAGTTCTGTATTTCTCCCTGGTGGGTACAGCTGCCTCTATGAAGCTATTAACATGCTTGCACAGGGTTTCTGTAAAATGTTCTGCATAGGCAGCAGTGTTCTCAGGGTTTATGGGGACTTGAAATTTTACCAGTTTATCACTTAATAGCAGGAGGTTAGCCTTAGAGTAGATGTTCTTCATGTTTCACTGTTGCAGTCATCATACTTGGGTTATCCTGCCAGGGGTAGCCCTCAATCGGCCCGAATACCAGAGACTTAGTATTTCTGTGTCGGTTGTTGTCACTTCAAGACTGATGTCAGGTCATCAGAGGTATAAAAACAGGCAGCCGAAACCATTACATCAGACTTTTTTGCCGAGGAGCCCAAAGCAGAAGCAGTTCACACGAGTGCCGGTTGGCCGCTACCTGAGTTTTTGTATGAAATTTAGTCATCCTGAAGTCTTCAAAAGCTAAGTACCCCATTTGGGATCTTTTTTTCTTGCTCTAATTGATGTCAGAAAAAGTTAACAATTGTCTCGCGTGTGGAAAGCAAATACCATACCAAAGTTTCCATTCTTACTGCGTCACCTGTTTAGGCCCAAACCACGACATACCTCGCTGTCAGTTTTGTGCCTTGTTCAATGCCCGAACTATTCATCATCGGGCCCCTATTGTAGCTAAATACTTTCGTTCTCAATCTTCATTTTCCGAAATGGCTTCGGTAAGCCTTCCAACTACCGATCTTCCAAAAAAATGTAAGGATAAAGACAGAGACAGACCACACAGGTCCAAAACTGCCGACGGCGCTTCCGTTAAGCTAGTCGTCAGTTCGCTGGTATTCAGTGAGGCAGTTTCTGATGCCCGCTTCGATGGATTCTCAGGTCACTACCGCGACCTATTCGGAGTCCGGTATGCCACAAGACTCTTAATTGACTATGGAACCTGCGGATGTCTCTACCTTGGATGGGTCCGGAGCTGCTGTGCAGGCACCAGCTTCTGAGGAAGTTCTTCACACTACCAATATTCAACTTAAACTGGCGACTTCTTTTGCATCTTCAGTTCTTTCTAAAACTACCGAGTTTCTAAGGCCAAGAGTATGAGCTTCACCTAAAAAACCGACAACCCAAACTTAAACGCCTGCTTCCTTGCCATAATCTCAGATGCTTAAAATGGCAAAAGACCTGATCATGCTGATTAGGGGAAGCCAGCCTTTCCCTGTTAAAAGAAAAAGAGACTTGTCCCCAGCAGCTTTATCTGACCAAGAGTCCGATGACTCTGAAGTTTCTGAATATGAAGACATGCCTTTATCTGCCTATGAGGATTCAGATGCATGGAATCCATTCCTTCTGCCTCCTCTCCAGAGGACTTTTCTTTTGGTGAAACCTTACATACTTTGAGAGAGCATTTCCATTGGGAATGCCAAGATTATCCTCAGTCCAAAAAGAGACTCTGGGAATTTTTAGATTTACCACAGCACAGACCCTTAGCTGTCCCTCCTGTTTTGGATGTTGTGGATGATGTCTTTATGGAATACAGCCTAACTCCTGATACTTTACCCCCTGGCTACAAGGGAACCTGATAGGTACTACAGAGTTCCTGACTCTCACAAATTTCTCTTCAAAAATCCTACTGCTGACCCAGAGGTCACCTCTCAAGGACCTAAAGGTGTAAAAGCAACTACAGCTAAGAATCCCACCCCCTTGGACAGGGATTCCCGAGCTTCAGACGTATGGTGTAAAAAAGTATACACCTCTGCAACTCTTGCCATTAGAGAATTGAATTGTCAGTTCCACATGCCGAAATACCAGCAACATACTATGGAACTTATTAAGCAAAAATTATCTACCTTTCCTGTCAGCAAGCATACCCTGCAATGTGGATTTGATGCCCTAGAAACATCTTGCAGGGCAGCAGTCACAGATGCTGTACTTAGAAGGCATGCCTGGCTTAAGGAGCAGACCTTGCCAAACCATGTCAAATCAAAATTATCGGATGCTCCTCTGAACAAGGACAATCTGTTTGGCACCAAAGCAGAAGAGGTTTTAAAAAAGATGGAAGAAAAGGCTAAGTCTATGCAGACAGTCAAAGATTTTTTGAAGTGCAGCCTCCAAGATTCAGTAGATATTGCCCCCCAAAACAGTGGTCCATTCCAGCCCCCTCAAGGCCAACTCAAACTAGACCCAGGGCAAACAGACCCCCCCCCCCAGATTACAGTCTCAGGGTATGCAGAGATCTAAGCAATGGAGTACCTTCACTTCTAAAGCAGGGAGTGCTATGTCACCCCCTTATGGAAAGAATTCACAATGACTTCTCAACCCCACTCTTCACCTCTGCCCAATTGCTCATGCCCCTAGGAGGAAAACTTGCCCACCATACAAAAAAATGGACCTCCATCACAAATGATCAATCGGTCCTCAACATAGTATCCCAGGGATACAGATTTTATTTCCACATACTGCCAACCCCAAAAGGGTTCCAAGACCTTCCTCCAAACCAGTGGGCAGAGGCAGAAAACCAAGCCCAGTCCCTCCATAAGAACAATTCAGTCTGTTCCTGCAGAACAGATAGACCAAGGTTTTTATTCCAGACTTTTCCTGGTACCCAGAAAAGAGGGCACATGGCGCCCAATCTTAGTTCTATCCATTCTAAACACCTTCCTGGTGGTACCAAAATTCAAAATGCTCACCCTACAGCATCTTCTCCCTATGCTGTCCAAAGATGCTTGGTTAACCACCCTAGACCTAAAGGAGGCCTATCTGCATATCCCTATCAAGGACTCCTGCAGGACATATCTATGTTTCAGGGCATGATCTATGCATTATCAGTTCTCTGCACTTCCCTTTGGCTTATCCACTGTTCCCAGAGTTTTCACAAAATGTCTGGCTCCAGCCATTGCTTATTGCAGACAGATAAATATTCAAATTTACCCTTACTTGGACTATTGCCTGATTCAGGCAGACAGTCAGGAAAAGCTGTTGCAGCACCTGACATTTGTAAAGGACCTTCTAACTTCCCTGGGGTACACTATCAATGAAAAGAAATCCAAACTAGTCCCCAGTCAAAAAATTGAATTCCTGGGAGCAAGCTTGGACACAGCAACCCAGATGGCATTTCATACTCCAGAAAAACAAGCCAAGCCTGTCTGACAGACTACTTCACTCAAATGGCCACCAGAACCCAGCTATCCTCAAGGAAAAGCCTGTAGGCTCTAGGGTTCCTGGCCTCCTGCATTCTACTAATTCCGTATGCCAGACTGCATATAAGGAAACTTCAGTGGTACTTAAAAAGTCTTTGGTGCCAGCATTCTCAGGACATGGAAGCTATCATTCCTATAGTACCATGTCTAAGGAAAGAGTTCCTTTGGTGGGCAGCAGCATGCAATCACAACAAGGGGCTTCCCTTTAGACAACCCCACACTGCCCAGACCCTAACCACAGATGCATCAGACTGTGCCTGGTGTGCACATCTGGACGGCAAGTACATTCAGGGCCAGTGGAGCCCAAATCAAATTCATCTGCACATCAACCAAAAAGAGATGCTAGCTGATCAGCATGCTCTGACAGCTTTCAGATCCCTACTCTCACCAGGGTCCCTGCTAATCAAAACCAACAACACCACAGTGATGTGATACATCAACAAGCAGGGGTGAACTCACTCTTACCCACTCTGCAGGCTAGCCATGACCCTGGGGAACACAACCTCAGCCATGCATATTCACAGGCAAGGTCAATTCCTGCCAGGTATCCAATATTCTCTGGCAGACAACTTAAGCAGAAATCTCCTAGACCAACATGAGTGGCAATTAAACCAGAACAACTTCAGCCTTGTGACCCAGAAATGAGGTATCCCGAAGGTGGACCTATTTGCCTTCCCCTACAGCCACCAGCTCAGCGCATTCTGCACCAGGGTACCTCACAGCAAGGCCTGGAAAGTGGATGCCCTATCCTCCCAGTGGGCAAACCTCTCAATCTATGCATTTCCCCCTCTGCCTCTTCTTATTACTCAAGATAAGGGAGGAAAGACCAAGAGCAATCCTGATTATCCCAAACTGGCCACGCCAACACTGGTACCCACTACTGCGCAGTCTGTCACCATTGCCCCCATGGCACCTACCCCAGATCCCAATTCTTCTGACTCAGCAGGAGGAACATTTCTTGCATCCACAATTGCAAACCCTGAATCTTGCAGCCTGGCTTATTCCTTGAATTCTCCTCCAGTAGCCAGCCTAAGCAAGCAGGTACTGGATGTTATACGTAAAGCCAGACGACCCAGTACAAGGAAATCCTATGTTGACAAGTGGAAAAGGTATTGTTCCTGGATTCACACTAAAGGAGCGGATACAGCACAGCCCTCTTTACCTCTTATCCTGGATTACTTAGCAGACCTACTCCACGGAGGCCTGTCCTTGTCTTCCATTAAGATCCATGCTTCTGCCATCTCTGCTCATTACAGCACTGAACCACCTCTCTTCTCTCACCATCTCATCAAGCAGTTCCTGAGAGGGGCTAACAACTTAAGGCCACCAAAAAGAGCCCCCACCCCTGCTTGGAACCTTAACTTTGTGTTGGAAAAGCTCATGCTACCCGCCTTTGAGCCTGCAGCAGCAGCAGAGTTAAAATTCCTCTCTTGGAAAACAGCCTTGCTTCTGGCCATCACTTCAGCTAGAAGAGTGTCTGAGCTACAAGCACTTATGGCTGTGGAATCCTTCATTATTTTTCATGCTGACAGGTTCTCCCTCAGTACCAACCCTACTTTCATGCCTAAAGTGGTGTCCAGTGTGGCTCTCAACCAATCTATCCATTTGCCCATCTTTTTCCCTAATCCTCAAAATAAGGGGGAAAGAATTCTGCATCTTTAGATGTGCACAGACAGCTCAGATTCTACCTTGATAGGACTAAACCCTTTAGGAAATCTGACCAGTTACTAGTCAGCTTTGCACCAGGGGCAGAGAGCAAGGCCATATCAAAACAAACCATCTCTAAATGTATAGAACACTGTGTCCATTTCTGTTACAAACACCGTGGGAAACCACCCCCTCAGGGCATCAGAACGCATTCCACTAGGGAAACGTCAACCTCTACAGCCTTTCTCAGAGGAGTCCCTACCAGGGACATTCTGGAAGCTGCTACCTGGAGTTCTGTTCATACCTTCACCAAGCATTACCACCTGCCTATCTTTTCCAAATCCAGGGTGGGCTTTGCAACAGCAGTCCTGCAGGGCATACTAGCCAGCCCCATCTCTTCTTGACTGCCTCCACCTATTCTTCAGCTTTGGGAATCAACCCAAGTGTGATGACTGCAACAGTGAAACACGAAGAACATAGTACAGTTGTGTACACCATAAATGTAGATGTTTGAGTGTATTCACTGTTGCAGTCCTGGTTTCCCACCATCCAGCCCCCTTGTCTCTCTCTCTCTCTCTTCCTCACTCCTTACAGGGCTGTTGGTATTTACTTTTTACTGGTGGTGTTTTTCCACCATAACTTAGCTCCCTATTTGGGGGCTTCTAACATTTGGGCAAGAAAAACTGATGTAATGGCGTCGGCTGCCTGTTTTTATACCTCTGACGACCTGACGTCATTCTTGAAGCAACAGCAACTGACACAGTAATACTAAGTCTGTGGTATTCGGGCCGACTGAGGGCTACCCCTGGCAGGATAACCCAAGTGTGATGACTGCAACAGTGAATATACTCAAACATCTACATTTATGGTAACTATACACAACTGTACTTTCTTGAATATTCCAGGTTTATCTGGGGATCCATGTTTTATTTTTACCTAAAAGGAGAGCATTTTGTGGTCTGACCTTACCAGGGAAGATGTTGCAGTAAGGAATGTGCAGCACTCTCCCATATTAGTGAGGACCAAATCCAGTATGGCTGCACCCCTGATGGTATATTCACTATCTGGTTCAGGGAGTTTGTGTTTACAAAATCCAGGAATTTCTGTGACTTTACGTTTGGAGTAGTATAGGATTCCCAGTTAATAGTGGGGTAATTAAAGTCGCCCTGAATATGGTATTGGGCTGGATAGTTAGTGTTTCTAATAAGTTTGAATGCAAGCTATGGGTTTCCTGGGTCATAGAAGGGGACCTGTAGCTGGCAAGGAAGTGATATTGGATTTTGCTTATGGTGATTTGGACATGAAGCAGCTCAAGTACATTGTCCTGTTTGACCAGCCTTGAGGTATATTTATTTTTGATGCAAATAGATGCACCTCTACCTTTAGTCCCTGCTTGTGAAGTAGCTGGCCTAAATGTGTGGAAGGCATTATAATCTTGCACTATTGGTGTGCTCTCCATGGCTTTAAATCATGTGTCAGTGACCACACAGACATCAGCATTCAGTAAGGTGAAGAGAGCTTCTAGGGAGGGGAGTTTTTTGTTTAGACTCCTAACATTGAGCAGTAATACCTTTATATTTTCTTGGATTTAATTTGCTATGTTGGAAGCACTTTCAGTTTGGCATTGCCTAAAAAGGCACTATGGGGAAGACAATGTTTTAGCTAATACTGAAAAGCCTAAAGGGGAAAGGTGCAGACCATCCCTGGCATAGCAGCGTGGTCTGTTGACCATCTCCTTCCAAGCTGAAAAATATTGCACCCCCTTAGAATGACACCAGAAACTAAGCCAATTATTAAAATCAGGCAGATGAAACCTCAGTTTAATGTGTTATCTAAAGGATGACACACTTGGGAATGCAGCACACCCCTTTCTCTCTGTGTCTCTCTCTCACTGTCTCTCTCTGTGTCTCTCTCTCTCTGTCCCTCACACACACACACACACACACACATACACACACACTGAAAGAGACTGTACTCCAACTATATGAGACTGTATTGAAGGCACTTATGTCTTGATAAATTCTAAATGGGATCTTGTGGCTAGGTTATAAATAGTCCACTGGAAAATCAGTCTAGTATTAAGTTATTATACTTATATATATATATATATATATATATATATATATATATATATATATATATATATATAGTTCCCCTTCACAAAGTCGCACGGCCACAATCTCAAAATGCATATGGTCGAGACCATATGCTTGAAATTGTAGAAGCTCGACTGTGTGAATGGGGAACGGCATACAGCGCAGAATGGGAGATTTCCCTTTCTGCACTGTAGTGCAATCTCGGAGTTGGAATAAATAAGTAGCGAGGGATGTGGGCCGTGCAGGGGGGCTTGCCAAATATATATATAGATAGATATATGTATATATATAATATATATATATATATATATATATATATATATATTTATATGTATTTGTTTTTCTTTGAAAGAACCTGCATTTTTTATTTTTATTTTTTTTCTGTAGAGGAAACCATACTACCTTCTAAGACTGGTGCCTCTTGCATCTTTAATGCTCCATAGTATGTACTGAATCTTTATCTGTTCACTGTCAAGTTCAACTAGTTATGGTTGGTAGAGCCTGACAGACCCAATAAGTTTAGAAAAAGGGAATTATAACTCATCTCTGAATTTGGGGATCTCACAGATAGTTTGTCAGTAGGAGGGGAAGCAATGTTAATTATGGGGGAAGAAGGAAGAATAGACCACTTGCCACCATATGAGAAAATTTTTGTTGAAAGCCCAGTCAGTCTGTCAGACTTGAGCAACCGTGCTTCTGTGAACTGGATGGCATGTTCATATACTTTATCTAGATGTATTTGCTCACCTATGTGTTGTAAGGCTGAAGTACAAAACTGTATTTTGTCTAAGTAATTACTGTCATGTTAAAATGTTAATTAGGACT
Organism: Protopterus annectens; assembly: GCF_019279795.1. Taxonomy (NCBI): domain Eukaryota; kingdom Metazoa; phylum Chordata; order Ceratodontiformes; family Protopteridae; genus Protopterus; species Protopterus annectens. Next base: position 710,216,734 of record NC_056735.1, read on the forward strand.
GCTCTATGTAAATTTTAATCTGGAGATAAGACATGTGTACTTATGAATAACCAAGTCATTCTCCAGCTCTCAACCTTGGCACAGAATGTAATAAAGGTAGAACCAAGACTATAAAGTAGGATAATGTATTTCCAAGACTTGTATATTTCCTGAGGGGTGACATTCTATATGCAGATAACTCACTGTGGCCCAAATTTATGCAGAAAATAGACATCTCCCACTACAGAGGAATTCAGGGAACACCTTGGCTTTAGAGAAATGATCTACATCCCCAGTGACTTGGTAGGTGCTCACAGGAAATGTTTCGGCTAGGCTCTCTAATACCCAGTAAAAATATTTCCTTTTTTTTTGGTAGTATCATCAAAGTGCTTGAGGTACCTCAGTCTCCTTGAACATACAAGGTCCCATATTTTTTAGTCCTACTTTGGGTTTGGGTGGTTTTGGTGGTCTCTTAATGAAAAATGCTAGGTAAAGCCTGGGATTAGATTTTAAATTAGCTATAAAGCTATTTTATTCAACCCTTCTATATAAGCAATGATGGGAAAATCCTAGTGATATCATCTCTTAACAGTGAGAAAAACAGATTTAAAAACTGTTAATCTTATCCCTCCACTAATGGGCGCTCAAATGTAGTAGATCAGATTCCCTTATATGAAAGCAAGATGGCTTTTAAAGGAAACAGACAGTGCAAGTTACTGACTCACTGAGCCCTATACATAGAATATTATTAACAATGGCTGCATGCATTGAATTCTTATTAACTACACACTCATTACCGTCGTAGTACAGTCCAGGCTGTTAGGTACCTTAAAGAAATAACTTTATAGCTTTGTTGAATGCATATATGTTCATTTTTTTCTGTCTTGGGTATTATTATGCAGGTCAAAGACATACTGTAGTTTTCAGAGTCTATGTTTTTAATGTTTGTTGATGTTGAAAAATCCTTTTTGCTGTATTCTTTATGGTTTGATATTTGACTAGTTGCAGTCTTCTCCTATCCATTGAGATTTATATATGGATAGTTTGTTGAATCAAAATTTAGTGTGTTCCTGCATGGCAATGCACAAGTAATTCCTAGTGAAACAGTGGTCAAGGTCACAACACCATGCAAAGTACTGACTGTTGATGTAGGACATTCAAATAGAAAACATAACATGTTGCTTTTCACTTCTTTTGGCAAATAATTGTAGCAACTTTTGGTAATATTTATGCTATAGAAGGTCAAGAAAGAATAAAAACAAAATCTGTAATTCAGAATATGTCAGCCCTAAACATAAGGTTCATAGTTCTCAACCTCTTAGCATAAAAATCTGGACAAAGCCAAAAATAACGGAGCAGTCAAAGGCCCAGAAATAGGGACAAATTTTAAATGTTGCTCTTATAAACTAGAAAGTTGCTAGAATAAAAGGTATTGTGTTATCATGCATTTGATGAAGGGTATGAAGTCTGAAAACAGTACCCGTTTTTCCAGTATTCCATGATCTCCCTCTCAACTTTGCTCAACCTATGTAAGCCCATTCCTCATCTTATGTAGCTGAAGAAGCCTTTCTCCCACTTGACATCTGCCAACCCCTGTTCAGCATCTCTAGATGAGTTGATCTTCTTACACAAGAGTGAGACAAATGTAATTTTTATTTTATCTGAAGCTTTCTAAATAATATAACCATGCTTTCAAGTTCACTTTCCCCCTCAAATGCTTGTTATTTAGTGTATTCATTCCTCACTGATTTGCCACAAAAGTAAAAAAAAAAACAGTTTTTATGAGGAGCAGATGAAAAATATGAGGCAAAAATCTCTGGACCATTGAGACTTATGATAAGGTTACATTTACTATTTCCTTTTTGTCAGTGCTGGATTGGGTTGATTTTGTGCTGCAAGCTTCTGGTGTCTTTGCTTCATACTACATTATGTTTGCAGGATGACAGAAACAGAGAATAGAGCTGGCTAATCAGCTTCTTTAGTGTTTTCAGAATGCGTACTACCCTAATTCCTTATGTTCCTCATTTCCATTTCTCCACCTGTTCCATTCCCAAATGAATATCTGCATGGATTTCTCCTCCACTTCCCATTCTGGTAGTCCATTTTATGGGTCTATGACCCTCTCTGTGAAGAAGCACTTTAACAGATCCAAACAGTGGTTATGCTATACAGTCTTTTTTGTAAAACCCTTCATATCTTCCTGGCGTGATGTGTGTGTACTGATATCAAGATCCCTTGTTTGAGGTGAGCAGCAACATAACTATTCTGGTATCTGTACAGCCCCACCCACAACACATGACCCCCTTCTTGCATTTTTTGAGCGTCTTCTCTGCAGCCAACTATGCCAGTCCCTGCATTGTCTCCAGAACTGCACACATCACTAGAAATTTTCAACTGATGAAGGTCTTGTGTAGTGAATGCTTTATCATTCAGCTTCTGGGTTTTTTCTGCATGGGTATATATCTCAACATTATATTGGTTCATGCTACTGCCCTCTCACTCTCCTTCTAGTTGTCTGTTCCAAGTGAGATCTGCAATCTCAAAAACAATCTCAAATCCTTGTCCTCTTTCATTGCCATCACTGTCAGTCCTTCCCGGTAATAATTCATACCAGGGTTTCTGTGGCCCACTTACAAAAGTTTACATTTTCCTATAGTGAAACCTCAGCTTCCCACCTTTCAGTTCACTTGTTCATCCTTTTAAGCCCTTAGTCTTTAGTCACTTCTAGTTATCCTCCACTGCTACCACTAACTGTCCATCATTAGCCAAGATGCTTATCCTGTTCTCTTTTCCATAACAGAGTCTGAAACAAACACGCTGAAGACTACATGTCCCAGGACTGACTCCCACTGTGCTTCCCAAGTTATTTTTCATATTTCTGACATTACCTCTCTCAAGACAAGCCTTAGTGTTGCAACACTCAAGCATGCAACAGTCCATTTCTGTACTCTTGATCCTAGCCTCAATCCCTTCCAGTTATCCTATCAGCATCCTATGTGGGACTGCATTAGAAGTCTTGCTGAAGTCCAGGTAGACTATGTGTACAGGTAATTGTTAAGTTTACCTGTAACCCAGTCATAAAACTGCATCAACTTTAAATGACAGCTCCTTTTGCTCATAAACCTATGTTGATCATTAGTCTGGAGATTACTTTCTCTCTGTGCCTTTTCCTCCATGGTTCTCTCCTTGGCTTTTACTAAAATTACCAACAGATCTGTAGTTCCTAGATGTTTCAGACAAACCCCTTGTATAAGGGTGCCACAGATGTTCATTGTGCATACAGCTGCAGTCATAACAGATGGGTTCTCCTGCCGTCAGGCGGGTCCTCGGTCAGCCGAATTCCAAAGTCTAGGTCCGGCGTCGGTTGTCGTCGCTTCTTCCCTGACGTCAGTGCACCAGGGGTATAAAATAACCAGCCGACGCCATTTTCTTCAGTCTTTCTTGCCGCGCGGTGCCCGAAGCAGAAGCAGTTCGCAAGTGCCGGTCGGCCAGCTCCTAGAATTACGAAAAATTTTGCAACCGAAGTCATCTAAAAGCTAAGTACCCCGTTGGGGAAACTTTTCTTGCCTCAGACCGATGTCAGGCAAAGTTAATAATTGTATTTCATGTGAGAAGCAAATACCGCATAAGGATTTCCATTCCCTCTGTATTCCTTGTTTAGGCCCAGACCACGACGTCTCGGTCTGTCGCTTTTGTGCTACATTCAACAAACGCACCATTAAGTGTCGGGCGGAGTTCGCCCAGCATTATTTTGGCAAAAAATTTAACTATATTATCTCTCTGTGCCTTTTCCTCCATGGTTCTCTCCTTGGCTTTTACTAACATTACCAACAGATCTGTAGTTCCTAGATGTTTCAGACAAACCCCTTGTATAAGGGTGCCACAGTTGCTAATTTCCAGTCCTCACACACTTCTGCTTTGGCCAGTGATGTCTGGAAATAATCCTCCTTAGGAAATTCTGCAATCCCAGTGCTGTATCCCCCATAGCCAGATTGTCTGGGACCCTTGAATATAGCTCACCTTGTCCTTGTGTTGTATGCTCCATTAGGAAAGCTAATTTACTCTCAACCACCACCGTCTCTAGTCTTATTTTCTGTCCACTAACCTTCCATACTCTTTATAACTTCCTTCCCAGTATGGCAGTAACCCCCCCCCCTTGCTACTCTTTGTAAATTTTGAAGAGATGCATTCATACAGTATCCATTTTTCCAGTCTTCTATGATCTCCCTCTCAACTTTGCTCAACCTGTGTAAGCCCATTTCTCATCTTATGTAGCTAAAGAAGCATTTCTCCCACTTGACTTCTGCCAACTCCTGTTCAGCCTCTCTAGATGAGTTGATCTTCTTACACAAGAGTGAGACAAATGTAATTTTTATTTTACTTCTTTCTAAATAGTATAACCATGCTTTCAAGTTCACTTTCCCCCTCAAAGAACAAAAAAAAAAAGCTGCTGTCATTTTCAGCAAGTGACAACATTCATGAGAAGTTGTCAAATGTGACTATCAGATGATCTATCCAGGTGTATCATGAATGGGCTGTATAGTTTTCTTTTTTAAATTTTTACTTATTTAAGTCAGATCTTTGACAATTACCAGGAGAGACATAGCCACGTGTTTATGGAATGTAGATAGCTTTTGTGTAGATTCCCTCCCTTTCACTTACCCACTTCACATAGGACTCTGTCCTATACATTTCTGAACCTGTCTGTATTCTGTAGTTCCCTCTAGCTTTGCAGTCCAGAACCCTACAATCATTATTAAGAATAGTATGTTTTTAAACCAATCTTAGCTCTTGCTATTTCTATCTGTAATTTTTACCTCCTTTGTCCTCTCTTTCTCTCTTGCTAATTCCACCAAAGTCATTTTCCCCACAGCAGAGCACTGTGCCCATAATGTGCTTTCCATCTGATTCTCTGACAGGATGCGCATGCCACTCAGTATGTGCTAATAATTAAATGCATCCATTCTTTTCAGCATTTTTGTACTGGTCCTTTGTGTACTCCTTGCCAACCTTTCTTCTCTTCCTATATATGGCTCTAAAGCTGGACACAGTATTGCAGACATGGTCTGACTGGTGTCCTTAGCAATGGGAGTATAACAGCCATGACTAATCCAGCTGATGGTGACTGTTGTCCTTTCACACTGCTCTACATGGATCTGGGAATGACGGTAACCCTAAATCATTTACTTATCAGTCTTTGCCAGGCTTACTACACCTAAGTAGTAAGTTGTCCCATACATTTACTTATTACATTCATTTTTTTCACACAAAGGCCTAACAGTACTGAGTCTCACTCTTGTAACAAGTATCCATTTCAGAGTCTCATAAATTGATGTCTGTGTCTGTCAAATAAGTCAGTATCTAAGATTTGTATCCTGTATAGAAGAGTACAAAAGCAAATTATTTAAAAATGCATCTCTTTGTACACACATTAGTGGCTTCAGTTTGATAAACATTAGTAGGCTGGGCTGCAAGGTTGTCGGCTGTGTAAAATATCTTTAATTTAGTAATGCAAATATTTAAACACGATGTTATAAATAACCTATTCCAAATATATTAAGCTGTGATGTTTCCTGCATTCAGTGTTTGCAGTTCACTTCACAACTACTTTCACTGAGTCACACATTCATAGTATATTAAGTCTTGTATACTAACATTTAGGAGGTGACTTCATATTTTCTGTATATGTTGCTTTTTTTAAGGTCAGCCATTTAAATTGGATCCAAAGTCTGCACACAGGAAACTGAAAGTTGCCCACGATAATTTATCTGTGGAACGTGATGATTCAGCATCAAAAAAGAGCCATACACCTGAACGATTTACCAGCCAAGGAAGCTATGGAGTGGCTGGTAATGTGTTCATTGATAGTGGTCGACATTACTGGGAAGCTCTTATTGGAGGAAGCACATGGTATGACAACTTCTATTCTTATTTATTCATTTCAGTTAATAGATCTTTATTTAAAATAAATGCTTACATATTTTAAAAAGATAATGTAGGTATACATAAAAATGTTTTCTGTAAAAAAGAACCAGGTACTAATTTCTGTATTAGAATGCTTCCTTTGTAAAGTATGG
>NC_056735.1:710227789-710289347 GCF_019279795.1 Protopterus annectens
TTTCTTCTTTCATAGTGTATTTTATACCAGTATGGCAAAGTGACTTGAGGTAAGGCGCCACAAATAGATCATATTGTGCAGATCGTGGACTGACAAATACACAGTTTGCAACATATTGTGTGACAATATGCACATGTCTTAACCATGTTAAATCTCCTAGGCCACATCTGAAAACAGTTAAGGTTTGGCTCGTGTGTCACACGAGTCACAAAGATGAGATTAATAGGCAAGGAAAGTACATATTTTATTTTTCATATTTTGCATTGCTGTGTTAGCTCAGTTGGCATCACAAGGGTACACAATCCATCGCATGTCACTTAGAGATCAGTAAAAGTTATAAAATCAGGAGATCAATCACAGAAAAGCTGGTAGATAACAACTGCTTCATTTTATACTGCTTAGCTCAGGGGATGTTTCCAGTTGTTCAAAGCTATCAATGCTGCATTTTGTTGAATGTGTAACTGCAGTGCTACACATGGACAAGATGATCATTAACAAAGGTCACATACAAAACTTAACAATTGTTACAACTTTATCTCTTTGCATATACTATCTACCAGAGCAACACAACTGTTCAGCATTTACAGGCACTCTACAGCACTATAAAAATCATACAACAAATGAGGGAACAGTGGCATGGATTTAGTTGCAAAAGAGAGAATCATTGCTTAAGATGTCAAAGGAAACCAAATCTACATAGAGGTAAGAGACCATGTGCTATACTGAAGCAGTAGCAATGCTTTCAGATTATACCGGGTCAGTTTCAAAAATGACAGTATGTTGTGCTGCAACTTAATTTTGGATCTTACAGTATTCTGCTTGGAGAATTGACCTGGCATTTTAGCATTTTATTTTTTTTTTTTTTTTACTGGATAGGCAAAGGCATTGCTATATGGAACAGGTTACATATACCATGTGACTTTCAGATAAATGTGTTAGATGCAGAGGAATCATTTCTAATCAGTGGATGACAGGATTTCAGTTAATGAAATCTTCAGACTTATGTAGTGCATTTGTTTGATATTGTACTTGCAACAATAAAGCTCTGAGCCATCCTGTGACAAGGATTCTTGGTATATATACTGGCTGTGTTTTAGTTCTTTATTACTTTTACACATAACTAGGTGTATTCTGCAGCACACAAACTTGTGTCAGCATGTGTAATGAAATTAAATTTCAAATAATAAAAAGTATTTTTCTGTATTTTTTATTTTACTTTATTTGTGTGCTCATTGCATAGGTGTGCCTGTTTTCTTACAGGGGCCAAGTTAGTGGTTAGCACAGGACAAACATAAACCATCATGCAAACAGTTTATCTAATATGAAAGCTGCAGAATGCAGCAAATACAATGAAGCAGTGCTATGGTACAAAAGATCTTATATGACAGCTTAGGGGAACATGTAATAATTAACTAAATCAGCATGGTGGTCTGATAGCCTTTTGACTATCGATAGCACAACTCAGTTCTGTTGCAATGAATTCATAGTAAATGTTGAAACATTTATTTGTCTAATGTTGCACTCCATGTTTTTGCTGCATACCATTTTACTTAGTAGAATGTCCTTTCTTTTGTGAGTGAAACATAATCATAAATTAAATGAATTAGTTCTGAAGGAAAATTGTTTTGAAATACAGGGGACTACAAAAAGAAAGCATTTTCTTTCTATATAAGTTGCAGTATGTCTGCTAGGAAGTAGGTATCACTGACTTAAGTCATAAGTTGTTGTGTCTTTCGGCTTTTCCCGGTTAGGGGTCGCCACAGTGGAACTCCGGTCCGCTAATGATTGGCAGCAGATTTTTACGTGCCGAGTTGCCGGCCCTGACGCACAACCTTCAACGAAGGCACGCCCATTCACGCATGTCTCCACACAGAAGATGGTCTAGTTGAGAATCGAACAAGACGTTGTCTTACTGTGAGGGGACAACGCTACCGCAGCACCACCACCGCAGCATTAAACCTTGCAAAACTTTGACTCAGAGATGGTCAAGAATGTCCAAGTTAAACCTTGTGTAGAAAGTGATATCAAGTTAAATTCCATTTCTCTGAAAAAGCAACCAAATTTGTACTTTACTTTGGAGTTTTCACTGCAAAAGGTAATTATCAGTTGCATTGTCAAATGCAAGGTAGGATTCCATTTCAATATTCATAATAATAAAAGGACATACTGTTTTCTTTCAACCATATATCATGGTCCATATTCTCCTGGCCTAATAGTCTATCTTGGACAGTAAAATGGCAACATTTTTTCCAGGTTTTCAACATCCATACCATTCTGCTGATATTTCCCCTGTAAAATGGAAATTCTGTTGTGTGCATAACACTGACTTCTGTATCAGACCAGCAAATATCATGTCAGTGAATAAGAGGTTTCCAAACCCATGGTGTCAAAATCTATATAAGTAAATTATTTAGTCAAAACAGGCAATGCAGAGGATAAAGGTTCTGAGATGTTTCCTGAAGTCAAGAGTAGAAGGTTTGATTCTTCCACCTCCATTTGTAGACTTGTGCAAGTCAAGTAACCAAACAGTTCTCCCACGTCACCCCTAAAACGGGGAATCTGTTGAGTGGGTTTACCCAGTTAACAAACAGATAAAACAAAAACACTTTGTGGTGTGGTAAAGCTCATTTTCAGCTGTTAACGAAAGACAATACATTCACCACTAGTTTTGCTACAAAATCTGTGGTGAAATGAGATTCAGCAGCCTGCAATGCGTAACAGTGATGTAGCTGAAAAATATAGGTAAGTATGTTCAGTGGGGCCTGGTAACTTCAAAGCAATGGGGGGGGGGGGCTGAAGAAGCAACTGAATAGATGGAGCCGTCTGTATTACAGTAGGTCAGTAACCATTACCTGTGATCAAACAGATAAGGTTCATAGGTAAGTAATAGGCTAGCTGCTCTTGTGGGCCATTTTAACCCTTGCCAATTTCTCTTTCAAAAGTGATAATCAAATCCTGTACTTTGTGAGGTAAACAGCTTAACCATTATACCAACTCCAACCCCCCCAGTTAGCCATGCAACAGCATTATCCTCATCATCAACTCCCTTTTTCCCTTTTTTCTAAATGGGGTCAGGGTGTTGTCAACTGTCACAGTCTCACTTGATTCAATGCCAGTGTCCTATCTTCCTCGATAGTCATGCCTGTTACAGGTCTTCTCTGACACAATCCATTCATCCCATTGCTGGATGCCCTTGCCTTCTTCCAATCTATTCACCAGATTGCCTTCTCCTTTTCTGCATATGTGACCAAAAGCATAAGAGTTCAATGAATTGCTCAGGGCTTTAGTACCTAAAAAGAGGAAATAGGAGGAGATGAAGAAAAACGGCAGTGCCTCTAAACAGCACCTGTGAGGACTACAGGACAGATTATGGAAATAAGTTACATAAGGAAAGCTAGTGGTGGAAGTCCAGGAAGTCATCAAAAGAAAGGAGTGCAGGAAAAATTGGGAGATAGAAAAGACAGACAGTAACTTGTTTTGGGTGGTGAAGATGTTGCATGGCAGATGGGGTTATTCACTTTCATCCACAAATTGCTTCAGTGTAAACACACTCATTATAGCGACTTTGACTATATATATATACCTTAGATATCTTGCTCAACACAAGGGCCCCCTGTTACCTACTAGTCTTCTCTGCAGTTCCCCAGTCCCCTCCACTGTTTCCTCTTCTTTTTCACACTGACCCCATACCACTTACACAGATTACTTATTTTCTGCTTTTCATACTTTGGCTTACTCCCCTGCTTTTGACACTTGTAACTGGACAAGACACCACTGTGATTTAAGCCTGGAGGAAGTAACTGATTTGTTTTTAACAAACTTTTGATTTAATGACAATGGCCTGAAAAAAAATAATGGGTAATTAAATATATGAAGTCTTTTGGGAAACAGTGCCTGCCTTCCTGCCTCTCCAAAATTACATAGTTATCATCTGCATACCACGCTGGTCTTAGATTGGGATGGAAAGTAAAAGAACAAATGGCCAGAAGCATAATTTGCTGAGGGTCTGAGAGTCAGGGAGTAGAAATCAAAGCAGCTGAATAAACTCCTCAAGCAAAAGGACTTCACATAGAAGGAATAAACAGGCAAACACTCAACAGGAAAACCAAGTGCTTTTAAACAGCAGCACTACTCAATGGAACACATTGCAGGTGATAAGTTTCTGTCACACAAGTCCTGCCAGACCACCATGGACAGCTACTTATTGGGTGCATTGCTGATGCCTGACAGTAAAAAAAGAAACTGAAAACAATGATGCATGCATGTTCTGCAAAGCCAGAATAATAAAAACTTATTTTAAACAAATGGCAGTCAAATTCATGTTATATACAGACAACCTCTGTACCCAACAATTAAATCTGACTCTATTGACTGAATATACCTCAGAGCCAGCCATCCACCCATCCACAACCCCTTTTTCCCATTGATATCAGAATGTAATAAAATAAAAATAGAAAAAAATGGCTAAAGTAATTTATTTTAAAACTCCCAACATATACAGATGTGACCATCAATTAAAGCCACCTATATGACTGTGACTGCACACCTCATAATGTTTTGTTGTGATCATATGAATGTGAAAAAAATACATAAATAACTACAACACGAATTTATTTTCAGATGTAATGGGATCCTATCTCACCTACATTCATGACAGATGGGTTCGGAGCCGATCCATCGGCTCCGACTCGGCAACTAATACACTAGCATGAAGTCTCTCATTGGCTGGGCTACTCCCTATCCCAGGATGCACTACACCTGCTTCCCCAGATCTCGTTTGCCGCTTTACAAGCTGGACGTGGTCTCGACTTGGCTGGAGCTAAGTGGTTCTTTTTACCTTTATTGGTCCTTGACCTTGGGGTTTTTGTCATATATTAACCAAACAGCTGTTTTAACAGCTATTCTTTATACTATTTGTGACTTTTGAGTGCTTGAGTGTCTTCTGGTACTTTATTTTTTTCAGTCGGGCAAGGCCCGTTTAAGTTAGAGGGCCTTTGCCCTACCCTTGTGTACTATTTAATTTTAATTTCCCTTTGTGGTTAATTGTTTTTCGGGCCAAGCCCGTTTAAATTAGAGGGCTTTGGGCCGTTGGACTTGTTTTGTCTGTTTGTTTGTGAGGTAAATTTTTCCTAAGTGCTCGCGCCAGTGTGTCTCGCGCTTTTCAGTTGGCGCTTTTTTGTTATAGTGCTTACTTTTTGTGGTAAAGTCATACTTGTTGTAGGGCCTGTACTATGTCTAAAGAACAAAAGTCAGGTTTTAAAAAATGCACTCGGTGCAGTTATAAAATGCCCATAACAGACAGCCATTCAATCTGTGTTTATTGTTTGGGGCCGAAACATCTGCAAGAGACTTGTAGCGTATGTCATGCTTTTTCTGCTAGAGTTCTTCAAGAACGTAAGAACAAGCTGATATTGAAAGGGCTTATCAAACCTTCTTTTGAGGAAGCCTTAAATCCTCCTGTTGCTTCCAAAAAGAAAAGATCGTCGGCACCGACAAGTCCGTCGGAGCCGACTTCTAAAAAGACAAAATTGACCTCTTCTTCCTCGGCTCCACTGACTTCGGGGCCGAGGGTCGAAGGGTCTGCCTCGATACCTCCTACTTCGGCTCCATTGCCTTCGGAGCCGCAAGTTGGAGTATCGAGAGGTGAATCACCTCCATCGGTTCCAATGGCTTCGGAGCCGGTGGAAGTGTGCATCTCAGACTCTTCCCCCTTGGCTCCGAAGAAGGCTCCTTCGGTGCCGATGGTGGTCCATGATGTGGTGGAGTCGGCGCCGATAGTTTTGGAGCCGTATCAGAGCCGGTCCCCTTCTCTCTCGGAGCCAAGAAGAAAGTCTTCCCGAGTGTCTACCTCCTCTAAATCCTCGAGACTGTCAGATTCGGACCTGGATAGGGTTTTACAGAGGCTATTCCAGTCTCCAGTGTTTACTAAAATGGTCTCGGCTCCAGCACAGTTTGCTTCGGAGCCGATCCCCCCTCCAACACATTTGATTCCTCCTCCAACCTCTTCGGAGCCATTGGAGCCGGTGGTGGTGGAGCAATGTGGAGCCATACGGTCGGAGCAGAGACCCCTTACAGGCCTCTCGACTCCGACTGTGCTTCCTACCCTGTTCTCCGGTTCAGGGTTTGGTACTGCGACCTCTTCAGCCGGGCCCGAGGGGAATACTTTGGGATTGGGTGCTTCGTTGCCTAGTCTTCCTCTCGGAGCATCGGCTGCTGGAATTCTCAGTGCCATCGTGGCCTCTAGACCAGTGACCTCTTTGGATTCTGGAGGTCCGGCCTTTGAGGCCATGAGGAGCGCGCTGGCCATGCCTTTGCTGGTTCAACAAGTTTCTACCTCACCGTCCCTAGATTTGGAGACTGGTGCCTCTGTTGTGTTACAGCCCCCCAGCAGCGGGGCCCCAGGGCCTGAGGATACCCCCATCGGAGGTTCCCTTCTTCCTGGTGGTCCGTCCGAAACTGCTTCGGACGAACCCCCACGGAAGAAATTGTGTAAGAGGAAACACGTAGACTCCCAAGATGAGTCTATTACATCGGATACTGACCTCGATGACGCAGAAGGGTCCCCCAAATCATCTTCGGATGATATCTCCTTCTCAGATATCTTGGAGATTCTGAGACAGAGAGGTGACTGGCAAGCCAAAACCCCTTCAGCTGAGGAGTCAGTCTTCCTCAAGGCCTTTGGGGCCCAGCATTCCGCCTCCTGGGTGTCTCCACCCTTCGATGAACTCCTTGATTTGGTTTCTCGAAGGGTGTGGGAACACCCTGATTCTGTGGAACCTGTGCCTGCGAGGCCCAATAAATTTTTGTCAGCCCCCAAAAACAGAAGGAGTTTCTCACAAAGGGTGTGCCTGTAGATGCTTTGGTGGTGGCTTCTGCCACACAGCAGGACGTGGCAGAGGCTTCGACGTCTATTCATCTTCCTAATAAGGACTCTAGGAGTATGGATAGGTACGGGAAGCCTACCCTGTCCTCAGCGGCCTTTACCTTACGGTCGCTGAACTACTTGTGTCATTTTACGAGGCTCCAAAGAGATCTTCTCAAAGAGCTAAATGACTCTCTTGTTGGTAATCTACCTGAGGCGCTGGCCCCGACTGTTGGCGCACAGATGACTACCCTCTTTTCTATTGTTAACTCGTCCATGAGGCTCATCTCATATGCGGCCGAAGGGGTGAGTAGAGCAGCGGGAACAGGCGTTGCCCTCAGGAGACAAGCCTGGTTACGCTTGTGTTCGTTCACGGAGGCTTTCAAGTCTTCCTTCGCCGACGCCCCCTTTGATGGGTCATCATTGTTTGGACCCAAGGTGAAGGACACACTAACTAGGTGCGAGCAGGAGGGCAAGACTTTGACTGCCGTTGGGGCCCGATTTTCCGCTCCTTCTAGGCCTTACCCCAAGGCTGGGAGAGGAGGGAAAATGTGGTTTAAAAAATCTCAGAAGTCTTTCCCTACTCCACCCAGTGATTCCCCCTCCAGAGGCAGAGGGGGGGGGGGAATTTTGGAAGACGCCGCCCCAGAGGTGGCAGAGGCCCCCGTAACTCTGGAGACCGCGATTCCTTTCGTGGTTCTTCATACAACCAGCGATCCTGAGTTGTTGCCCGACTGTGCAACTCCGGAGCCAGTCGGGGGTCGCTTTGCGGCGCACCCACAAGCTTGGGAATCCATAACAAGCGATCAGTGGGTGCTTCGCATTATTACCGGAGGATATATCATCCCCTTCAACAAACCCCCCCTTTCTTTAAGGGAAATCCCGGACGTACCACCCAGTCAGCGGGATCAAGCAGCATTAGAGGTTTCAAAGCTGCTAGAAAAAAGAGCCATCCAGCCTGTCCCCATCGACCAGATCGGATCAGGAACTTACTCAAAATTATTTTTGGTACCAAAAAAGACAGGGGAATTCAGGCCCATTTTGGACCTCAGTTCATTGAATCGTTTCGTGAAGAAGTCCAAATTCCGAATGGTCACTCTTCAATCTATTCTTCCTTTGCTGGAAAAAGATGCATGGATGTGCTCCATAGATCTCCAGGACGCTTACTATCACATTCCCATAGCTCAAGAGTCCAGGAGACATTTACGCTTCCGCCTTGGAGTCAGTCATTTTCAATTCCGAGCACTGCCCTTTGGTCTCACCACAGCCCCCAGGGTGTTCACCAAGTGTCTGGCAGTGGTAACTGCTCACCTGAGAAGTTTGGGATTCCAGGTGTTTCCTTATCTAGACGACTGGCTCCTTACTGCCACCTCCGAGCATCTACTACTCCAAGCGCTCAGAGCCACGTTCACCTTGGGCCGTTTCTTGGGGATCACGTTCAGTTTGCAAAAATCTGTACTACAGCCATCTCAGCGTATTACTTTCATAGGCGCAGACTTAGACACAAAAAGAATGCGCGCCTTTTTACCGGCAGCAAGAATTCAGGTGTTACAAGATCAGGTCAAATCCTGTCTCCCTCTACAAAGAGCCCCGGCCCATCGGATCCTACAACTGTTGGGCTCGATGGCGTCGACCATACTTTTGGTTCCCTTGGCCAGACTTCATATGCGAATTTTACAATGGCTACTGTCGGTTCAATGGTCTTATCAGGAACTTCCCTTGAACCACTTAATCATAATCACGGAAAGTTGCCGTCGAGATCTGCATTGGTGGCTTCTCCAATCAAATCTCGACCAGGGGCGACCCTTTATACCACAACGTCCCGTTGCCACTGTGACTACGGACGCCTCCCAGGTAGGGTGGGGGGGTCATTACCTGGACAGGTCGGTCCAAGGCACATGGCAGATCCAGGAAACGCATTTGCATATCAATGTCCTGGAGATGAGAGCGGTACTACTGGTACTCCAAGCTCTCCATCACGCTCTCCCACAGGGCCCGATTGCTATCCTATCCGACAACATGTCGGTGGTATGGTACATAAACAAGCAAGGTGGAACCAGGTCTTACCCACTATGCAGAGAAGCCATGAGACTTTGGCACTGGGTGGTAGCTACCAACCGCTTTCTAATGGCAACGCACATACCGGGGAAGTCCAATGTGATTGCGGACAGATTAAGCAGGACCATTCTTTTACCCCACGAATGGTCCCTCAACCAGGGTATAGCTGCAAAAATCTTTGACAGATGGGGTCATCCTTGCTGCGACCTGTTTGCCAGCCCTCACAATGCGAAATGCAGAGAGTTCTTCACACTGTTCCCTTCTCAGGGACAGACTCCCAGGGACGCTCTGACTCACATTTGGCCCCCCGGTCTTCTCTACGCCTTCCCTCCGTTCCCCCTCTTACTGAGGGTGATACAGAAGGCCATTTACATGGAGAGCGAGATGATTTTGATTGCCCCGCATTGGCCTCGTCAAGTTTGGTTTCCTTTCCTACAGAGGCATGCGACAGAAGGTCCATGGTTTCTGGATCCGGTGCCAGACCTGTTGACTCATCAGTCAGGACGGCTTCATCCGTCTCTCAGGTCCCTGAAGTTGGCAGCATGGTTACTCCACTTCCATCCTTAGTCCGAGACAATACTCTTTCCCCGGACGTGGTCCACATACTGTCTTCTTCTCATAAACCTTCCACCGTCAAACTTTATTCCAGTAAATGGAAAAGGTTTGCTTTCTGGGCTCAAGAACGGGGTATAGATTCTCTCACTGCACCAGTTTCGGAGGTTCTGAATTTTCTGGCCTCTCTTTTTCAGTCGGGCTCTTGGTTTCTACCATTAAGGTTCAACTAGCGGCCATTTCTAATTTTCATGCTTCATTTGAACCTTCATTGATGTCTCACAAACTTTGTAAGGCTTTCCTTAAAGGGGCTTGGCTCCTGAGGCCTCCTTTATCTCATCCTGTTCCCCCTTGGGATTTGAATATGGTTCTTGCTGCCCTAACTGCCCGTCCTTTCGAACCAGCTGCTACCTGTGATTTAAAATTTCTGTCTTGGAAAACGGCCTTTTTAATAGCCATAACGTCTGCCAGGCGAGTTTCAGAACTTCAAGCTCTTTGTTCTGATCCTCCCTATTTGATTTTTCACCAGCATAGAGTTTCATTGAAATTAAACCCTGCATTTATACCAAAAGTGGCCTCCTCTTTCTGTATGCAACAAACTATAGAACTCCCTGTCTTTTTCCCAGAATTCTCTAATAACGCAGAATATACTTTGCATCAATTGGATGTACATAGACAACTGTGTTTTTATTTGAAGAGAACCGCTCAAACGCGGAAATCTAATCAATTGTTTGTTTCCTTTGCAGCGAACAAATTGGGTCAACCAGTAACAAAAACCTCCATATCTAAATGGATTAAAGATTGTATCATTTTTATTTATTCACAAGCTAACAAAGACCTCCCCTTTCCAGTCAAGGCTCATTCTACCAGGGCAATGGCTACTTCCATAGCTTTTCACTCCAAGTTATCAATAGATGATATTTGTGCTGCAGCAACCTGGACTTCTCCGCACACTTTCATTTCTCATTACAAATTGGATGTGGTTTCTCGAGGCAGAGCTTCCTTTGGTTCCACAGTTCTCAGGAGTGTTTTCCAATGAGCCACCCGGGATGTAGGTGCTAGGGACGCTGTCCCATCTGTCATGAATGTAGGTGAGATAGGATCCCATTACATCTTTTAGTTATGTACTTACCATAACTTTGGATGTATGGGATCCATCTCGCCTACATTCATAAGTACCCACCCTCCTTCCCCCTTCCTTTTGGATTTAGAGGAGCTGTAGTCCCTCTTTTCTTGGCGTTCTTTCTTGAAGAACTTTAGTTGGTTATTGTGACTACTAGTTTTTCTGTGTTTGCATGGATGTATGAAAGCGAACAAACAAGATCTGGGGAAGCAGGTGTAGTGCATCCTGGGATAGGGAGTAGCCCAGCCAATGAGAGACTTCGTGCTAGTGTATTAGTTGCCGAGTCGGAGCCGATGGATCGGCTCCGAACCCATCTGTCATGAATGTAGGCGAGATGGATCCCATACATCCAAAGTTATGGTAAGTACATAACTAAAAGTTCACTGCCATCAGAATACAATGCAAATGACTGCAAATTCCCACACCACATACAGTTCCACTTATCACTCAGGAAGAAAGCCAAAAATAATGGCAGGCAAAGGACTAAAATCAGTGATGCCTATTACCATTATAAAGTTAGAAGCATTCTAGAATAACAGACTTTACATTAGCATGTTATTCTGCAGGCTATAAAGTCTGAAACTCAAATGTGTGTCAGCATTATTTAGTCACTATGATCCATACTGATTTTCCAGAAAAAAACACAAACTTTACTAAAAATAGGTCAATATATGACAAAAAAAAAAAAAAATCAGAAAAATTATGCAGAACCAGGGACAGCTCTGAGCATTCCTGACTCCTACCACGCACACACACACACACACACACACACACACACACACACACACACACACACACACACAGTGTATGTATGTATGTTGCATAGATAGAGATATTATACATCTATATTGCACATATATATATATATATATATATATATATATATATATATATATATATATATATATATATCACTGCAAAAGCTTCTACTAGGCGAAGGAACTAGGCAAAACAAGGGTTTGAGTGCTTTTGTTCTTTATTATCTTAAGAACTTCATCAGAAATTAATAAAATAATTAATAGACTTTTGTAAATACGTAACATGATGTCACTCAATTATTTTCGTAAGTATATATATATATATATATATATATATATATATATATATATATATATATATATGGGTCTACTGCTTTTGGTCGAAAATGATTTTAGGCAGCCCACTTCATTGAAAGCTTATTTGATTGAAAGCTCATTTGGTCGAATTCCATTTGGTCAAAAATGGAATATAGCCCCTGCCCCACTGCAGTGCAACCCTGGAGTGAGAATATAAAGTTAGGGGTAGCAACCCACATTTTGCAACTAGTTTTTACTGACGTTATATGTTTCAATGTATTTTTAATGGATACAGAAGCATATAATAGTGAATACACTGCAATTATGCCCCCTACACCCCCCAATGTGGAGGACTGTGCCCCCCACACACCCCCAACTTTATATTCTCACTCCAGGGTTGCACTGCAGTGGGACAGAGGCTATATTCCATTTTTGACCAAAGTTATAGGTTTGTATTATACTACCAGTATTTACCAGGTTGTGTGACCAGCCTATATCTTGAATAAATTACAGTTTTCCTCTGCTATGCAGAAGAAACCTTGGTCTGCATTGCTGGCAGCTGTGCTAGTCAGATAATAAAGCAATGCAAATTGATATATGGTTACACAAGCATATACAACATTTTCCCCAGAACAGAACCATATTCAGCACATTCTAACATGTTCCTTCCGGTTTACTATCAAAAATTCAAAAATAAAAAAAAAATGTACCTAACTTCGAATTTTATCATCGGAAATGAACATTTCCGTATGCACCTAATGTTGAAAACAGCTGTTAATTGTCGAAAATGTCACTCGCGACATTTTCGACAATTAACAGCACTCCCACCCTTCCCTTAACTCCCTACCTAACTAGCCTACACTCACATCTATGCAGGGGGGCAAGCCCCCTGCACCTCCCACACCCCCCCTAACTTAATATTCCAACTCCGAGATCGCACTACAGTGAGGAAAGGAATGTATTTCCCTAACTGCACTGTACCGCGATCCCCTTACATGAGCGAACGTTATAATTGTGAATGCACAGTCCATTCGCAATGATAACATTCACTCACATCACCTGCCGAACTATGAAGTATTCAAACATATGTTGTTCGAATACTTCATAGCCGTGCAATTGCACATCGGCATTTTGATAGTAAACCGTTCCTTCCACTTCCCCATCTATTCTAACACAAAAACCCTGTCTAGAAATTCATTCATTCATTGTCATGTTATTTTTTTATTCTTGTATTAACATGCTGTTTACTTATTCTTGTATTACTTTGTATACATCTATTACTGGAGCTGTTCTCCTCGGGTCTCCACTGAAGATGGGCTATGACTGCTCACTTGGAACAACCCGGTTAACAAATGCGAAATAAATAAATAAATAAATAAATAAATTAAATAAATAAATAGAAACAACACGAAAGTTCATACTGCAAATTTTGCAAAACACACACAGATACACACACACACATACACACACACATACACACACACACACACACACACACACACACACACACACACACACACACACACACACACACACACACAAACACACACACACAAACACACAAAGTACTTCCTACCTTCCTTGCTGGCAGTTTCAGGCATATTTCCTATAAAAAAAAGAAATACCATACTTAAGTTTTAATTTTTTTTTTATTGTTTTTTTTTATTCCAGTTCTTATTCCTATTATCTCCCGTGGTTAAGTGAAGTGGCATCTTCTTACTTGGCTGTCTGAGTTACCAGACACAGCTTCTTTGCTGCTTCATACAGAGGCCTAGGGAGACCCTCATTGAAGATGTTTCCAACATCCACAACAATATAAAAAAGTTCCACAGATTTGTGGATTAAGATTGCAACCCGTTGAGTGCAGTAAGCTGATTTTTTTTTCAGTCTCGGGTTATCTTGGAACTCCACACATGAGGAAGTAATACTGCAAGTCGAGTCAGCTTTCTAAATTTTTATACTGTTTAATTTTTTCCTTTTTTTAACTTTTTAATTGGGGATGGATGCAGTCCAGCAGCTGGTACCATAAGACTTCCTTGAGTATGTTCAGAGAACATTTTGCTGTTATCAAAATGTGTTCAGGGAATATAACAAAACTCGCTATGAAAATTCAGAGTTGTTTGGTTTCAGTATAACAATTTTACTGTGTGCAACACATCTGGTCAGGCAAAATTCTCTAAAAGTGTTTTCTTAAGAGAAAAGTATTGAAGCCAACCTTTTTTGATGCAAATCCTGCACACACCCCATATAATAGATTTCAAGTCTGAAGACACATCTTAAGAGAAAAATATTTTCTGTTAAGTTGCAGCTGGCCTGCCATTATTGGCATTCAATAATTTTCATTTAAGTAAATCGGCTTCAGTGTCCTTATGGTCAGGACAGTGACTAGTTATTTATTTATTTATTTACATTTATTTACCAGGAAATTCCAACTGGACACAGGTCCTTTTTCAGCAGAGGCCAGGGGAGAAAAGCTCTACAGAACAATAAATGAGCAGCACTGAGCTCAAACGGATACTATATGCCTATATCTTATATACAAGTATTGCACTAAACTCAAACAGATGTAAAGCAGATGCTCCACACGAAGGTGGAACAAGCTAGAAGGGCTAATGGCATGGAAGGAGAAGAAAGAGGAGTAAGAGAGGAGACTGAGTAATATATGTGGTAGTGAGACGTAACTAGGTGTAAGTTAGTTGGATATGTATTTGAAGTTGAGATAAAGTGAGGTAGTTAAGCATGTTATAACAGGTCTGAGAGATTGAGTGAAGAGGGAAGGGGAGGATAAAGGGTGACCCAGAGCCTGCAGAGGAAGGAATGCAATGATTAGACGGTGTGAGGCTGGGTGGCTAGGGGAGGGGATAGGAAGGGGAGGTAAAAAGGAGGGTTACTAGTTGGGATTGTTGCATGGGCATAACCAGAGATGTTTTAAGTGAGTTTTTAGTGCAGTCTTGAAGTGATTGCAGCAAGGTAGTGTGGTTATGGGGGGGGGGGGGCTTGTTCCATAATCTGGATATGATGCAGGAGTATAGTGCTTCTCCCTCTAAGTTCTTCAGATTGGTCACTAGAAGTAGATTTTGGATGCTGAAGTGTAGTGGTCTAGGGGAACAGTAGGGCTGGAGAAGGTTTTGAAGGGATGAGACTTTAAGAGGATAGTTTACTAACTTGTGGGCAAGAGAGAATTGATTCAAGTGAAGAAGGTGAAGGAGTTCAAGCCAGTCAAATTCTCTAAGTGAGATACAGTGGTGGCTGCCATAAGATGCACCAGTGGCAAACTTAGCAATTTTATTGTAGCAAGCCTTGAGCTTGTTTAGGTCTGTTTGTCGAAGGTAGGTAAGTATAGGAGAGGTGTAGAGTAAAGTGGAGATTAGCTAGGAATTGGCAGCAGAAATTCTGGCTGTCTTTGGGAGGAATTGTTTGTTTCTGTACAATACACCTAGTTTTTTGTGAACCTTTTTTATGGTAAGAGAAATGTGAGTGTCAAATCTGAGATTGTTATCAATCTCAACACCAAGTAGTTTGGTGTGTTCTGTTGGGGAGATGATGGTATTGTCTTTGGCTAGAATATTAAAGTGAGGGATAATTGGGTTAGATTTAGTGGGTTGGAAGATAAGGAGTTCAGTATTACTCGGGTTGAGTAATAACTGGGCATTAGATAGCCAGCTTTGTACAGATGGAAAGGCTTCCTGTGTGATGTTGTGAAGTTCAGGTGCAGTTGGGGCTGAGCAGATGAGGGTGGAGTCATCTGCATACTGTATAAGAGAAGCATGCTTCATGGCTGTGAATAGATCATTGGTGAAGAGTGAGAATAGTAGGGGACCAAGGATGGAGCCTCAGGGAACACCGAGTGTTACAGGAAGTCGAGATAGGTCATTATGCCAGACAACTGCTTGTTGGCAGCCAGTTGTATAGCTGTGAAACCAATTAGTAGCTGATGGGTAAAAGGATAAGTTAGTGAGAACAGAGATTAGTAGTTTGTGTGAGAACATGTCAAAAGCCTTGGATAGATCCAGAAATAGAGCAGAGCAGAACAGGCCATTATTTTTATGATGAAGGATAGCATTAGTGAAAGAGAGCAAGTCGGTAGTAGTGCTGTGGTATAGCCTGAAGCCATGCTGATTGCTGGAGAGGAGGTTATTAGCTAAGAGGTAGTCTAAGACTTGAGAATGGATGCATTTCTCAAGTATCTTGAAAAGTGGAGAAACGATGGCTATGGGGCGGTAATTGGAAATTTCAGTGGAGGAGCCACCTTTATGGGGGGGAATGATGTGGGATATTTTCCACAGTGTGGGGACATAGCTTTCTGATAAGGATCGATTAACTAAGATAGAGACTGGATAAGCTGGGGCTTCTGCTGCTATTTTTAGGTATTCAGAAGGGAGATTGTCAGCTGCAAGTTTTGTAGGCTTAAGTTTCAATAGAAGTTATTTTTATATAGGAGGTAGGCAGTGATGAAAAAGAAAAGACTGTGGGCAGAGTATTTGGTTTTGATGTAGGGAGGGGTGGGTAGAGGGTCGTGTTGTTTAGTCAAAGACAGAATGGTTTCAGTGAAGTGTTTATTGAATAAGTCAGCAATACTGCTGGAGGTAGGGGGAGTGGTAGGTGTTGGGGGGGGGTGCCTACTTTACCTGGCTGGATAATGGAGTATATTGTGGACCAGAACTGCTTAGGGTTGTGATGGTAGGAGTTTAGGGTAGTCTGATAATATTGTGTTTTATCATCTTTTATTTGCTTTTTGACCGTATTGCGCAACTCTAGGAATGACTGTCTGGGGGGGGGTTGTTAAGCACCAGTGCTCCCAGGCCTTATCTCTGATTTTCATTAGTGCCCTGGTGTTTTTTTGTAGCCAAGGGGAGTACTGTGTTTTGACTCTGGCATTTCTTATGGGGAGATGTGCATTTAGGATGTTTAGGAACGTGCTAATGAAGAAGTGGACGGCTTCATCCAGATTGAGGATATCCAATCACATTTTGGAAGGGATGAGATAAAGGGAGAGAGTTAAAGTTTACCCTATTTTGGATTTGCCTATAGATGATGGGTTTAGCACAATTTAAGTGGTGTCTCAGAAGGAATGTTGGACTGTGGTCACTGAGGCTGTCTGGTAGACAGCCAGCTAAGTATGAGTGAGGGTCTTTATTGACTAATATCCAGTCGAGAGTAGTATGTTTGTTAAGAGTTTTCATTTGTCCAGGTAGGTTACTGTATTAGTTGAGAGAAACCATGAAGGTTTAGGTGGTGGGCTGGGTGATTGTTACTGCAAGATTGCCAGTTGACATTACAATCACCTAGGATTATGGTTTCATAGTGTAGTGAACGGTTAGCCCAGTTCAGGAGATTTTCCAGGGGTGGGATGTTTTGGCCAGGTGGGAAGTAGAATCCTGTAATGTTGATTGTTTTATTTGGGTTTAGTTTGAGGTTGGCATATAGGATTTCTTCATTTCCAGTGTGGAGGGCAGATGTGTTTAGGATCTGGATGTTGATGTTATGTTTAAACATTAGAGCCACACCACCCCCTTTCTAAGATAGTCTATTTACTCGAAGAATGTTATAACCCATTGGGAGTATTTCTTCACTTTTGATGTGAGGTTTGAGCCAGGTTTCGGTCAGGATGAGAATATTAGGAGAGTATAAAGCTATGTTGGCATTTAGGTCATGGGTTTTATTAGTTATACTTCAGATATTTAGACACATGAACAGGAGGGCAGATGGCTTTCTGTTGGATGTTAGTTGCAAGAAGGAGCAGCTATTAGGCAGATTTTTAGGTGAGGAGTTGGTAATGGTAGGACCAGGGTTAGGGTGGATATCACCACTGAGGGCTAATTTAGATAGAGCAGTAAACATAAGTTTTATAAATCTGGCAATTAACCTAGCAGTCATGTGGAATTTGTGTGTGTGTGTGTGTGTGTGTGTGTGTGTGTGTGTGTGTGTGTGTGTGTGTGTGTGTGTGTGTGTGTGTGTGTGTGTGTGTGTCTGGTTATACAGTAGCAGTAAAAGGACAGCCCTTGCTCTAAAAATTCATATCTCTCATTATCACTGTTTATATAACAGATGAAAATGACCTGGTTATTTTCACTCTGAACATAGAACAGGAGATGTTTGAAAGAATAAAAATAGCTATTTTCTCTCTCTTTCAAAGATGTTGAAATTCACAAACAAAATGCAAAAACTAAAGAAAAACTTTTAGTCACACTGGCATACCTCCCAATAGCTATAATATAGGTTTAGCACTGTTATGTTTGCTGTCAGTTGTAGCCTTGTAAAATTAGACTGCTTAAGGGTGCATGTATATCACCACTTACCTTGACCTTGCAGAGCCCTTCAATACCATTCCTTTCTCTAGCTTTGTCAACAAACCTAATCAAACTAAATGTAAACCCTTATATAACTCACTGGACATTGACCTGGCTCACTCACAAAACCCAATCAAGCAATCAGGATCTGGAGTAAATGGTCCTCTGAAAGGCTTATTAATATGGTGCCCCCAGGAGCTGGTGCTATGGCTACTTATATTTGGCATTGACTTAACAAAGGTTTACGCTAATGTAATAGGTCTGTGGGTGACCAAGGTTGCAGGTAATTGTACACTTGGAGCTATCATCAACACTCCACAGGGCTCTCAGATCCTCCAAGAGGGCCTGACATATGCAAATTTGTGATGCTTGGACCATAATCTAAAGTTAAATGCTAAAAAGTATAGCATTGTGCTCTTTGGAAAACATGAGCATTCATTCACACACCATGTAAACATTAGCCCCCTCAAATCTGAAATAGGCATTAGGGTCTTAGGTACCTTTGTCAAAAATAAACTTTTCTGACCACCATATTATCTGTTTTCATAATGCACTTCTATCTAGCTCAGCCAATCATCAAATGGATATTTTCTAAGTTTAAAGAAGCTATTGCTTCTCTGTCTCTCTTTCTTTCTAGTCATACATCATTAAGCCCCACAACAGAATATAATACTCCTTTTGGTATGTTTCTGCAAAATGCAGACACATGACATTGGCTTAATTAGCTTCTTAACACAGAATACAGTTACATGGAACTGCTCATTTTTCTTTAATTCATAATGTTTGTGTCCCATTGAGTTCTTTAGTACTAAAAGCAGCATTCCTTATCTGTGTTATTACATGGACAAAGGCAATAATACATCACAAATGCTGAACAGCAAATCATAAGTTTTAATGGCTTATTTGTAAATACCCACAATGGAAAAACATTTGTGAACTGTAGTGCTGGTTTGTGTTGCAGTATTATTTATTGGTGTACAGGGAAATTTCAACTGAATGGGACTCATTTATAATAAATACCCAGGAAGAACAACTTTAATGGATTAGCGGTGAAATTCATTTGTATGAGAAATCCCATATATTAACATTTGAAATAAAGCATGTATAAACAAAACAAATACAGTCCAAACTGTTCTAAAAGCAAACTATATCCAAACATAAGTGATCCCAAACTCCAAACCACAAAGTAGCAGAAACACAGCAAAAACAGGAACAGGAATACCACAGGCAGTACAAAACTTCTTTATTGCACAATGTTCTGGTACCTCAGCTTCTTGCCTTCTGTTGGAACATTTTTCATTATCATTCTATCCCTATATGTACACCCTTTAACTTCAATTAGTGAACTTAATTAGCTCCATTATACAATTAAATCAAGTTATTAGTAACCCATTGATGGCAGTTCATAAGAACAAACTAAGTAAAATTACTCAAAGTACTTTTTAAAGTCCATACACACACTTTATAACTTCTGAAATATCTCTTAAATATTTTTACATACATTTTTTCTGTATTTTAACATACTTTATGTATTAAATAGATCCCAAATAAATTATGCCCTTTTATGCAGAATTCAAAGTGACGTGCTGAAGTGCATCACATATTTAACACAAAAAAAATAAAATGCATAATAATACATTTTAAATTAACACATTAATCTAAAATGCATTTTTACTTCCTAACATTAAGAACTCATTTTATGCATGCCTACTGTGATGCAAGCATTCAATTATTATTCTAATTGTATTATTTTTTAGTATAATAGCACGTCCGGTGAGCAATTATGGGACTTTTAAAAGGCAACTGAACAAACTTGAAAGTAGAATGATATTAGTTACGGTGCCTTCTGTAGATGCAAATGAGACACCATGATGCTTTTTTACTTCCTGCTTATGAAATCTTGCATTATTTTAGCATGTGATGCCCCAGCACTGGCCCAGTAATCAAGGAGCCTCAATCCTCACCACTGGCAACAGTGGGGAATGTACACACTGTGAGGATGACAAGTACACACATATAGTAAAGTGCAATTTCCCTTAAGAATGCACAGAGACCACAGTCAGTCTGGGACTGGTTTCTCCCTCTTTCTCCAGATCCCCAGTAAGACTCTCCACTGGCACAGCTATAGAGTTGAATCCTTAGACAGGGTTTCAAGCAAAGTCCTCCAACACTCTCTCTGTCCAACCAGTGCTTCGTGTCTCTGGCCAAGTAGCTGACACACCCACTCTTGGAGATTTGTTTTGCACACACACACACACACACACACACACACTTGAGAATGGCTGGCACAGGTTTACTAGCTATGCCCCTTTCTGCCCAGCCTATAAGGTAGTTATCACTGCCACCAGAACCCCTTATCAGCTACTTTAAGGCCCTTAACAAAGGGTGTCCAATCCTATTAATCCAAATGGTAGTCTGACCAAGAGCAAGGCTATTAGGAGTGTCCTGCACACTGTCACCAAATAGATATGCACATACTCTCAGAGCTTAAATATATCTCACAAATATCAGCCACAAAGATAGGTTTAATTATATTAATAACAACTGCTAAAAGAACAAGAAAATACTCAATAAATCATCACAATAACTTCAGAGTTCAAAATTACAGGAAATATTTAAAACAACATTGCAGGACAGTCTCAAATAAATACAGAAAACATCTAAACTAATTTTTACTCTATTCTTTACTGAATATAAAAGAAATTACTGCACCCTAGTTAACTTACTTACAGCAAGACAAGACGGATGTGGTGAGTGGATATTTCCAGCTGATGCTGCCAGGACAAAGACCAAATACAAAATGCACAGTCACTCTCTAAGTGAGTTCTTAAATTAATATCAAATATTACTGCTGGGATACCTGCAGCATGGTATCACTTTTTGTCACCTGACTTGAGTTCCTAGGCTCAACAACCATTGCTAGAAACTGCTAGCATTTAGCATCTCCCTGTGCAAATACATAACCTTCAGATGTTTGCAACTGCTGGAAGACATAAAACAATAAAACACAACACAATGCAGAAGGCTCCCTAATTTTAGACATCCTGTCTCCTTGCTGGATTGAAACTAACTTTTATGGTGCAGTTATAAAACAGTTTAATTTCAACCATTTTTCTGAAGTTTTGTATGTTAACCTTCTATGTTCCAGTTTCCACTGTTTATATACATTTACACAATTACAATAGTATATACACATTTATGTACCAGCTGTTTGATATACACATAACATACAGTTCTAATACATTGGTAACACAAGCATATGAATCATGTTGATAGTCACAAATTACATATAATTATTTACAAAATTCCAGCAAGCTGGACTGGCAATATTTCCTTTTGTGACAAAACGTTTCTGATTATTCAGTCTCCAGAGAAAGGCCCTACCATTCTCATAATCTTGCAGGTCACATTTCAGTTTGTTCTTTTTCTTTTCAACCAATTCTTTCTCAAAATTGCACAACTTGTCATTAATATCACTAAGATAACTTTCTAAACTCACAACCCCTAGATTAGATGAGATATTAGAACAAGTAGCTGAAATTTCATCTTTTAATTTTTGTTGTTTAAGTAAGTCCCTCTCCACAAAAACAGTGACCCATTCCACTGAGCAACGGTGAGCAGCAACCACCCACCATGCTTGAAATCTTTTCTCATCTTCATTAGTAGTATCAAAGGGCATAGAAGGACTTTTAAATGCCCTCAGTCCTCTAGGGGTAATATCTAATTCCAAATATGTCTGTAAACTTTATGCATTAAAATAAACTGATGTTTCTTCATAAATCAAATTTTCTAAATTATCTAACAGTACCTGTATCTCTGGAGAAGGTGTAGAAGTGGAATGCTGTCCCACAGATATAAATGGATTCACCAGTCTTTTCCTTCTTTCTTCCTCAGTTTAAAAAAAAAACTTTGGCAGCCCTTCATTGCTATTAGAACCAACACCTTCGTGAGTAGCCATTCATCCTCCAGTGTGCACAACAAAACTTTCCATGGATGTCTGAGTAGAATCCATCCCAGTTTCATGAAAAATGCATGTGAGGTGTAGACAGGAATCACCGGCCATATAAAATATACCAACAACAGCAGTAACAATAGCAAGCACTGTAGAACAAAACACAAACCACCAGGCCAGGTATCCAAAATTTATTCCAGTAAAATTTCCATTGGCACCACAAAAAGTTTGTTGCAAATTCCAAGGGCACCTTTCCTTTTTTAATTTATTTGTCCAAAAAAAAATCCTCAGATCTTATGACACAGTTACAATGTTAGTCACTAAACTTCATCCTTAGATACCTTGGCAGCAAATAATTTATCAGTCTTCTCATATCTGGAGATGGTGTCTGTTGTGGATAATCTATGACTTGCATGAAGTCTATTAACAACTCAGCAATTATGTTTGGAACCAGGAGGCCATAAACATTTTTAACTGAAAATGTACTGAACAGCTTTATGACTTCTCTTTTAATCATAACTTGGTGCTTATTTTTCTTGAACTGTTTTTAAATCTGATTCACCTTTTAAATGATTTATACTTAGATTTCAAATAGCAATGACTAGGCTTAGTTATGACAGGCACCCCATTCATAGTTCTCTGTGACAAAATTATGCAATACTTCACTTAAAACTGAAATAATGCATTTTTGTTAGTTCCTTAGCACTGTATCATGATACTAAGTTCAGAAACCATAAAATATAACTGTGTAATGATTATAGATCACTGCCTTGCTAGATAGTTAGAAAAAAAAAGAGAAATACTTTGTTAGTCCACTAATAGAAAGCACAGACTGGAACACAAGACTTGTATTAATACCTTTCATTGAACCAAAATAAGTTTTGCATTTACTGGAGCTTTCAAGCTGGCATGAGCCCTTAGGAGTTTTTAAGATGTTCTTCATGTTTCACTGTTGCAGTCATCACACTTGGGTTATCTGCTTGCAGGTAGCCCTCAGTTGGCCCGAATACCAGAGACTTAGTATTTTTGCATCAGATGCTGTCGCTCCAGGACTGATGTCAGGTCGTCAGGGGTATAAAAACAGGAAGCTGACGCCATTACATCAGTCTTTCTTGCCGAGGTGCCAGAAGCAGAAGCAGTTTGCAAGTGCCGGCCATCCACTACCTGAATTTTCATTTACGAATTGAATAATCCTGAAGTCTTCTAAAGCTAAGTACCCCATTGGAGATCCTTTTTTCTTGCTCTAACCGATGTCAGAAAAAGTTAACAATTGCTTGCCTGTGGAAAGCAAATACCTCACAGAGATTTTTATTCTTACTGCATCACCTGTTTAGGCCCAGACCATGACATCCCTTACTGTCGGTTTTGTGCCTTATTTAATGCCCGAACCATTCATTGTTGGGCTCTCTTTGTCACTAAATTATTTTGCTCTTGATCTCCATATTCTGAAATGGCTTCGGTAAGCATTCCGACTACCGATATTCCAAAAAAACATAAAGACAGAGACAGACCACTTAGGTCCAAAACTGCCAACAATGCTTCCATTAAGCTAGCCACCATTCCACCGGTACTGTGTGAGGCGCTTTCACAGCCCCCGATGCCCACTTCAATGGATTTGCAGGCCTCTACTGAGACCCATTCGGAGTCTGTTATGCCACGAGACTCTTCATCGACTATGGAACCTGCGGATGTCTCTACCTTGGATTGGCCCAGAGCTGCTGAGCAGGCACCGGCTTCTGAGGCAATTATTCGCTCAACCGATGTTCAACTCAAACCAACAACTTCTTTTTTAACCAAACTACTGAGTTTCTTAGGCCCAGAGTATGCACTACACCTAGAAAACTGACGACCAAAACACATGCACCTGCTCCCATGCCACAAAAACAAATGCTTAGAATGGCTGAAGACCTTTATTATGCTGATTAGGGGAAGTCAGCCTTCCCCTGCTAAGAGACAAAGAGTACAGACCCCTTCAGTTTCTAGAGACCAGGAGTCCGATGACTCTGAAATTTCTGATTATGAAGACATGCCCTTATCTGCTTATGAGGATTCAGATGCAGAGGAATCCATTCCCTCTGCCTCCCCTCCAGAGGATTTTTCTTTTGGTGAAACCTTGCATACCTTACGAGAGCATTTCCACTGGGAATGCCAAGACTATCTTCAATCCAAAAAGAGACTCAGAGAATTTCTAGAGCTCCCTCAACACAGGCCCTTACCAATACCCCCTGTCCTGGATGTTGTGGATGATGTTTTTATGCAATCTAGTCTTACTCCTGACACTTTACCTCCTGCCCCTAGGAAACCAAACAGCTACTACAGAATACCTGACTCACAAATTTCTTTTCAAAAATCCTACTGCTGACCCAGAGATCATTTCCCAGGGGCCTAAAGGTATCAAGGCTACTAAAGCCAAGAATCCCACCCCTTCAGACAGGGATTCTAGAGTTTTGGACAGATGGGGTAAGAAGGTATATACCTCTGCAACTCTTCCTATTAGGGTATTGAATTGTCAGTCTCACATGCTGAAGTACCAGCAACATATTATGGAACTTATTAAACAAAAAGTGGCAACCTTTTCAACAAACATACTTTGCAGTGTGGCTTTGATGCCCTAGAAGCGTCTTGCTGGGCAGCTGTCACTGGCTCTGTACTAAGAAGACATGCTTGGCTGAAGGAGCAGACCTTGCCAGACCATGTCAAATCAAAGTTACTAGATGCTCCTTTGAATAAGGACTGTTTGTTTGGCACCAAAGCAGAAGAGGTTCTTAAAATGTTGGAAGAAAAAGCTAGGTCTATGCAGACTGTTAAAGAATTCTTACAAGTGCAACCCCCTAGATTCAGTAGGCATTGTCCTTCCAAACACTGGTCCTTTCCAGCCCCCTCCAGGCCTTCTCAAACCAGACCCAGGGGAAACAGACCACCCAGACTTCTGTCTCAGGGTATGCAGAGATCTGTGCAATGGAGTGCCCCCAGCCCTAAAGCAGAGAGTGGTAAGCCACCTCCTTATGGAAAAAGCTCACAATGAATTCTTTACTCCACTCCTCAGCTCTGCTCTTGTGCCCTTAGGATGAAAAATTGCCCTTCATGCAAAAAACTGGATGTCCATCACTCAGGACTGGTGGGTCCTCAACATTGTATCCCAGGGGTGCAAATTTTATTTCCATTCACTGCCAACCCCAAATGGGTTTCCAGACCTTCCTACAAACCACTGGGCAGAGGCTCAAAACCAAGTACTTTCCCTGCTCAATATCAGAGCTATTCAGCCAGTTCCAGTAGAACAGAGGAGTCAAGGATTCTACTCCAGACTCTTCCTGGTACCCAGGAAAGAGGGCTCTTGGTGCCCAATCCTGGATCTTTCCATTCTCAACACCTTCCAGGTGGTACCATAATTCAAAATGCTTACCCTGCAACAGCTTCTTCCTATGCTAGCCAAGGGTGCCTGGTTAGTCACCCTAGACTTAAAAGAAGCCTATCTGCATATTTCCATAAGGGAATCATGCAGGAAGTATCTACATTTCAGGGCACGGTCTATGCATTATCAGTTTTCTGCACTTCCCTTTGGCTTATCTACTGTGCCCAGAGTATTCAGAAAATACCTGGCTCCAGCCATTGCATACTGCAGGGAGAGAAATATCCAAATTTACCCGTACTTGGATGATTACCTGATTCAGGCAGACAGTCAGGAATTGCTGCTGCAGCACCTGACATTTGTGAAAAATCTTCTCACTTCCTCAGGGGGCACCATCAACGAAAAGAAATCAAAACTGGTACCAGTCAAAAGATTGTATTCCTGGGAGCAAGTTTGGATACAACTTCCCAGATGGCATTCCTCACCTCAGAAAAACAAGTCTATCTGACCAACTACTTCAAACAAATGGCCACCAGAACCCAGCTATCTGCAAGAAAAATACTGCAAGCCCTAGGGTTCATGGCTTCATGTATACTGCTGATTCTATATGCAAGACTGCAAATGAGGAAACTCCAATGGTACTTAAAAAGTCTTTGGTGCCAACATTCTCAGGACCTGGAAACAGTCATTCCTATCATACCCTGTCTAAGGACAGAGTTCCTCTGGTGAGCAGAAGCATGCAACCACAGCAAGGGACTGCCATTTACTCAACCCCAAGCCACCCAGACCATAACCACAGATGCATGATTAGAATATGCCTGGGGAGCACACATTGATGGAATATGTATTCAGAGCCACTGGAGCCCAAGTCAAATTCATCTGCACATCAACCAAAAAGAGATGCTAGCTATACAGAATGCCCTGACAGTTTTCAGATCCCTAATCTTCCCAGGACAACTGCTAATAAAAACAGATAAAACCACAGTTATGTTGTACATCAACAAGCAGGGGGGAACCCATTCCTACCCAGTCTGCAGACTAGCCATGGCCCTGTGGAATACGGCCTTCGACATTCAAGTCCATCTGCAAGCTCAATTCCTGCCAGGCAAAAAAAACGTACTGGCAGACCACTTAAGCAGAAATCTCCTTGACCCACACGAGTGGCAATTGGAGCACAGCACCTTCAACCTTCTGATCCAGAAATGGGGGACTCCAGAGGTGGATCTCTTTCCCTCCCCTACAACCACCAGCTCAGCAAATTCTGCACCAGGAATCCTCACAGCAAGGCCCAGAAAGTGGATGCCCTATCTTTTCAGTGGGTAAATCTCTCAATCTATGCCTTTCCCCCTCTGCCCCTTCTTTCAAGAGTATTACTCAAGATAAATTAGGACAGACCAAGGACAATTCTGATTGCCCTGGACTGGCCAAGCCAGCACTGGTACCCACTCCTGCACAGCCTGATATTGGTGCCACCCTGGCACCTACACCAGAATCCACCCCTCCTCTCTCAGCAGGAGGGACAGATTCTGCATCCACAACTGCAAACCCTAAATCTTGCAGCTTGGCTTATTCCTTGAATTCTCCTCCAGCAACCTTAAGCAAACAGGTGCTGGACATCATTCTTGAAGCCAGAAGACCCAGTACAAGAAAGTCCTATGCTGATAGGTGGAAAAGGTTCTGCTCATGGATACAATCTGAAGGAGAGGACACAACACTGCCCTCTCTGCGTCTTATCCTGGACTACTTAGCAGATCTACTCCACAAAGGCCTGTCCATCTCCTCCATTAAGATACATGCCGCAGCCATTTCTGCACATTACAACACCGAGCCACCTCTCTTCTCACACCCTCTTATCAAACAGTTCCTGAGAGGGGCAAACAACTTAAGGCCACCAAGGAGAGCACCTACCCCTGCTTGGGACCTTAAAAAGCTCACGCTTCCCCCCTTTGAACCTGCTGCATCAGCCGAGTTAAAATTCCTCTCTTGGAAAACAGCCTTACTTCTAGCCATCACGTCAGCTAGAAGAGTGTCTGAGCTACAAGCACTGATGGCTGTGGAACCCTTCATTATTTTCCATGCTGACAGGGTTTCCCTCAGGACTAGCCCTTCCTTTATGCCTAACTGGTGTCCAGTGTGGCTCTCAATCAATCCATCCATTTAACAACCTTCTTCCCTAATTCTCAAAATATAGAGGGGAAAGGATTCTGCACTCCTTGGATGTGCACAGACAGCTCAGATTCTATCTTGATAGGACTAAGCCCTTCAGAAAATCTGACCAGCTACTAGTCAGCTTTGCAACAGGGGCAGAGAGCAAGGCCTTTCAAAACAAACTATTTCCAAATGGATAGCACACTGCATCTATTTCTGCTACAAGCACCATGGGAAACCAACCCCTCAGGGGGTCAAAACACATTCCACTAGGGCAACATCTACCTCTACAGCATTTCCCATGGGAGACGCTACCAGGGACATCCTGGAGGCTGCTACCTGGAGTTCTGTACACACCTTCACCAAGCTTTACCACCTGCCTATCTTTTCCAAATCCAGGGCAGGATTTGTTACATCAGTCTTGCAAGGCATACTAGCCACCCCTAACCCTGCATTTCCTGAAATGCATAAGGACAAATGGAAGTCAGGTATAGTACACTGTCTTGTATAGTGCATGTGTGTGTGTGTGTACATATTAGGCAGTGTGACACACACACACACATACACACACACGTGTGTGTGTGTCATACTGCCTACACTTTTCACCTATTTGGCCCTATAAAATTTCCTTATGCAAGCAGTGCCTATATGAATGACTTGCATTCCAGATGAAGGATTCATGGCTACTGCTGTGGAGCTTTGCAGGGTCATTTGTTATCAAGCACGGTCACTCTGCATTGCACATTATCTGGCAATTGAAGGAATGGTAACCCTTTCATACCACTGTCCACAAACACCAGATAGGCCCTTTATTGTCACAAGTATTTGATCTGTAGTACGCTATACTTTGGAGAGCTAGGTGGTAGAATCATAGAATGTGCAAGGCAAGTGAACCAAGTGGCCAGAGGTGTAGCTTGCTCATTTGGCATCCAGTGCTACTCCCTGTTCAGTCGGCATCCAGTGCTACTCCCTGTTCAGTCTAAGGAGTAGTGCCGCGTCCTAACACCCTATGTATTTAGGTCCTATGTGAGAGCAAAAAAAGGGTCCATTCTATGAAATGTTGATCCTTCCTCCTAAGGAGTATCATGATGTTCTTTGTGCTTCATCAGTCTTTCTTGCTGTGGAGCCTGTAGCAGAAGCAGTTCGCAAATGTGCTGGTCGGTCGCTACCAGAACTCAGATCACAGCTGAAATGGGGATCTCTTTTTCTTGCACTAACCGATATCTGAAAAAGTTAATGATTGTCTCGCCTGTGGAAAGCAGATCCCACACTGAGACTTTCATTCATACTGCGTCATTTGTTTAGGCCCAGACCATGACATCGCCCATTGCCAGTTCTGTGCCCTCTTTAACACAAGAACCATTCACCGTAGAGCTCTTTTTGTAGACAGGTATTTTTGTCCTTCTTCTTCACAAATGGCATTGGTCAGCCAACAATCCATAGAGCCTCCAAAAAAGTGAAGGGATAAAGATAGAGACAGCCACACAATGCTAAGCCTTCCAACGACTCTTCCGCTAAGCAGGTCATCAGTTCTCTGAAATTCAGTGAGGTGCTTTCACAGCCCCTGATGCCCAATGCAATTGCTATGCAGGCCTCTACCAAGACCCTTTTGAAGTCCGGTATGCCACAGAAATCTTCTTCGTCTTCAGAGCCTTTGGTTGTCTCTGCCTCGGTTGGGTTCGGAGCTGCGACATAGGCACCAGCTTCTGAGGAGGTCATTCGCACTACTGATTCTAGTCAGAAACAGATGTCTTCACACCTGACTACCATTTCTCTCAGACTGATGAATACCCTTAGGTCTAGAATCCAAGCCACCCCTAGAAAATCTACCTCTAGCCACCATCTTACTCCTGCCCCTCCACCCAAGGTCAAGGTGCTTAAAATGGCAGAGGATCTTATTTCCCTTATCAGGGGGAGTCAAGCCACAGCTTCTAAATGGAAAAGATACCCTTCTCCTGAACTAGTGACAGAGCAAGATTCAAAGGAATCAGGTTATTCATATTTTGAAGAGGAACAACCTCTAACTGCTTATGAGGATTCAAATGCAGAGGAATCCATCCCTTCTGCCTCCCCACTAGAAGGCCTCTCCTTTGGGGAAACCCTCCACACCCTCAGGAAACATTTCCAATGAGAATCTCAGGATTTCCCCTCAGTCTAAGAAAAGGATAAGAGAATTTCTAGACCTACCCCAGCACAGACCCCTTGCCATCCCCCTTATTTTAGAAGTGGTGGATGATGTTTTCCATGAATCCAGTTTAGCCCTGGACGCCCTCCCACCTGCTCCCAGTAAACCACAGGTATTACAGAGTACCAGACACTCACAAATACCTGCACAGAAATCCTGCTGCAGACCCAGAAGTCATTACATGGAGTCCCAAGGGAACCAGGGCTCATTCTGCAAAGATCCCTACTCCTTCTGATAAGAATGCCAGAGCTCTAGACAGATGGGGCAAAAAAGTTTACACCTCTGCAACCTTGGCTATCAGAGCTCTCAACTGTCAGTTCCATATGTTAAAATATCAACAGCACACTTTGGAACTATTAAAGCAAAATATTTCTACCTTTCCTGACTGTGCCAATTCTAAGGAGTTGCACTCTACTTGTCAAGTGGCAAGGCACTCTTTACACTATGGATATGATGCAATAGAAGCCTCTAGCAGGGCAGCAGTGTCTGGATCTGTCATTAGGAGACATGCATGGCTGAAGAAACAACCTCTACCTGATCATATCAAGTAAATTAATTGATGCAGCTTTGGATAAAGACAGCTTGTTTGGCGAAAAAGCAGAAGAGGTGCTTAAAAAGATGGAAGACAAAGCAAAATCTATGCAAACAGTAAAATATTTCTTTCAGGTTCAACATCCTAGATTCAGCAGGAATTTTCCCTCTAAGCACTGGTTCTTTCCTGCTCCTAGCAGACAGAGGCAAGCTAAGTCCTGCAGGGACAGGCCACCCAGGTCCCTACAACAGGGACAACAGAGAACCAAACAGTGGATCACGTCCGCCTCTAAGGCAGGGAGTTCTAAGCCATCCTTCTATGACAAAAACTCCCAATGACCCCCCCTCCCCTCTCTGCCCTCCTTTCACCCAAAAACTCGGAGGAAGGCTGTCCCTCTGCAAAGAAAATTGTCTGTCTGTAACCAAGGACCAATGGGTCTTAAAGATCATTTTTCAGGGATACAAATTCACTTTCAATGAACTCCCAATTCCCAGAGAGTACCCATACTTACCTCCCAAGCTGTGGGCAGAGGCATTAAAACAAGTCCAAACTCTCATAGCCCAGGGGGCAGTAGAACCTGTCTCTTCAGATCAAGCAGGCAAAGGCTTTTATTCCAGGCTTTCCCTTGTTCCCAGAAAGGAGGGCAATTGGCACCCCATCCTGGATCTGTCCATTCTGAACACATCCCTGGTGGTCCCCAAATTCAAAATGCTAACCCTGCAGCAGCTGCTGCCTATGCTGACAAAAATGCCTGGTTAGTGACCCTGGACCTAAAAGATGCATACCTCCATATCCCCATAAGGGAGTCCTGCAGGAAATTCCTGAGTTTCAGAGCAGGTTCACAGCAATTTCAGTTCTCAGCTCTTCTCTTTGGCTTATCTACAGCTCCTAGGGTTTTCACCAAATGTTTGGCCCCAGCCATAGCATTTTGCAGACAGAAAAATATACAGATTTACCCTTATCTGGATGACTGCCTCATTCAGGCAGAGTGCAAAGAAAAGCTGCTCTAGGACCTACACTTTGTCAAAACCCTCTTAACATCCTTGCGGTTCACCATCAATGAGAAGACACCAAAGTAAACACCCTCCAGGAGGATCATTTTCCTGGGAGCACTGCTGGACACAGCATCCCTAAGGGCCTTCATATCCCCAGAAAAGCAGAGCTTCCTGCCTCTCTACTTTATCCAGCTGGCATCCAAAAGTCATGTCACGTGAGGAAGTTCCTGCAATCCTTGGGGTACATGGCTTCTTGTATCCTTATAATTCCTCTGGGCAGGCATCACATGAGGAAACTTCAGTGGTATCTAAAGAACCTTTGGTGTCAACACTCACAGCCTCTAGAGACTTCTCTCCCTCTGATCCCCTGTATAAGGGCTGAGTTTCTCTGGTGGGCAGGGGCTTGTGCCAAGAACCAGGGTCTCCCCTTCATCCACCACCCTACTGGGCAGACCACCACCACCAATGCCTCAGACATTGCTTGGGGCACCCACCTAGCAGGCAGGTGCACCCAAGATCTTTGGGATGCCAAACACCTTTCCTTACATATCAACCAGAAGGAAATTATGGCAGTGCAAAAGGCTCTGACATCCTTCCAACCCCTTCCCAGGCCAGGAGTTCTCCTTATCAAAACAGACAGCACCACAGTAATGTGCTACATCAACAAACAGGGAGGGACACAATCTTACACTCTGTGCAGGCTAGCCATGAACCTCTGGCTGACTGCCTCCTCCATGCGATTACACCCAATAGCCCAATACCTACCAGGGATCAACAACACCCTGGCAGACCACTTAAGCAGATACTTACTAGACCCCCATGAATGGCAGCTCCACAAAAATATCTTTTTTCAAGTCACTCAAGTGTGGGGAAATCCAGAGGTGGAGCTCTTTGCTTCACACCTCAACCATCAGCTAAAGAAATTCTGCACCAAGGAGTGTCACCACCTGGCATGGAAGGTGGATGTCTTGACCTTACCCTGGAACTCCCTCTTCATGTAATCATTTCACCCTCTACCTTTTATTCCCAAGGTGCTCATCAAGATAAGGGAGGAGGAGACCATGGCCATCCTCATTGCTCCAGACTGGCCCAGACAACATTGGTACCCCTTGCTACGCAGCCTGACATCACAACCTCCCAGGCAGCTTCCCCAGATCCTAAACATATTGTCTCAAGCAGGGGGGAAATGCTGCACCCAGATTTGCAGACTCAAGCTATCAGCATGGCTGATACTCCCAAGGTAAGCAAGGGGCTTCTGCTAAGCAAGCAGGTCCTAGACATTATCACAGAGGCCAGAAGGCCCAGCACCAGAAAATCTTATGCAGAGAAATGGAAAAGATTCTGCTCCTGGTGCCAATCCAGAGGAGCCAGTTCCTCACAACCTTCTGTCCCTCTTATCCTGGACTATCTAGCAGAATTACTCAATAGTGGCCTCTCCTTCTCTTCTGTTAAAAACCACGCCTCAGCCATTTCAGCTCATTTTAATACAGACCAGCCCTTGTTCTCTCATCATTTGATTAAACAATTCCTCAGAGAGGCTTCTAATATCAGACCTCCGAGAAGGCATCCCACTCCAGCCTGGGATCTTAGTTATGTTTTGTTAAAAACTAACCTTACCACCCTTCAAACCTGTTGCTTCAACAGAACTGAAATTCCTCTCCTGGAAGACTGCTATTTTGCTAGCTATCACCTCATCCAGAAGGGTTTCTGAATTTCAGGCACTGATGGCCATTGAGCCCTTCATCATTTTCCATGTAGACAGGGTTTCCCTTAGGACTAACCCCTCCTTTATGCCCAAGGTGGTATCGAAGGGCCATTCATCTGCCCACCTTATTCCCTAACCCTAAAATCAAGGGTGAAAGAATTATGCACTCTCTAGATGTGCACAGACAGCTCAGATACTACCTGGACCATACTAAACCCTTCAGGAAAAACAGACCAACTTCTTGTCAGTTTTGCCCTAGGGGCAGAGGAGAAGCACATTTGCAAGCAGACTACTTCCAAATGGATATCACACTGTATCCATTTCTGCTACAGAGTTCATGGGAACATCCCCCTAAGTCTATTCATACCCATTCCAATAGGGCAACCTCCACTTCCACAGCATACCTCAGAGGAGTTCCCACAAGGGACATCTTGGAAGCTGCCACCTGGACCTTGGTCCATATCTTTTTAAAGCATTACCACCTTCCTCTTTTCTCTAAGGCTAGGACATGGTTTGCCTCAGCAGTGCTTGCTTACCCATGCCTAGGTCTGTAACTAATCCTGCCACCCCTCTCTACAGCTTTGGGAATCCTCCCACAGGTGATGACTGCAACAGTGAAACATGAAGGATATAGTACAGTTGTGTAGACTTACCATACATGTAGATGTTCGAGTGTATTCACTGTTGCAGTCCTGGTTTCCCTCCCTCCTTCCCCCTTATTTCCTCTTTCATTAGGGAGACATAAGCTTCTTGGGGTGGTTGTTAACCACCAGGACCACTTTGCCATATTTCCTGGGGTTTCTGACTGGTTAGGGCAAGAAAAACTGATGTAAAGGTGTTAGCTGCCTTGCTTTATAGCACTGACGACCTGATGTCAGCCTACAGGCGACAGCAGCTGACACAGAAAAACACTGACTCTGGTATTCGGGCCAGCCAAGGGCTACCACAGCAGGGATAACCCACAGGTGATTACTGCAACAGTGAATACACTCAAACATCTACATCTATGGTAAGTGTACACAACTGTACTTTCTAATGGCCTAGGATTCTTCTA
Source organism: Protopterus annectens (assembly GCF_019279795.1). NCBI lineage: Eukaryota > Metazoa > Chordata > Ceratodontiformes > Protopteridae > Protopterus > Protopterus annectens. The sequence goes on from NC_056735.1 coordinate 710,261,650, forward strand.
CCTGCTCTCAAGTTTACATGAGGAGCAAAACAAACAAAAAAAAAAGATCTGCACCTGAACTGGTTGTTCTGTTTGTTCTTTCCATAGATACACTTCTACATGTGGTTAATAACACATTGCTAGTACCCTACCCACCTACCCACCCTTAGACTTTACCTCCTTTTCCAAGAAGTAATAGGCCTGTTGTACGAGGGTGATTTTTATGAATAATCCAAAGAAACAAGAACAGCATGTAGGTAAACCAGGCAGGATACAAACTGCAAAACAGTAATTAAAAATCCAAAGCCTGGGAATGTTGAGATTTTGCAGTGTTTATTCCAAACAGGAAAAGAATCACAAAGCTTTCAGGATCAACCCTTCATCAGTATGTAAAAAAAAAAAAAAAAAAAAGAGATCAAATGCCTTCATTTAAATAGTGAATTCAAACCATAAGACTAATCACATGACACAGTTGTATTAAACACTTTAGTTTAAAGACACATACAGGTAAAATGTTACTGAAAATCAGTTTTGCCATAAAATAAGTAAAACATTCAAGTAAGACCCATCCGCACAAGATGTTATTTCAAAGTTAACTGTCTTCGGTTTAAAATAGGCTTAATGTTTACTGCTGTATTTAAAATCTGGAAAACAATCAGCTTCTAAAAGTGGGATCCATGAGTATTCACATACTTATAACTTATTATTAAGACCCCTCCTTTTGGATCCATGAGTATTCACGTACTTATAACTTATTATTAAGACCCCCCCTTTTCTTCTGTCTAACGTCAATCACTCTAAAGTTAAATGTATGTGTACTTCCATTCTCCCTCATATGCTTGCCCAAAGCATTAGTTGCTATCTCTCTACATATTTCAGATTTGTGTTCAATAATTCTGTCCTTCAACCTTCTTGTGCATGTCCCCATGTAGAATGCTTGACACCTTACAGCATGCCATATACACAATGGCAGCAGTATTACAAGTTGCAAAACACCTGAGTGTGCATTTCTTCTTAGTGTTAGGATGTATTAATTCACAACTTGTATTTATATCATCACAGCATATAAAACTATAACAAGGAAATGTACCCTGTTTTCTACTTATGTTCAACTTTTTATTATTTTTAAAGTCCTTATAACATAATCATTGTTTCAAATTCGGAGAGGTACGATATGAGAACATCGGGACCTCCAACTATTTTGATTATCTCAGGCATGTTTTTAAGACTACCCCAATTATTTCTAATAATGTTCTTAATACCCTCTGATCTACGATTATATGTCATGATATAGCGTATATTATTATTTTTAATAGAATTATGACCAGAATTAACATGGCTAGTATTACTAGAAAAGTCTCACTTTGTCTGTTCTGTCCATAATAACTTAATCTGCTGTATGTCTTAATAATAAGTTGTTATAACCACAGTGTTTAAAATCCGTGGTCATCCTGTCCAGTTCCAATTTAAAGTTGACCTCATCCATGTTTAGTTGACTGGCTTTTAACATTTGTCCTTTGACTACACCCTTAAAAGTGTGTGTGGCATGTATACTATTTCTGTGGACATATCAGTTGGACTGTATCTCTTTTCTATGTATCAAAGTATTAATACCTCCACTACAATTAGTTAGACTAACATCCAGATAATTGCTAGTATCCACAGAAAACTGGACTTTAAATTTCAAAAAGGTAATGGTACTATTTAAATATTTTATATATACTTCAGGCTCAGCATCATTACCAGCCTACAGGAAAATTATGTCATCCACAAAGCGTTTAAAAAATAATATTTTGTCATAAAAAGGATTCAGTTCACTATAAACAAATTGCTCTTCCCAGCACAAAACAACAATATTGGCATCCATCGCTACCCCATTTTTCTGTATGTATGTGCATTCATTAAACATAAACACATTATTAGTCAATACCTCTTCTGTCAATTCACAAATTGTATCCACTTCTATATCAACCATGCCACATGTTCTACTTAAAAAGTCACATAGTGCTTCTAACCCATATTGTAGAGGTATCACAGTAAATAATGATTTAATGTCAAGTTACAAATAAAAACTCAACATTCTGATGTTCATTAAACCAGCATTATAACTGTTGTAAAAAATATTTTGTATCGTTAATAAGAATTTTAACTTTATATAAACATTTGCTTAAAGTAACCTGTAAATAGTGAGAAATAGGTTCAGTGACCCAGCCAGAACCAGACACAATAGGAAGCATGGGTGGATAATGAATTTTCGAGAGACCATACAAAACAGGTGTCATAGGGCATGGAACTGTAAAATAATTAAACAATTCAGTACTGATGTCATTGTTAAGTTGCAGCTCAAAAATACACATATTAACTTTGCTTATGCATTTAAAGACTTCTGCTGGAGGGACTTCAACAAAACTATCAAAGTCACTCAAAAATTCAAGCATAAGCATATTATACATATCTCTATCAAAATTAACAATTGCACCACCTTTGATAGCACTGAATTCAGGGACAAGCTTAGATCCCCTAGTCCCATGATCTTTTTGTCAGGAACTTTTAGGTTCTCCCTAACTGCTTGATATGTTTAGTGTGGTACATCCCAAAGGGGACATTATACTGTATGATAAGCTTGATCAGTGTATAATAAAAAGGGGTCAGAACTTCTCTTGACCTAGAGAAAATACATTTTGCAATCAACTATGCCAGATAGAAGGATTTCCTGATCACTGATATTATATGATGGTCTACCCATATTCCAAGGATTTCCTGATCACTGATATTATATGATGGTCTACCCATATTCCAAGGTCTCACAAAACATCTTCATTTTGCAGTGTTTTTTTTTCTATACTATCAGCAGGGAAAAAGCTTTTTTGCCAATGACATTGCATTTTTAGCATTTAGTTTCACCCCTTTGTCAGGTGTCTAAGTTGACTTTTTAGCCTATGCATACAAGAGGGGGATTTAGATGTAACACCAAGTTTACAACGGTCTGCAAACATGATTAACCAGAATTCTCAATTTTTGATCTGAAGAGCAGAGACATATATGCCAAATAGCAAACATTGTAGCATGGAACCCTGTGGTGCCCCACTGATTATACCTCTTAATTATCCAGATTTTTGCCTCATATTTTTGATATGTTCCTCATACAATTTGTGGTTTTTTGGTAAATCACTAGGGACTGATGTCACTAAATAATGGCAGATATTTAAATTTTGAACATCATATCCTTCAGAAAATGCATGCCAATACAAATGCTTTTATTTTATCAACTTTATAAGTTTATAAGAGCAACATTTAAAATGTGTCCCTATTTTGGGGCCTTTGTCCCTCCTTTATTTTAAGCTTTGTCCAGATTTCTTGTGTTAAGAGGTTGAGAGGTATGCTGAGGCTGTCTGCTACCTTCACAGTGTGGGTCCTGTCCATCAGCCAATTAACTATACATCTAAATGCACAGGATTGATTTGGAGTGCATTTACCTTGTTGATAATGTTGGCAAGTGGTATAGCGTGAAATGCTTTGGAGAGGTTAAGGTATACTGCATGGACAGAATGACTCACTGTTATCAGCTTGAATTATCCTCTCAAAGAAACTTACCAGATTCAACTCAGATCCAGATAGGATCAACTGTTAACAAAGCCAAACTGCTGGGAGTAAATTCTTCTAAGATTTGTTTTTTTATGTCATAGTTTAGCAGGTCTGTCATGACCCATTCTAAGGCCTTGCAAATGAGGCTCATCAGGCTGATGGGACTATAATTCCTAGGGTCCATGATGGGGCCACCCTTATGAAGAGGCATCAGAACTGCTGAAAGCCAGACCTCATGGACAAGCCATGTAACAGAAGCCATGCATGACAGTGGCTCTCTCCCCTGATTTGCTGGGAAAAGGAATATGATAATCCACATGTGGATGTACTGCAATGAGAACTGTACTGATATTTTACAGACAGTATAACCATGATGTAGCTGTTTCATCTCCTGAATTTCTCTGAAAGGTCCCAATAGCTAAGTATCTTGGTGTCCCCTGGTATAAAAAGACTGCTTGTTCCTCTTGATCTTGTTAATGGGTAATACGCGTCAACCAATTCAGGTACAAAATCTCTGCCCCCTTGAAAATATTTTGTTATTGTTCATCTAGCCATATGTAATCCACTGCTAGTACCACTTTTGTTTATGCCACCCACTGCATAGTGCCACCTACAGTCACAAAGTGCTGGGTCATAAATCCTTCTACTGTTCTGAGCATTTTTGCTTTACTTATTTATTTATTTGTTTTCCAGGAAAGTGCCCAGTTTCAGCAGAGGCCTAGGGAGATCAGCCCCACAATCATAATATTTCAAAAATCAAGTACAAATATTTTAAATGGCAAAGAATCATGTTACATTACAAAAACAGCTAGTACAGATATTTTCAATCACAAGGTATCATTTTACATTTCAAAACAGTAAGTACAGATATTTTCAATCACAAGGTATCATTTTACAGCACAAACATAAGAGTGAAAGAATGTTGTAATGAGAAAAACAGAACATATTTTTCATAGCCATGTGCGATGAAAATAACATGAGTTGAAGAGAATATGTGAGGAAAAAATCAATAATCATATTATTTGTTGCATAGATAGTATGTCGTAAATGTGACCTGAGACAATTCTAATTAGATATTTACAGAGATATCAGACATTACATGATTTGAGACAGTGAGGTCAAATTGAGTGATGTCTTAGTAAGAGAGGTGCTCATATTATGGTTCTAGAAGTAAGAAGGATGGAGAGAAGGAGATTATAAGAAGAGTGCAGGCTAGGGTGTCTTCAGGTAGTTTAGGTGAGTAGGAAGGAAAGAGGTAGAGGAAAGGTCTGCAGAGATGAATTAAATAAGGTTAGGTAGTGGAGAAAACAAAATGGAGTGCAGTACGAAGCTGTAGAGGGGTAGTGAAATGTGATCTAGGTTGAAGGCAATGAGTGAAATATAATGAATAAGTTCAGCCAGGACTGACACAGAAGCAGGTCCAAGATTTTGTAAGGTATTCTTTTAGGGAGCAGGTGGGTAGGTTAGAAATAGTTCTGGAGGTTAAAGGTAATGAGTTCCATTTTTTTGGTTGCTGCATATGAGTATAGGCTTTGTCCAGGGGATTTATTTGGTTTATTTATGGTGAGAAGTTGTTAATCTTCCAATCTAAGAGCTCTTTTTTGAAAATAACATTGTTGATTAAAGGCTAAGAGCTGGGCAGGCTAGTGTTTTGTGCATGATTTTATGTATTGTTATAAACTGAATGTAGGAGAAATGGAGGGAGAGTTACAGCCAGCTAAGGGTATGTAAAGATTTACACTGATGGGTAAAGGAGGATGAATTAGTAGCAAACTTGGCAATTTTGTTGTAGCAGCTTTTGGTTTTTTTGTTTTTTGTTTTTTTTTATGGCGGATAGTAAATTAGTTAGAATTGGTGCTCAGTAGAGTAGGGTGGTCAAAAGGCAGGTTTTGGCTAGAATAATGTTTGTGTGTGCGTGATCACAAAATGATTGTTTCTGTTAACATGCCTAGTTTTTGGTGTTTTTTTTTTGCTTTGGATGTGGAGGTTAAATTCAAGATTGTTTCAATCTTAAATTAAGCTTGTTTCAACCCTGAATGTTCTTTTATTTATTTATTTTTTTTCTGTGATAGTAAGACATAATTGCTGCACATCTAATGTTTCCTAGATCTATGAATCATGACTTTCTTTCAATCTCATTTGCACCTCATTGTGTATTCTTTAAAATGTGTGCTTTCATTTGCATGTCATTATTGAGCTATATTTATCAATTGTCCCTGATTTAGCTTCTGTCTTTGCCTGTCCTTCATAATTTTTTTGATTCTCTGGTAAATCACTAAGGATTGCAGTCAATTGGCAATGTCAGGCAACAGAGTTTCATACTTCTTATTCAAAAAATGCATTTGATGCAAAACCTTTTGTTCCTTGAGCTTTTTATGTGAATTGTAGTAATAGTAAAAAAATGGTGCCCAGTTTTAGGCCTTTGTTCATCCACCTCATTATTTTTGGCTTTGTCCAGAATTCTTGACCAAAGAAGTTGAGAGATATGCAGTGATTTACATATACCAATTCCCACTCTGTTTTCCTTGTTGGTCGTGGTAGTAGTTGATACTATGAACCACAACAACTCTGTGCAAGACCTCTATCTGCACATCAGTATTCTGTGTACTATGGAAGGTCTCAGTGAATACCAGCCAAGGTGTTTTGTTTTGTTTTGTTTCTTAATCTCTGTTTATCCTCTGTTGTATGTTTGACTTTCCTTGCACACTATGAAATAAAGGACTGTCATTCTACATATCTTTTATACATTTTTTTTTCATTCTGTCTGTAAATCCCCTCTAAGAAACAACTCAAGTTAACTAACCCAAAATTTAACAAAAACAGAGTCATTAGAAGAGCACAGTGAATATTTGGCCTGTAAATTGACAGGAGTGCTGCATTTAATCTGAATAGCATAACTATGACTTTGGCAGTGAGCACTGTTTTCTCTTCTTGTTTATGTTTTTTCAATTCATCATTAATTTACTCTGCATGAATATCATTTTCAGACCGCGTCCAAAAAAAAAAAAAAAGAATTGCGAACCATGCAGGAAACAGTTTCACTTTGTAAAATCATCCTGTGTGAACACTTTGCTGCCCGCAGCAATGATTCAGCATCTCAAAAGTGCTATTTAGGTCCATGTGGGTAAAATAATTGTATCATTCATTTTGACAAATACTGAAAGCATTCAAACTTTAGTCATTTCACTGATTCTCATAAAACATAAAATGCAAGTTTTTATCAGAGCTAATTGTGACAGTATTAGCTGCCCTTCATTTTAATAGTACTGTTTGGTAATATATGTGGTGAATTCAATAGCATTTTTGATACCTCTGTTATTTTGAATAATACCTTTGTGGATGTTAATTACGTTAAAGTTGTATGTGATTGAATTTTTTCATTGAAGGAAGAGCTGTGTTGCTCAATGTTTTTATGTTTAGAGTTGGGACCTTGGTTACAGTTACAAATGGGGTGTGAGATTTTTCTTATTGTTAAGGTTAAGAACAGTCTTGGGTAGTTTTGTAATGATTCTGTGTAAATGAATGAGTTTTGAACTGACAGTTTTCAAACTTGTTACTCTCACAGTGATGAAACTTCAAACCTACAACATCAAACTTACTTTTGAAATACTGCTATGCAAATTCATGTCACAGAACGTTTCTGTCTCTGATGTTCTGTTACATAAACTACCTGCACTAAAATTATGAAGCAATTAATCAGATCATGTCAGTTGTTTGTCAATATGTTTTCTAGAAGAGGCAGACTTTTAAATGTTGGAATTTCAGTATTACATCTCAAGATGAACATACAGCCATTTCCTCAGATTGTCCAACAGACCCACACACATTTAACCCTAACCCACATATGATTCCATCATGATAATTGCATTTTGGATCCACTTCATTTTTCTGTGGCCCCAGCTGCCACGGAGTGTAAATTTACTAACTGCATGTGGCTGCATTCTAAACAAGGCATGAATATAGCAGGCCAGGTAACAGCTGCCTAACTGCACACCTTTAGCAATAACATCTCACCATGGTCCTCTTTCAGATATGCATACAAAGCACAGGTCATTAAACTTACAGTTTTAATCCTCTATGCCAAGTGTTAGACTGCCTGCAGGCCATGTGGCATCAGGAACTTACCAGATGTAACAGATTCTAAAGCAACTGTATGTGGCACAGGGGTAAGGAGGGAAAGACAGTCAAGATGTCACAGAACCTGAGATATCGCATATTAAGTCTCACAGTGCACTGCATCTACATTTATTGTGATTCCTTGGGTCATAATCATTACAAAAACTTCTCTTTCAGTATTGTAAATAAACTACACTAGATTGTACATATTTGTTTTTAGTAATATTACCTTGGAGCGCATCTTTCTCAGGTTCAATTCACAGATGATGTGCCTTCTATAAGTAATCTGCATGTCCTCCGTGTTTCCTTGTGGGATGTCAAGGATGGTCTGGCTTGTGGAATATAGAAGTTCCACATTAGTTGTAAGTAACAGACGCACTCAAGAACAATAAGTCACAAAAAGCAAACAACAAACAAATGCAGGAACACCAATGGACAATTTCTGAAGGTAGGTCCTTGCCTTAGAGGATCACAAAAATGAGGCAACCAAGTAAAAATATGAGGCAATTTATTCCACATGACTAAAAAAACAGGAACACTCCAACCAACGAAGACAAAAATAATGTTAAGCGCTTTCTCCTGGGTACAATCCCAGGCTTCCTCAGAACAATTATCAGTGAGCCACCAATAGGCTTAAATACCAATTTGAACATCATGTGACTCAACCCAATTCATAAATTACTTAAACTCCCTATCACGAAATGCGATAAAAAGTATAAAAAAAGATATAAAAAACGAACCCTGTACATAAATGGATTCATATCCAAGAGACCTAGGACCACATAATCGTACTAAAAGAATATTTAACAATCAATATATAAATTAATAAACATAAATACTACAAGTTCTACGTAAATCCCAACAAAATGGAGCAGCTTGCCCTTACAATTAATAACAAAATAAATACTGTCCATATTATCTAAAAAAGTGTGTATAATAGTTAATAAAATTCAAATAAATATGAGCAAAGTGAATGGGATATATATAAATCTATAACCTAGCTGACCTCATTTTAAGAACACTACTAATGTTAATGTGATTGTTTAATCCAGGGGCTTTTCCTGCATCCAATTTTAGTTGCCAAAGCAACTCTCGCTATTCTAGTCTTGTTTCCCAACTTCCTCTCCTATGATATGCTCTAGTTTTTACATTGGAAAAACGGAAAGGCATTTGGGCAGGAGGGTTTATGAGCACCTCTATGACGTTAAAACAAAGAAAGAGTCTAATACCTTTTTTAAACACTCCCTTGTATGTTCTAATATGAAGCTAAAGTTTTTTTGTTTTAGAACAAGTGGATATTGACCCTAGGGGAGGAAGTTGGGAAACAACACTAGAATATCGAGAGTTGCTTTGGCAACTAAAATTGGATGCAGGAAAAAGCCCCTGAATTAAACGATCACATTAACATTAGTAGTGTTCTTAAAATGAGGTCAGCTAGGTTATAGATTTATATATATCCCATTCACTTTGCTCATATTTATTTGAATTTTATTAACTATTATACACACTTTTTTAGATAATATGGACAGTATTTATTTTGTTATTAATTGTAAGGGCAAGCTGTTCCATTTTGTTGGGATTTACTTAGAACTTGTAGTATTTATGTTTATTAATGTATATATTGATTGTTAAATATTCTTTTAGTACGATTATGTGGTCCTAGGGCTCTTGGATATGAATCCATTTATGTACAGGGTTCGTTTTTATACCTTTTTTTATACTTCTTTATACTTTTTATCGCATTTCGTGATAGGGAATTTAATTAATTCATGAATTGGTTTGAGTCACATGATGTTTGAATTGGTATTTAAGCCTATTGGTGGCTCACTGATAATTGTTCTGAGGAAGCCTGAGATTGAACTCAGGAGAAAGCGCTTAACATTATTTTTGTCTTCGTTGGTTGGAGTGTTCCTGTTTTTTTAGTCGTGTGGAATAAATTGCCTCATATTTTTACTTGGTTGCCTCATTTGTGTGATCCTCTAAGGCAAGGACCTACCTTCAGAGATTGTCCATTGGTGTAACAGAGGCACTCACCATTTTATGGGGCAGCAATTATCTGAACTCATCATCACATTTTTTTTATTTTAATACTATTCTAGAGGATTTACATGTGTGTGTTTCTGCATTATAGAGAGACAGATAGATATAGATGTAGAAAAATATTTAAACCACAAACTAACTAGCAGCAATAGAGAAAAAAGTTGAGGCTTTAATGGGAGAGCATTCAATAGACTATAGTTTCACCAAACAAAAGGCTTTTTGAATTCATATCGCAATAAGCTATCTTGTGTAATGATAATATTACAGAACTTTTCTTAAGGTAAGATGCAGTGTTAGGATACAGGTTAACATGTATTAGTAAGGTGGCACAGGGGCAAAGTCTGCTAACCCTATCCCTAGACACTATCCCCCATACTAATTATCCTGTCAGTTGTAAAAAAGAGTTTAGTTAAGGACCAGAGTATTAGAATAGCTAGAATGTTTTTTCCAAGGATATGTTAGATGTGGAACTGGCAAAATTGGCCAACATGTTTATGGAAAGAGGTTACCTCAAAAAACTAGTTGTCATGTTTCCATTGATTTTGTATTGTGTCAGCAGTAAAAGCCACAGCTAGCACTGATTCTTCTGACCAATTCCTCCTTTTTTTAAACAAAAAATATCTTTATTAAATTATCACTTATAACACACACAGTCGTACATGTATGTAAATGAAAACAAACTGTATTGATATAGTTTCAGTTGCAAATATTATACATGACATATAATCTTCTGTACTGTCATTGTCAATCGAACATTACATAGCTCATTGAATTCTTGCCTTCCCTTAAACCTAATTCATTTTTCGAAACATTATTTGCATGTATTGTTCCCACAATTTCCTTTTTTTCTATGTAATTTGCTCAGTTCCTGTGTTCACTTCTTCTAATATGATTGGTTTAGACTTTGATATCCATTTTTAGTAATTGCTTTTTTGGCAACCACTAGAATTAAACTCAGCAAGACCTTAATATGTCTAGGAAACTCCTATTGTGTATCACAGGTCAAAAAATGATTTCCTTAGTTATACCAATTTGCTCACCTAGTATTTCTGACAAAGTAGTTGGCAAGGAATTTTTAAAGTATGTCAATTCATTACAGTCACAAAAAATGTGTTCCCGGTTATCTTTTTCTTTCCTATCACACCTCCAACATTTGCAATCTACCCGAGAAAAAAATATTTCGAGTCTGCTTGGGGTATAAATACCAATGCAAACAATTCAAAGCAAAAATCCTAAATCTTGTAGACTTTGTTGCATATTTGGGAACCATACATGTATTCTATCATTGTCTCTTTGTGAACTGATTGTCCAATTTCTCTTCCCAGGTCATTCTAACCTCCTCTGATTGATTCCTATAGTTATCATGCAATATTTTATATGCCATGTGAACTATCCCTTTTTTAACAGCAGCTTCTTTTCTATATTCTGCTAAAACTTTACCAGTGCTGGTTTTTCAATTAGGAACCCCTATTCATTTCTTTTTTCATATACTTTGATATCAGTCCTTGATTGAGAATGCAATCTCTAGCCTGCAGTTCAAATGTATTTGGTCACTTCTCCTAGATTTCATCAGATAAATGTGATATCATGAAGGGTCTCTGTTCAGAGAGGTCACCTTTTACACATTACCATATAACTTCATCACCACTATAAAACTGGTAAAGCATCAAGTTGTTCCAAATGTTTAAAAACAGATAAAGCATCATGATGTCCCAGACGTTTGACAGATCTGGTACTTAGTCTATCTACAGATTTCAGAATTTCATATTTGACATAGTTCCGATTTTTATATGTTTTATATGTTTTTTATATTCACTTTGTCATTTTATACATCTTAGCATGCTTATATGTGCATATATCTTTAAGCTTAGATTAACTCATGAATATGTAACAAGAAGCAGCCAATAGGAGATGTTTTAACTGTATAAATGTAGCCTATGTACTTGAAGGTCTTTGTTACATGATCTGATGAAGCTCAAATGAATGAGTGAAAGCGCTTATCTGACCTGCAGTGGAATTAAAGTTGGATTTTAACCTGAGGATTTTGCCTTTCATTTGGATTTTAACCTGAGGATTTTGCCTTTCATTTCTACTTGTGACTCTGCATCAGCCTAGTTGCTCCTTTTGGTTTCATTAATATTATTCAAGTTTTTCTGGAGCACTGGGCGTTTATCCTGTTTGTCAGCAAGTGGTTTGTTCCTGTTTTATAGTTCAGCTTTGATAAAGTTTAGGACTATATCCACCACTAGAGTGATTCATGCAGTGGGACAAGCATTTCTTTTCCTACAACAATGCAAGAACTCTCCATGTTTTGTGCAGTACAATGCTTGGTGCATTATAATTTACTTGGCAGTGTTACCATTGACAAGATATGCTAGCCAGGGTGCAGTTAGCTAGTGTGATTCTTGGACAAAACAGGCAAGGCTGACAAACTCTTGTCATCCCCACCCCAAGCAGCTACAGCATGCATATGCAGTGCTAACAGGGACTTTGCTCCCCACCCATTCTGACTAACTGCCATTTCTTGTTGGTCAAAAAAGCGCTAGCAGTAAAGACAAATGGCTATAGCTATACATGTCTAAAATGAGGAGTCAGTGTGACAACAGTGAGCGAACATTTCTAATTGTCTCTAAGTTAAGAGCTTTAATGTTTTTTATGCAAAACAATGGATCAGATGCATAAACAGCTACACTAAGTGCAGCTATCATGTATGAGGTGTGGTTCACCACACACAAGGCAGCTCGCTATTTGTTATTCATTAAATGACTCTACACTTAGTGTAGAGTATCAAAACAAAGAGCAGAATATGCTAATGAAAGCTTAAGTAGCTGAATTGCATGCTAATTAACCAATCTAACATGGCAGAGCTATTCAGGAACCTATAAAGCAATCATGTGTACTGAGTGTAGCCATTTGCCCTGAAATCCAAAACTCTTTGGATTACAGCCACAATTACACTTAGAAAAAATGTTAGGGGTTGCTGCTAACATCAGTAGTCTGTATCTGCAACAGGCTTTAATTCAAGGTTTTGCTGCTGCTGCCAGACTTTAGTTAAAAAAAAAAAAGATGTCAAGAATCAGTCTGGTTTATCATGGAATGAATGACAGAAACTGAAAAGCAATATTGGTTGGAAAGAGATACCTTAGTGAAAGTATACAACCTTTGCTGCCTTGACTTGTCAGCCCAGTGAAATCATGGAAAACTTATCCCAGTAAAAACAAAGGCATGTGTAGCTTTATGTATACTAGCTACAGGTACTTTCCAGAGACCCACAGGGGATGTATTAGAGGTGTCATGGGACTTGGCTCCTAGAATATTACATCAGTTTCTAAATGCAATGTTCCAGCATACAAGGGAGTATATTTGTTTCCCCCTCACACCAGAGGACAGAGCAAGAACCATGCAGGAAGTTTATGCAGTAGCACACCTCCCTGAAATTGTGGGGGCCATAGATTACACACTCATAGAAATAAAAGCCCCATCTGGTGAACAAGGATGGAGGTAATTTAACAGGCAAGGATACCACTCTATATCGTTGTCTGTAATTCCTAAAGGATCATCTGCAATGTCTATGCAGGTAACCTAGGCAGTTTTCATGACTCACACACATTAAAACAATAAGTGAAAAGGGCACTGAAAAACCAATCAGTAAAAACAAAATGAAAACTCCAGCAAAGCTAGAACTTCCACTGAGTGACCTCCCAAACCTCTTGTATCAGAGGCACATGGGATATATGCAAATGACCCTTATGAACATCAGGTGTTTCAGCTAATTGGCAATTCTGAATGCCCATGATTTGTTTCGTCATTTTAATGGACAACTTCAGGCCAATAAAGCCAAACCCACTAGCTGTGGATATGCATATTTCAGCCTTATTATGACCTTGTCAGCACAGCACAAGCAGAGTGCTTCACTAAGCATAAGAACCACAGGGCTGGTATGCCCAGCTAATGTCCATTATCATTAGGGTCACTGCAAAATTATCCTAAACAACGGGTGATATTTTTGCAGTGATCCTAATGATAATGGACATCAGCTGGGTATAACAGCCCTGTGTTTCTTATGCTTAGTCAAACACTCTGCTTTTGCTGTGCTGATGAGGTCATAACAAGGCTGAAATATGCATATCCACAACTAGTGGGGTTTGGCTTTATTGGCCTGACGTTGTCCATTAAAACGACGAAACAAGTCATGGGCATTGAGCATCGCCATTTAGCTGACACACCTGATGTTCACAAGAGTCATTTGCATATATCCCATGTGCCTCTGATACAAGAGGTTTGGGAGGTCACTCAGTGGAAGTTCTACCTTTGCTGGAGTTTTCATTTTCTTTTTACTGATTGGTTTTTCAGTGTCCTTCTCACTTATTGCTTTAATTTGTTGTTTGGGATATTTTTGCAGTGACCCTATGATAATGGACATCAGCTGGGTGTAACAGTCATGTGTTTCTTATGCTTAGTTAAAACACTCTGCTTGTGCTGTGCTGATAATGTCATAACAAGACTGAAATATGCATATCCACATCTAGTGCGGTTTGGCTTTATTGGCCTGATGTTGTCCATTAAAATGATGAAACAAGTCATGGGCATTCAGAATTACCAATTAGCGAAACACCTGATGTTCATATGCCTCTGATGCAAGAGGTTTGGGAGATGACTCACACACATGGAACACCTGTGACCTGCACACAAGGTTTGCTGGGGATGACTTTTCCACAAGGGTATCTAGTGGGAGATGCAGGTTATGCACTGGAAACTTGGGTCATGACTCCTATGAAAAACCCACACAACCCCACTGAGCAAGGATACAACAATGCCCATACTCAAACAAGAAATATTACAGAATGTGTATTGGGCTTGCTCAAATCAAGGCTCTAGTGTCTATACACATCAGGAAGTGCCCGGTAGTACAACCCAGCAACCTCTGCTAAAAGTCATAGATGAGGAGTCTAAGGGAGAACCACCTGCCCCAGAAGCTGCTGGCAGACATAGGCCTGCACAATAATAGGCAAAGGATAGTGAGCACACACGTGTGCAGACATACACACATGCACGCATGCACGCACGCACACACACACACACACACACACACACACACACACACACACACACACACACACACACACACACACTGACTACCTAAGTGAAAACCTAAAAGCCTAAGCAAATACAAATATTAAAACTGATGCTTGCAAAGTTGCACAACATTTACTTAACCAAGTAATAGTTGTGTTCTGCTAGCATCACACAGACACAACATCCAAGGGCACATTTTGTAGCAGCTGTATTAGCAAATTATGTCTGGAACATGTAGAGAAAAAAAAGAATTATATAACTGATTACTATCATATACACATTCTTATATGTCCCTAAGGTGTGCCATGTCCCAGGTGTACAAGTAAAGTTAGTAATAGCCTGTGAGTGATGTTTGTAATATACAGCTACAGAGTTTCCCCAGTACTGTGCATCAAGCATTTCAGCTGACCACTGTATATAAACTAGTGAGCAGGTGAATGGTAGCATCATTTGCAAACTATACTAATAAGTAATATTTAAATATCTACTTTGACGACATTACTAAGAATACTAATAAAAATATAGTGAATGCCAAAATTATATCACCAATCATTCACAACTGATTATGATCAATAAATAAAAAATGTCTCCTGCAATACATTTATATTATAGAAAGCTTCTGAATAAGCAAGAATTAGCTAGCCACTCTCTGTATCAAACATATATTCAACCTGAAATCACAAAGAAATCTACAAAAGGGAGGGCACAGTCATCTTCACTTGCACAGGGTGAGGAGTACAGGAATGCAAGCCTGACATCAAAGAAGTGAGCATGTGTAAGTAAAATATAAGTTTATCCCTTAAGAATTCAATTTTCAGGGCCACCAGAAGATCAGTACAGCAGTCAACTGTACTGCTTAGATAAGTAGTGTGTGTGTGTCTGTGTGTGTGTGTGTGTGTGTGTGTGTGTGTGTGTGTGTGTGTGTGTGTGTGTGTGTGTGTGTGTGTGTGTGTGTGTGTGTGTGTGTGAGAGAGAGAGAGATGGTATGGACCACAAGAACTACATCTGCCTGGAGTTGCACTGCTGGTTCCATGGTCCTGACTAGAATTTACGGTGCTACCTGAACATAAGGGATGTCTACTGGATGAGCTCTCATCACAACTATGTCCCAGACCATGACAACATGGCCTAACATATCTGGGTGTGGACAGTGCACTCAATGACAGAGCAGTTGAAGTAGTGCAACTACAGGAGCAGAATCTTGCACAGCCACATAGGTAATCATGGGATGATGTAGTGGCTCTCCTGTCAAGTGGTAGACAACCCTCCCACATCAGATGTTGCATTATAGACATGGCCCAAACAAGTCTGTCATTCATCCTGCCCAAGGAGTCACCCACATGGTTCAGGCAGTCCAGCACATCAGAAAGCACAATGTTTGGTACTCGCACTGTCTCTTCAGAGGCCCTGGTATAAAGTGCCTGTGCCTTGGTGATGACCCTATACATACATTATGTGGCACCTACTGACACACCAACATTGGGAAGAGGGTGGACAGCAGGCATCTCTAACAACCTCACCCTCATAATGGCTATAGGGAGAATAAACCAGTACTGCAACTAGAGTAAACACACTCCTCTGATCAACCATCTCACCCTCAACCTCTCCTTTGTCTCAGGTCTCTGTGTCATGGATATGTGTAGGCATACTGACTGGGCCCAAAATAGGGGCAGGAAATGTTGGAAGCACAAACTCAGTGCCAGACTAACTGTCTGTACCCCAAGACTGTGCCTCTTCATTACCGCCGTCATCATCAGAAGCTACTGATACTCTGACATCAGGTGTTAGGAGTTCCACAGTGCTCCTGAGAGGATCACCTATGATAACAAGTAATCAACAAAACAAAGAGAAGACTAGAATAAGCAGTGATCAGACCTATGTTATATGAAATGTATATTAAACATAAAGAGACACTATTGCAATGAAAACAAATAAGTTTCAGTTACACATAGATTTACCTTTTATACATTAATAAGAATGCAGAAGTGTATTTACCATGTGCAGGAGGTTGTGCAAAAAGAGAAACAGATGTACTTAGATATAAGAAAGGGAGGTGAAACACATAATAAGCATCACAAAGCAAATTACTGAAGGAATAGAAAACAGTTCCCTTTATGACTACAGAATAAGACACATCTCCCACAAAACTTAAATGTCTAGTTGACCCCCCCTTCCCCTCTCCTTCTTTTTCTCTCTCAGTGTCTCTTCTTTCCCACCCTTCTCATGGGCTCTTTCCATATATGCATATAACATATGACTGTATATATCTACAATGAGAATTATTTAATTATATAGCATATCTGGAAGTTCTATAGTAGACACGCTTGAGTTTCCTGCTATGTCAGCCCCAAACATCAGTGATTCTGTATGAACCCTTTGATGAACTGTCCGGATCTCTGTCATTGGACAGGAACTCCTCTGTTTCAGTCAGTGGTGGTTCGGTAGCAGCACCACTCCATGAACTCATAAGTTCCTGAATCACTGCAGCAATGGCTTGCTGTGTGATCATATCACTAGTCCTCTGTTTTTATTTTGGAATATGACCATGACTTCTGACACATTCACATCATTGACACCTGTTCCCAGATACAGTCACTTCTACTTCTCTCTCTAAAAGGAATGGCCCCCTTGTGAAGTAGTGCTTGAATGATCACTTCATTCTCAGCATCACTGTATGGCAGTTTCTGAGGTGCAGATGTCTTGAGTGGCATAGCACTTTATGAGAGGACACATAATAGGAATAAATACATTAGTAATCCAAAAATGATTGTTAACAAAATAAATATCTATGAATGTATTTGTCCATCATACATAAAATAAATAAAAATATAAGGCTCCATACGAGTACACACAACTTAATACAGATCATCCCCATCAAGAGATAAAAGGAATTTAAAAAAGGGTTAAGAGAGCAAAATATTTCTGTAACTCTGAAGTACATTGCAGCATTAACAAATATAATATACAATGGATAACACTTTTGTGTGATATCCACTTCCGTGGAGGGCAGCCAGGTATATAACACAGGCTTAACACAATTTTGTGTGCTACTAATGCAAAAAAATATATGACCTAGTTAATAAGTAATGCAATACTCTTCTGCATTAAGTGGTCAACTTCAAATAGTATACTGCTCATTAAATGTCAGATAATTATTTAGAAATGTTTTTAATACTCAAGAAATAATTAATATACACGGCTATGCCTACAGCTAGTGAGAAAAATGAGATAGTAAACTAATGGTTGTATTATGAAATGCAATCCCACAGTAAGGTTAAAATATATCAGTCTGCAAACAATGGCAACATAACTTTTCAGCAAGTCACTTCACAAACCATAAACAAGTTTTTAAAGCAAATAGCAGTATCGGGCTTCCTGGATCCAGTTTCCTCTACTGTGATACAAGTTCCTTACCTAAGTGATTACCTTTATATAGTGCATAATTAGCCCTCTCATCATTGTAAGCAGACAAATGAGATGTGAACTCATTAGCATTCATGAATTCTGCAATCTGCAGTAAGTGCAGGGCAGAAAAACATGATGTAAGAACCTACACAATTGTGTGTACATACCCTAGCAGTGCAAAGAAGAGCATCAGAAGTGGTACATGCTAAGGGCTTATGAGTATGAATGATTAGCCTGACTGCAGGCACAATCATGGTTTCACAATCAGTCCTCTTTTTTATATATTTACCAAGGGTGTGTCAGGCAGAAGAGACTTGCAAGAAAGTCTGTGAGTACATTGACTAACTCAGGAGAACAACATTCCTATCATTTATGTGAACTGTTTGTGACCACATGGTGTACCTCTGAGTACATTTTGTCTGCAATTATAAGGAAATACATTACTCATTGAAGTATATATCAACAGCAAAGCAAATCATGTTGCCATCTTGATAGAGAAGCATAGATAATGGAATAATGCACACAAAATAAAGGGAAGAAAAGAGCTGCAGTGTTGCATATTTTTATTTTATATTGTGTGAGGAAATATTAGCTTAACTGTTGCTAATATCACAGTCATCCACACATCTAATTCCAAATTACACATGGCAACTTTCAGAAATTGGTTCTGCTGCACCTGTAATGTCATGTGATACTATTTCACATGTTGAGTATATGTAATCTACCTTTTTTTCACAGTATATGTATGTCTGTGGCACATACTGATAATAATCTCAAGTGTGTGTGTTGTGAATCCCCCCTTGCCATGGGGTTCAGATCCAGAGATGTTGCTGCTTATGTAAACATACTGATGTTGAAGGAGCATATGCTCATGCTGCAAGACAATAATTCTGAGGAAACATCAGAACTGTACATTTTAACAACTTGTTTCATAATGTTTCTTCTGGTTAAGTTTTTTTTTCTTTTCTCTTTGGTATTTGCTCACCATTTATCATTGCACAATCTTGACTACAGCTGTCCCTAGCAATGAGTAACAGTTCACTTCCTAAGGAAAAAAGTTTAAAATTAAATTTTAGATGCCTTCTGTAGTGCAAATGAGCCTACCATCTGTGCATGATTGTCAGCACTCTGGATACTACTCAATGAATAAATTCCACCTGTCAGCTAACTATCTCTGTGGTACAAGGTGTAAGTGAAGTGCGCTTAAAAGAGACCACATAATAAAGGGTTCAAATCCAGTTTACAAATATTTTTAATGACTGGATTTATAATAAATATTGACACACAATGTTGTACATGAAATGAACAGGCTAAAGTCTTGGATACATGATGAAATTTTTACCTGTAGTCCATATATATTGATGTTACAAAGGTGTTGCAAACTTACCTCTTCTCATTAGTAGTAATATGTGCTATGGATGTTGTGACAGATCACATTTTATAAAGAGTGCTAACACAAAAGCAGTAACATGAATAATGTGGACATATGTATCATACAGGCTAGCAAACTTATCCATATCTTACAATTATTTACCATGACAGTTATAGAATATATTGTAAACTTTAATGTAATGAATTGTATGTAATGTGGCAAGAATACATACATACATGCATACATACATAAAAAGGTTTCAAGCATGGGCATTAAAAGCCCTTCTATCTTGTGAATATACCAAAATACTTGTTCCCATAATAAATGCCCAGGCTGTTCTTAAAAATAACTAAACTAGTACTTGCTTTAATATAGTTTGGTACTCTGTTCCATGTATCAGCTACTCTGTCAGAGAACAAATTAGTACACTTCTCCTTCTTATAGAATCTTCTACAAAGGTTGTCTGATCATTTTTCTAGTACTTTTTGATAACCCCAAACATTCCCAGAGGTAGTTTCTCTAAATGCTGTATATACTTGAATAAGATCTCCTCTTAGATATCTGTAATAGACAATGTACAAGTTCAGATATTTTAGTCTTTCATAATAACTTACATTTTCACATCCATGGATGCCCTTGGTATATTTCCACTGTACTCTTTCCAGTTTACTCATGATTGTTTTCTTATAGGGTTTCCATATTGTTATTCCATACTCAAATTTGGGTCTAATGTAATTAACAAACAATAACTTCCTCATTTTTGATTTCCTAGACTTTATAAATCTTTTTATACAACTTATAGTTCTATAGGTATTATTAACCAATTGGTTGATATGATTAGAAAAACTCATAGCTGAATCTACCCATTTCCTTAAATGAGACTACAGTTTCAGTCACTGTGTACTGCATTAAATATTTACCATTCAATTTATGTCTCAAAAATCTCATATGCTTAGTTCTTGATGTATTTATCAGCATATTATTCTCCTGTGCCCAAATGGTCAATTTAGTAAAATTATTTTGCAGACATGCCTTATCTGTAACACATGTAATCAGTTTACTCTATTTCTGGTCATCTGCATATACACAGTAGAACACATCAGATGAAAAAGTTGGGTCTGAAAGATACACCCCGGGATTCATGAAGCTCGGCGCAAGGCCGGTGTAAGGCTTGCGCCGGCAGTGCAGTGTATAATCGGAGTAGCAGCGCCATATGCATAGTAATGAGTGCGCGTCGCAACCACAGACACGTGCAGAGGGCACGTGAGCGAGCCCAAGTAGGATGCGGCCGTAGGCATGGCCAAGCCGGCAGGCGATGAGCAACCTAAAGTGCTGACTTCCACAGGCCACCTGCAATAGTAACCGCACCAGCCAGGGTCCGTGGATAATGAAACGTACGCAGAGTATGCAACATAGTACCCGTCCACACAAAACGGAGAACCAAACATTAACCCACGAAGTCCAAATTGTACCCGTCCAAGGAACAAAGGATACGCGTAATACCGTGTCCGTCACGCAATGTACTGTCAGTGGGCATACCCAGTGAAGGTGTACCGCAGCATGTCAGCGCGCCGCACCTACACAGAACTAGCCACATGGGCATGGTCACCAGCAGTAGTGAGAGTACACAGCCGGGTAGCCGTGTCGATATAACAACAAGAAGGAAACCAGATACCCTAAACACAGACAAACATGTGCATAGCAACATGTACTACACCCAGCAACGTGCCCGTCGCATACACATAGGATGGCGTATGCCTAAGCGTAATATCCAGAAGCAGAACCCATGCATGCAAATGTAATACACAACAGCCCCATCATAGCATGTAACCCGCACCCATGTACGACCGTGCACCCAACCCAGCTAGCAGTCTTGCGCAGCTGCACACCTACACACAACGGGTATACTTGAAATGTAGTAAGAAGTATTGTCCTAGGCAGTGCCACGCGGGCAAATATGTACCCCACATGTTAACATCCCACCTCAAGTACAGATATCCAAATGGCTGCATGTGAATGTGTCGGCAGAATGTGTACATCCCGCATGTGGTATGGACCTGTCGAAACCGCACACGCCACGGTGCCCATAACTGTACACATCTGGACAAGGCAGTATGTTCAGCCACCGTACTGATGATTAGCTATGCAGACATGTCAAACACAACACATACGGCGGAACATCTGCCCACCAAGCAGGACGCCCCAACAGGGTGCCACATGCACAGAAGGTGAAGGTGGGACATCACACATTGAGAATAGCGTTGCCGGATGGCCAAACACCCACGGCCAATGCAAAGGATGAAATAACATGTATATGCTTGGATGAATGGGTATGTCATAGCAATGGAATAGGCCAAGCTATCCAACATAATAGCCATGCATACCAGATACAAACTGCCAGTAACACGCAGTAGTAATGCAGGAAGGCATACACGATTGTGGGAATAGCACAGGACATATGGCATGTGCCAAGTGTTGACGCATGACACAAATGTCCAGGATGGGGCTCCCCGCAAAGAGGAACATGTGCCAACCCCACCCCCCACAGATGTACCAGCAGTGGAAACACATCCCAAACACACACCAACACTAACGTCCATCCCACGACAGCAACGGAGGCAGGTCAAAGACCACCATGACGCGTGCACAAACAGAGACACGTGTAACCGTTGCCCTAACAACCCCCCACAGGCCAACGAATAATAGTATGGACATATGCATGTAATGCTGCAAAGGATGTGTGGTAGTCCTCAGTATCACAGAGGCAGGTACACAGATACACTGTAATCAACCGTGACGTATGTGCACTGTACACAGCATACCTGCATGTAATACATAGTTCAATCATGTGCCACAGAAATATACACATACGAATGAGGATAGGGGATAGACAAGTGTGAATGGGACAAACTATGAACATAGGTTCATAGGTACATAGTAGGCTATCTGCCCAAGGGCAGCTATAACCCTAGCCCATAGTTATGTTGCCTTTGCCAACCCTCCAGTCCAAAGATAACAATGCCTATTATACTGCTGTACCTCTGTCAAGCAGTGACAATGAAGTAATCCCTGGGGTATATCTGCAATCCCCCATCCATTGGTCAAGATCCCCCTTGAACAAGGCCAGCGAGGCGCTCTGCCTCACATGTACTGGGATGTTGTTCCACAGCATAGTGGGTGTCTGGGTGATGAATCTGTCCTCCAACACATTCCATTAATGACTGTGTCAAGGTTCACGTCACCTGCCCCTGTGGTTCTGAGGGATGTAGATCCATTAGGTGAAGCATAGTCATCAAATATGGGTCGACGTGGCCTTGTATGTCAGGCACAGGTCACCACTGAGCAAGTGGTATGTGACTGAATGGAGCAGGAGTCCTGTCAGTCGGGCAGCATAACACAAATTCCTGACACCCTGCATCCGTTTGACGATGAACCTATGGGGCCTTCCCAGCTGCTGCAGGTGTCGGGTCAGATATCCTCTGAACGGGGCAATGTACTCAATCATAGGTCTAATGAGTGATGAGTACAAGGAGACAATGACCTCCCCTGATCTAGATGTGAATCCCTGCACCATCAGGTGTGCAATGTAGAAGTTCTACCTAACTACGTTAGCAACGTGTGTGTCGAACGAATGGTGACTGACAACCTGGGTCCCCAGATCCCTGGTAACTCCCTCTGTGCTCAGTGGATTGCCACCTATATGGCAGCAAGGGGTAACCATGTTCTTCCCGAAGGGTATGACTATGCATTTCCTGGCATTTAGCTGTAGGCCCTGTCCCTGGCACCAGATATCCATATCTGTGAGGCCCTTCTGAAGGATATCTGTGTCAGATGTCCGTCCCACTATGGCACCCAGTTCGTAGTCATCTGCAAACATTGTCAGCCATAACCCCCCTGTGATTGCTTGTACTTTGGAAATGTAGATGCAGAAAAAGAGTGGACCCAGGACTGAGCCCCGTGGGACACTGCCTGTGACCGGCTGTGAGACTGACATGGTGCCAGCAACTATGACCATGTGGGTTGTGTCACCTAGCCAGTTTGCAACCCATCCTGCGATGTATGGGTTCACATCCAAGCCGATGGGTTTATCAATGATACCTGAGGGGGGTATTGTGTTGAAGGCCTTTGCCAGGTCGAGGTAGGCTGTATGGACTGCCCAACCCTCATCAATGGCCTCGGTGACTGTTCCTAAAATGTCAACCAAGTTTTAAATGCATGATCTGCCTTTGACCAAGCCAAACTGGGTTGGATGCAAAGTATGCAAGTCCCCTATGTCGTCATCTATGAGTTCCATTATAATCCTTCCCCATGGCTTTGCAGATAAGGCTTGTCAAGCTAATGGGATGGTAATTACCAGGGTCAGTGGAGGCACTGCCCCTGTGAAGTGGGACTACAGTCGCCATGCACCACAACTTGGGTACGTTACCTGAGGTGAGGCTAAGATGAAACAGCCGTCCTAACTGTGGGTCTAATCCCTCAATGAGTTCGTGGAGTACACAGCCGGGACACCATCTGGTCCCATGGATGCTGTGTTCACTGCCTTGGGGAGAGCATGTCCCACCTGTGCGTTACAGAAGTGTCGGGGGCCACAATCCTCTGGTACAGACATCTCTCCATGTGGGGGGGGAGGTGGGGGGAGATGTTTGCACCGAACCTGCTTGTAGTTCTTCACATATAATGAGCAAGGGTGTCATACCTTACAAGGATTCTGCTCTGTTTTGTAGTAGCTACCTCCTTTCGTTGTAGAGCTTGTGTATGGCTGGGGTACACCAGACTGGATGCTTGGCATTGGTACAAAGACTCACAGTTGTGTAAGGGATTGCCTGATCCATGCAGTCCTGTAGGTGCTGGTAGAAGGCATATGTAAGTGATTCAGTGGCTTGAGTAATGTTTACCACTGGCTCAGGGCCTTAAAGGAGACCACACTAGTGTTTAGAAGTGTGAAGTCGGCTTTTGAGAAAGCCATATGTATGGTAACCGGCACCACCCACAGCATTGTATGCCAATAGCAGAAGCTATTGTCCAAATAACATATTATCAGTTTGATTATTAAATTATTCATTATTATTTATTCAGTTATTTGTTTTAGCTACTTACACTCGAAAATGCCCAGTAAGACCGGGCGAAAGTGCTCGTGATCTACTTGTTTTGGTCGTGTTATTTTGACAATAAAGTGGCGATTCTTTCCTATTGGGATTTCTGAGAATGATTTAAAGCAGTTGCTAACCTGCATCTTTGGATGTACACCATTTGGTTTCAGTTCTGAAAAACCTGGTTTTCGTAGCACTACATAATATGGGAAGTCAAACAGACATCCGCGACTGGGGAACATACAGCAGCAGTCAAACCCACTGGCCAAATGGACACAGTCCAACAAGTTCTACACTTTACATACGCACATTGGTGTCCATTGTAGGACCCCAAAAATTGATCCGTATGCTATATCATCCAGCTGCTACCGTTCCACCTAGAAGAAGCGAAAGCCGTGACTACGGCACAGCTAGACATATGCATCACCAGTGTGTTTAAGGTTGATGACAAGTGTCCATGAAATGCAGGACATATGAACAGAAATCCCCAGATTGTTGAGTCCATAGAAGTGCGTCCACATCCCAGTCCCGCACACAAGAAGGATGTGTAATGGGTACCGTCGAGGGTTGCAGCCATGGGATCCTGGGTATGCAGAAATGGGGCTCTGTGTTGTTTGGCAGATAATCCATTGTCCCGCCCCATGGGAGGGATGTGGGTATAGCACATGCCTTACTCCCCACTAATAATGCAAAGCATCCACCGGATAATGCTTAATGCAGGTGTGAAATGTGTACAGCCCTATACCAGTGTCCAGTAGGCAATTCCCATGGATGGACAAGCATTTACCAAGATGGCACCCATAACTGCAAACCTGGTGGAATTACACAGCTGCAGTAAGGCATAACACAGGAAATACAGATAGGGACTACAGTAGACACTCCCCATACAAGGTTAGACCGCCATGCGAATACCGCGCATACAGCACTCAATCTGCCAGCACCAAAATGGGGATCACTCGCTGCCATACTGCGGAACAAATGGGCTTACCTGTGGAACACATACTAATGGCACACCAACAACGCCAACTAGAAGGTCAGTCAAAACCACCAGCCAGATGGACACAGTCCAACAAGTTCTACACTTTACACATGCACATTGGTGTCCATTGTAGGACCCAAAAATTGATACTTATGGAATATCATACAGCTGTTATAGTTCTACCAGAAGAAGCAACAGCCGTGACTACGGCACAGCTAGACATATGCACCACCAGCGTGTTTAAGGTTGATGACAAGTGTCCATGAAATGCAGGACATATGGACAGAAATCCCCAGAGTCCCGAGTCCATAGAAGTGCGTCCACATCCCAGTCCCGCACACATGAAGGATGTGTAATGGGTACCATTGAGTGTTGCAGCCATGGGATCCTGGGTATGCAGAAATGGGGCTCGGTGTTGTTTGGCAGATAATCCGTTGTCCCACCCCGTGGGAGGGATGTGGGTGTAGCACATGCCTTTCTCCCCACTAATAATGCAAAGCATCCACCGGATAATGCTAAATGCAGGTGTGGAATGTGTATACAGATATGGACTACAGTAGACACACCCCATACAAAGTCAGACCGCCATGCGAATACCGGCGTACACAGCACCCAATCTGCCAGCAAGAAAATGGGGATCACACGCTTCCATACTGCGGAAAAAATGGGCGACCTGTGGAACACATATTAATGGCACACCAACAACGTCAACTAGGAAGGTCATAGGATGGTTAAACTATGGCGTTCCCACTTATAAAGAACATCCTTCAATGAATTAGTAGGATCTACATGTTTTGGTGGTGTTAGTTTTGACAATACAGTGGCGGATAATTCCCATTGGGACCTCTGAGGTTTATTTAAACCAGTTACTAACCTGCATCATTGGATTTACACCATTTGGGTTCATTTCAGAAAAAAATGGTTTTCGTAGCACTACATAATATGTGTAGTCAAACAGTCATCCGCGATTGGGGAACATACAGCAGCAGTCAAACCCACTGGCCAGATGGACACAGTCCAACAAGTTCTACACTTTACATATGCACATCGGTGTCCATTGTAGGACCCCAAAAATTGATCCGTACGCCACATCTACCAGCTGCGATTGAGCGACCTAGAAGGAATGAACAGCCGTGACTACGGCACAGCTAGACATATGCACGACCTGCGTGTTTAAGGTTGATGACAAGTGTTCATGAAATGCAGGACATATGAACAGAAATCCCCAGATTGTCGAGTCCATAGAAGTGCGTCCACATCCCAGTCCCGCACACATGAAGGATGTGTAATGAGTAGCGTTGAGGGTTGCAGCCATGGGATCCTGGGTATGCAGAAATGGGGCTCAGTGTTGTTTGGCAGATAATCCGTTGTCCCGCCTGGGAGGGATGTGGGTATAGCACATGCCTTACTCCCCACTAATAATGCAAATCATCCAATCGGAGAATGCTAAATGCAGCTGTGAAATGTGTACAGCCCTATACCAGTGTCCAGTAGGCAATTCCTATGGATGGACAAATGTACGACCAAGATGGCACCCATAACTGCAAACCTGGTGGAATTACACAGCTGCAGTAAGGCATAACACAGGAAATACAGATAGGGACTACAGTAGACACTCCCCATACAAAGTCAGACCACCGTGCGGATACCGGCGTACACAGCACTCAATCTGCCAGCAAGAAAACGGGGATCACTCGCGTCCATACTGCGGAACAAATGGGTGACCTGCGGAACACATACTAATGGCACACCAACAACGTCAACTAGGAAGGTCATAGGATGTTTAAACTATGGCGTTCCCACTTATAAAGAACATCCTTCAATGAATTAATAGGATCTACATGTTTTGGTGGTGTTAATTTGACAAGACAGTGGTGGATATTTCCTATTGAGACTTCTGAGGATTAGTTAAAGCAGTTGCTAACCTGCATCATTAGATTAACACCATTTGGGTTCATTTTAAAATAACCTGGTTTTCGTAGCACTACATAATATGGGTAGTCAAACAGACATCCGCGATTGGGGAACATACAGCAGCAGTCAAGTACACTTTAAT
>NC_056735.1:710289847-710344847 GCF_019279795.1 Protopterus annectens
TTTTGCCACGTGTCACACATCACTGTACACCATGGTAGAGATCTGTACCTACCTCAGTGTGGGGTGCATCGATGTGGATGGTGCAGTACATGCAACACGTCATCCCTCCATGTAGACATGTGTGGCCACCACTATGTCAGTGTGTCAACATGTGTGTATGTCTGCTGTCTGTTGAGAGGGTGTATGCAGATATAGTGTTGTGACTGGACACTGACCACACAGGGTGACCATCCCGTACTGGTGCTGCATTGTACAGCCCTGTCAATGCCATACCTGTGAGCCTTACTGGCCACCTGTGCAAGACCACCCCTGTGACATGGCGCTGGTGCATTGTCTTGTGAGGGTGCTGACCACACAGACAGGTGTCCCCATCTGCACACAATGGTGGGTGTGCCATAGAGGTGTATGCACCGCGACGCGGCATATTCCTGTACCGCACAGCATCCGACTGCTGCACACCGTGCACCACAGCTGACAGGTGACACCTGCGGTCAGTAGCCAGCACACCGCGACACCTGCAGAATGTCACCATACCTGTACTGTGCCATGCCATGTATGTGATGTCTCTGTCCACCGTAGCCTGTGGCACCGACCACAGGCGCCAGGGTGCAGTATATGTGTGGACATGCGCCATGTACCGTAAGAAACGCTACACTGTATCCGCCCGTGCTCGCAGGTTTATGTGTATGACCTCTTCTTGCAATCCCGACTGTCTGTTCTCTATATCACAAAAGCTCTGCACCTGCTCCCATAGTATTCCTACATAGGTAAAGTACATGTATACTAAATGGAGTACTACACTGGCCTAGAATCCCCTTGTGTACCCACTTCCCTATAGGTGCCTTCTGACCCGGTTACACAGCAAATGCATTCACGTTCTCTGGCATGTCGAAGGGTCAATTGCTAGCGACCTCTCCTGTTTAGATGATGAATCTGGGCGTCCTGGGTACTGTTACAGGTGCCTCATGGACATGGACAAGCCGCACCTCCCCCAATG
This sequence comes from Protopterus annectens, assembly GCF_019279795.1. NCBI lineage: Eukaryota > Metazoa > Chordata > Ceratodontiformes > Protopteridae > Protopterus > Protopterus annectens. The sequence continues at coordinate 710,290,845 of NC_056735.1, forward strand.
AACATAATACATGTGACAGACGCAACTAGATAGCCAGACAGGGGGCTGTGCTCTCTCAAACCATGACCGGCAAGACCAAGCGGGAGGGGAAGCGGGAGGGGAAGGACACCATGCACACCACAAACCCAGTGTCACATGTGACTATCGCAAATGCTAATCAAACACATGAACACAAGTGTGAATGGGACAAACTATGAACATAGGTTCATAGGTACATAGTAGGCTATCTGCCCAAGGGCAGCTATAACCCTAGCCCATAGTTATGTTGCCTTTGCCAACCCTCCAGTCCAAAGATAACAATGCCTATTATACTGCTGTACCTCTGTCAAGCAGTGACAATGAAGTAATCCCTGGGGTATATCTGCAATCCCCCATCCATTGGTCAAGATCCCCCTCGAACAAGGCCAGCGAGGCGCTCTGCCTCACATGTACTGGGATGTTGTTCCACAGCATAGTGAGTGTCTGGGTGATGAATCTGTCCCTCCAACACATTCCATTAATGACTGTGTCAAGGTTCACGTCACCTGCCCCTGTGGTTCTGAGGGATGTAGATCCATTAGGTGAAGCATAGTCATCAAATATAGGTCGACATGGCCTTGTATGTCAGGCACAGGTCACCACTGAGCAAGTGGTATGTGACTGAATGGAGCAGGAGTCCTGTCAGTCGGGCAGCATAACACAAATTCCTGACACCCTGCATCCGTTTGACGATGAACCTATGGGGCCTTCCCAGCTGCTGCAGGTGTCGGGTCAGATATCCTCTGAACGGGGCAATGTACTCAATCATAGGTCTAATGAGTGATGAGTACAAGGAGACAATGACCTCCCTGATCTAGATGTGAATCCTGCACCATCAGGTGTGCAATGTAGAAGTTCTACCTAACCACGCTAGCAACGGTGTGTCGAATCTAATGGTGACTGACAACCTGGGTCCCCAGGTCCCTGGTAACTCCTCTGTGCTCAGTGGATTGCCACCATATGGCAGCAAGGGGTAACCATGTTCTTCCGAAGGGTATGACTATGCATTTCCTGGCATTTAGCTGTAGGCCATGTCCCTGGCACCAGATATCCATATCTGTGAGGCCCTTCTGAAGGATATCTGTGTCAGATGTCCATCCCACTATGGCACCCAGTTCGCAGTCATCTGCAAACATTGTCAGCCATAACCCCCCTGTGATTGCTTGTACTTTGGAAATGTAGATGCAGAAAAATGTGGACCCAGGACTGAGCCCCGTGGGACACCGCCTGTGACCGGCTGTGAGTCTGACATGGTGCCAGCAACTATGACCATGTGGGTTGTGTCACCTAGCCAGTTTGCAACCCATCCTGCGATGTACGGGTTCACATCCAAGCTGATGGGTTTATCAATGATACCTGAGGGGGGTATTGTGTTGAAGGCCTTTGCCAGGTCGAGGTAGGCTGTATGGACTGCCCAACCCTCATCAATGGCCTCGGTGACTGTTCCTAAAATGTCAACCAAGTTTTAAATGCATGATCTGCCTTTGACCAAGCCAAACTGGGTTGGATGCAAAGTATGCAAGTCCCCTATGTCGTCATCTATGAGTTCCATTATAATCCTTCCCCATGGCTTTGCAGATAAGGCTTGTCAAGCTAATGGGATGGTAATTACCAGGGTCAGTGGAGGCACTGCCCCTGTGAAGTGGGACTACAGTCGCCATGCACCACAACTTGGGTACGTTACCTGAGGTGAGGCTAAGATGAAACAGCCGTCCTAACTGTGGGTCTAAACCCTCAATGAGTTCGTGGAGTACACAGCCGGGACACCATCTGGTCCCATGGATGCTGTGTTCACTGCCTTGGGGAGAGCATGTCCCACCTGTGCGTTACAGAAGTGTCGGGGGCCACAATCATCTGGTACAGACATCTCTCCATGTGGGGGGGGAGGTGGGGGGAGATGTTTGCACCGAACCTGTCAGCCAGTATGTTGGCAATGTGTGTATGTTCAGTAAATGTCACATCATCCTGAACCCAGTCCGAGCATATCTGGGAGTGTCCTCCCAGGTGTCCAACATAGCTAAAAAGGCCGTATGAATGTCCGTCGAGTCCTTGGTGATATATCTGTCGGATTTGCCCTGGATGATGTCATGAGTGCTTGTAGTTCTTCACATATAATGAGCAAGGGTGTCATACCTTACAAGGATTCTGCTCTGTTTTGTAGTAGCTACCTCCTTTCGTTGTAGAGCTTGTGTATGGCTGGGGTACACCAGACTGGATGCTTGGCATTGGTACAAAGACTCACAGTTGTGTAAGGGATTGCCTGATCCATGCAGTCCTGTAGGTGCTGGTAGAAGGCATATGTAAGTGATTCAGTGGCTTGAGTAATGTTTACCACTGGCTCAGGGCCTTAAAGGAGACCACACTAGTGTTTAGAAGTGTGAAGTTGGCTTTGAGAAAGCCATATGTATGGTAACCGCACCACCCATTAGCATTGTATGCCAATAGCAGAAGCTATTGTCCAAATAACATATTATCAGTTTGATTATTAAATTATTCATTATTATTTATTCAGTTATTTGTTTTAGCTACTTACACTGAAAATGCCCGGTAAGACCGGCGAAGTGCTCGTGATCTACTTGTTTTGGTGGTATTTTGACAATAAAGTGGCGATTCTTTCCTATTGGGATTTCTGAGGATGATTTACAGCAGTTGCTAACCTGCATCTTTGGATGTACACCATTTGGTTTCAGTTCTGAAAAACCTGGTTTTCGTAGCACTACATAATATGGGTAGTCAAACAGACATCCGCGACTGGGGAACATACAGCAGCAGTCAAACCCACTGGCCAGATGGACACAGTCCAACAAGTTCTACACTTTACATATGCACATTGGTGTCCATTGTAGGACCCCAAAAATTGATCCGTATGCTGTATCATCCAGCTGCTACCGTTCCACCTAGAAGAAGCGAAAGCCGTGACTACGGCACAGCTAGACATATGCATCACCAGTGTGTTTAAGGTTGATGACAAGTGTCCATGAAATGCAGGACATATGAACAGAAATCCCCAGATTGTCAAGTCCATAGAAGTGCGTCCACATCCCAGTCCCGCACACATGAAGGATGTGTAATGGGTACCGTCGAGGGTTGCAGCCATGGGATCCTGGGTATGCAGAAATGGGGCTCTGTGTTGTTTGGCAGATAATCCATTGTCCCGTCCCATGGGAGGGATGTGGGTATAGCACATGCCTTACTCCCCACTAATAATGCAAAGCATCCACCGGATAATGCTTAATGCAGGTGTGAAATGTGTACAGCCCTATACCAGTGTCCAGTAGGCAATTCCCATGGATGGACAAGCGCATTTACCAAGATGGCACCCATAACTGCAAACCTGGTGGAATTACACAGCTGCAGTAAGGCATAACACAGGAAATACAGATAGGGACTACAGTAGACACTCCCCATACAAGGTTAGACCGCCATGCGAATACCGGCTTACACAGCACTCAATCTGCCAGCACCAAAATGGGGATCACTCGCTGCCATACTGCGGAACAAATGGGCGACCTGTGGAACACATACTAATGGCACACCAACAACGTCAACTAGGAAGGTCAGTCAAAACCACCAGCCAGATGGACACAGTCCAACAAGTTCTACACTTTACACATGCACATTGGTGTCCATTGTAGGACCCAAAAATTGATACTTATGGAATATCATACAGCTGTTATAGTTCTACCAGAAGAAGCGACAGCCGTGACTACGGCACAGCTAGACATATGCACCACCAGCGTGTTTAAGGTTGATGACAAGTGTCCATGAAATGCAGGACATATGGACAGAAATCCCCAGAGTCCCGAGTCCATAAAAGTGCGTCCACATCCCAGTCCCGCAAACATGAAGGATGTGTAATGGGTACCGTCGAGTGTTGCAGCCATGGGATCCTGGGTATGCAGAAATGGGGCTCGGTGTTGTTTGGCAGATAATCCGTTGTCCCACCCCATGGGAGGGATGTGGGTGTAGCACATGCCTTTCTCCCCACTAATAATGCAAAGCATCCACCGGATAATGCTAAATGCAGGTGTGGAATGTGTATACAGATATGGACTACAGTAGACACAATACACAAAGTCAGACCGCCGTGCGAATACCGGCGTACACAGCACCCAATCTGCCAGCAAGAAAATGGGGATCACATGCTTCCATACTGCGGAAAAAATGGGCGACCTGTGGAACACATATTAATGGCACACCAACAACGTCAACTAGGAAGGTCATAGGATGGTTAAACTATGCTCCCACTTATAAAGAACATCCTTCAATGAATTAGTAGGATCTACATGTTTTGGTGGTGTTAGTTTTGACAATACAGTGGCGGATAATTCCCATTGGGACCTCTGAGGTTTATTTAAACCAGTTACTAACCTGCATCATTGGATTTACACCATTTGGGTTCATTTCAGAAAAAACTGGTTTTCGTAGCACTACATAATATGTGTAGTCAAACAGTCATCCGCGATTGGGGAACATACAGCAGCAGTCAAACCCACTGGCCAGATGGACACAGTCCAACAAGTTCTACACTTTACATATGCACATCGGTGTCCATTGTAGGACCCCAAAATTGATCCAGACGCCACATCTACCAGCTGCGATTGAGCGACCTAGAAGGAATGAACAGCCGTGACTACGCACAGCTAGACATATGCACGACCAGCTGTTTAAGGTTGATGACAAGTGTCCATGAAATGCAGGACATATGAACAGAAATCCCCAGATTGTCGAGTCCATAGAAGTGCGTCCACATCCCAGTCCCGCACACATGAAGGATGTGTAATGAGTAGCGTCGAGGGTTGCAGCCATGGGATCCTGGGTATGCAGAAATGGGGCTCGGTGTTGTTTGGCAGATAATCCATTGTCCCGCCTGGGAGGGATGTGGGTATAGCACATGCCTTACTCCCCACTAATAATGCAAATCATCCACCGGAGAATGCTAAATGCAGCTGTGAAATGTGTACAGCCCTATACCAGTGTCCAGTAGGCAATTCCTATGGATGGACAAACGTACGACCAAGATGGCACCCATAACTGCAAACCTGGTGGAATTACACAGCTGCAGTAAGGCATAACACAGGAAATACAGATAGGGACTACAGTAGACACTCCCCATACAAAGTCAGACCACCGGCGGATACCAGCGCATACAGCACTCAATCTGCCAGCAAGAAAACGGGATCACTCGCCCATACTGCGGAACAAATGGGTGACCTCATGGAACACATACTAATGGCACACCAACAACGCCAACTAGGAAGGTCATAGGATGTTTAAACTATGGCGCCCCACTTATAAAGAACATCCTTCAATGAATTAATAGGATCTACATGTTTTGGTGGTGTTAATTTGACAAGACAGTGGTGGATATTTCCTATTGAGACTTCTGAGGATTAGTTAAAGCAGTTGCTAACCTGCATCATTAGATTAACACCATTTGGGTTCATTTTAAAATAACCTGGTTTTCGTAGCACTACATAATATGGGTAGTCAAACAGACATCCGCGATTGGGGAACATACAGCAGCAGTCAAAACCACTGGCCAGATGGACACAGTCCAACAAGTTCTACACTTTACATATGCACATTGGTGTCCATTGTAGGACCCAAAAATTGATCCTTACGGAATACCATCCAGCTGCTATCGTACTACCAGAAGAAGCGACAGCCATGACTACAGCACAGCTAGACATATGCACCACCAGCGTGTTTAAGGTTGATGACAAGTGTCCATGAAATGCAGGACATATGAACAGAAATCCCCAGATTGACGAGTCCATAGAGGTGCGTCCACATCCCATTCCCGCACACATGAAGGATGTGTAATGGGTACCATCGAGGGTTGCAGCCATGGGATCCTGGGTATGCAGAAATGGGGCTCAGTGTTGTTTGGCAGATAATCCGTTGTCCCGCCCCGTGGGAGGGATGTGGGAGTAGCACATGCCTTACTTCCCACTAATAATGCAAAGCATCCACCGGAGAATGCTAAATGCAGCTGTGAAATGTGTACAGCCCTATACCAGTGTCCAGTAGGCAATTCCCATGCATGGACAAACGTACAACCAAGATGGCACCCATAACTGCAAACCTGGTGGAATTACACAGCTGCAGTAAGGCATAACACAGGAAATACAGATAGGGACTACAGTAGACACTCCCCATACAAAGTCAGACCGCCGTGCGAATACCGCGCATACAGCACTCAATCTGCCAGCAAGAAAATGGGGATCACTCGCCCATACTGCGGAACAAATGCGACCCGCGGAACACATACTAATGGCACACCAACAACGCCAACTAGGAAGGTCATAGGATGTTTAAACTATGGCTGCTCCCACTTATAAAGAACATCCTTCAATGAATTAATAGGATCTACATGTTTTGGTTGTGTTATTTTGACAATACAGTGGCGGAAATTTCCTAATGGGACATCTGAGGATTAGTTAAAGCAGTTGGTAGCCTGCATCATTGGATTTACACCATTTGGGTTCAGTTTAGAAAAACCTGGTTTACGTAGCACTACATAATATGGGTAGTCAAACAGACATCCGCGATTGGGGAACATACAGCAGCAGTCAAACCCACTGGCTAGATGGACACAGTCCAACAAGTTCTACACTTTACATATGCACATTGGTGTCCATTGTAGGACCCCAAAAATTTATCCGTATGCAATGTCAACCAGCTGCGATCGAGAGACCCAGAAGAACTGACAGCCGTGATTACGGCACAGCTAGACATATGCACCACCAGCGTGTTCAAGGTTGATGACAAGTATCCATGAAATGCAGGACATATGAACAGAAATCCCCAGATTGTCGAGTCCATAGAAGTGCGTCCACATCCCATTCCCGCACACATGAAGGATGTGTAATGGGTACCGTCGAGGGTTGCAGCCATGGGATGCTGGGTATGCAGAAATGGGGCTCAGTGTTGTTTGGCAGATAATCCGTTGTCCTGCCCCGTGGGAGGGATGTGGGAGTAGCACATGCCTTACTCCCCAGTAATAATGCAAATCATCCACCGGAGAATGCTAAATGCAGCTGTGAAATGTGTACAGCCCTATACCAGTGTCCAGTAGGCAATTCCCATGGATGAACAAACGTACGACCAAGATGGCACCCATAACTGCAAACCTGGTGGAATTACACAGCTGCAGTAAGGCATAACACAGGAAATACAGATAGGGACTACAGTAGACACTCCCCATACAAAGTCAGACCACCGTAATACCGGCACACAGCACTCTATCTGCCAGCACCAAACGGGGATCACTCGCCATACTGGAACAAATGGGCGACCTGGAACACATACTAATGGCACACCAACAACGTCAACTAGGAAGGTCATAGGATGGTTAAACGATGGCGTTCCCACTTATAAAGAACATCCTTCAATGAATTAATAGGATCTACATGTTATGGTGGTGTTATTTTGACAATACAGTGGCGGTTATTTCCTATTGTGACTTCTGAGGATTATTTAAAGCAGTTGCTAACCTACATCTTTGGATGTACACCATTTGGTTTCAGGTTTGAAAAACCTGGATGTCGTAGCACTACATAATATGGGTAGTCAAACAGACATCCGCGATTGGGGAACATAAAGCAGCAGTCAAAACCACTGGCCAGATGGACACAGTCCAACAAGTTCTACACTTTACATATGCACATTGGTGTCCATTGTAGGACCCCAAAAATTTAACCCTATACAATATCTACGAGATGCGAGCGAGCAACCCTGAAGGAGTAACAGCCGTGACTACGGCACAGCTAGACATATGCACCAGCAGCGTGTTTAAGGTTGATGATAAGTGTCCATGAAATGCAGGACATATGAGCAGAAATCCCCAGATGGTCGAGTCCATAGAAGTGCGTCCACATCCCAGTCCCGCACACATGAAGGATGTGTAATGGGTACCGTCGAGGGTTGCAGCCATGGGATCGTGGGTATGCAGAAATGGGGCTCGGTGTTGTTTGGCAGATAATCCGTTGTCCCACCCCGTGGGAGGGATGTGGGTATAGCACATGCCTTACTCCCCACTAATAATGCAAAGCATCCACCGGATACTGCTAAATGCAGGTGTGAAATGTGTACTGCCCTATACCAGTGTCCAGTAAGCAATTCCCATGGATGGACAAGCATACGACCAAGATGGCACCCATAACTGCAAACCTGGTGGAATCACACAGCTGCAGTAAGGCATAACACAAGAAATACAGATAGGGACTACAGTAGACACTCCCCATACAAAGTCAGACCACCGTGCGAATACTGGCGTACACAACACTCAATCTGCCAGCACCAAAATGTGGATCACTTGCTTCCATACCATGGAACAAATGGGCGACCTGTGGAACACATACCAATGGCACAATAACAACTTCAGCTAGGAAGGTCATAGGATGGTTAAACTATGGCGTTCCCACTTATAAAGAACATCCTTCAGTGAATTAATAGGATTAATGTCAATTGACCATGGAAAACACCTAATCAACATCAAAGAACCGCACCTTATGGCACACAATCCAAAACACACATAGGTAGATGAAACAGTCAACGTAGACATTGTCCAGGACAGGTCACAAATGGTATACAAAAGTTCCTTCATAGACATGTAAGCGCTTTCACCCATAGGTCTGGCCAGACTTACACATAACATAAAAGCATCCAGGCTTTAAATATCCCCCCTACACTTTCATTGGTCAAATTCTCAGCAAACAATGAACATGTAACCACAGCATATAAAGCACAGACGCAATGTTAACTACACACACATATATTAACATCTCCAAAAACATCCTATTAACACATGTATTATACGATATGGTACTATGCCTAATACTCATCAATCAAAGATCTAACAATATATATATAGAAGATATGTATATCATATCAATGTAATACAGTGGTAAACAACTGAAAGAGTGGACTAATGTGTGTTAACTGTATATCTGTACCTAAACTACATTCCTGTTACGGGGGTTTAAGCCACCTGCTTCTCAAAAGACGCTTCATCAGTGTTTCATCAGTCAGCCCTGGTGTGTGGTCAACCCTCCACCTAATAATCCATCTAAATCCGCATTCTAAAGCATAGTTGATGAGGTTCCCCCCTCTGGTATTATAACCTAGCCTTTGTAAAACACTGAATGTAAACGTATGCCTTGTGATGTGCTCATAGCCGGCCGTAGGCATACGCCAGTCCTGCGGCTGCCTAGGGCGCCGCACTAGTAGGGCCACCTGTCTAGTAGGTATGTCATGTAGGTACACCAGGATGGGGGCACCATGTGTTGTGGTGGTGGGCTTATGGAGCCCTATAGCCTAGGGCAGCGTCGATCTAAGGCCGCTGCCGTAGGAGGGGTAGTACTGTCTGCAGGTATGTGCAGAAGTGCACATGAAACAGCGGTCCACAAGGATTACCCCATAGTGGCGACACCTGCACAGATGGCTATAGCGGGACACACACACGACCATGCATACAGCACAGTTAGATATACACACACCATAAATAGGCAATTATACATAAGGTTTATGGCATGTACGGGTACAGTGTCAGTACAGCAAGGATAGCTGTCTGCCACGATATCCAGCAGATGTCTCTAGGGTGTTCTGGAATACGGACGTTGCATGGACAATGAGTGGATATGCATCGTACAACAGTTCTATGTGTCAGCCGTGCAAATATGCGATACATGGGACAGACAGCTGTCCATGCAAGAGCAGCGCTATGGGCACAACATAGGTATGTAGATATACAACGACAGAGATACAGACGGACACATGTGGCAAGGCCGTGAGAGTAACGTACACAGCACCACCCCACCACACCATAGCAGGGTGCACGCGGAGAACACGCTACGGAGGTCGCCAACCACAGCAGGCACACAGGCAGTCCACGAAGGCGCCTCACCATCCACAAACACAGGGATGGCGGCAGGATATGAGTGTTCTCGGAAACTCTAAAGCCATACCCTATGAATCCATGCGGCTGGGAGCATAGACACACACACATCTGGCAGGCATGGTGATTGACCACACCCTACATACCCAACCGCACAACAGTATGACACAGGTATGGAACGCGCCACGTGGACCACCGAACACAGCACCGCCAGAGGCACATGTCCAGGTGGGTGACAACATCCGTAGGAATAGCTGATAGCCAAGGTATGTGCTGCCAAGCCGCCTAAAATAACTACACTCTACTAGGGAAGTTGAACACACACACGGGAAGGGCCGAGTCGAACCTACGCCTACCTACATGAACTCACTACAGCATGATGCATTTACAGAACGCTACCGAGATTACTGAGCACAGCTGTCAGAGGCATACTTCTAGGCGGGTGACATCATCCGTAGGGAATAGCTGACAATAGCCAAGGTATGTAAGTCATGGCGCCTAAAGCATGTTCATCTGCAGAGGCAGCTGGAAACACACACAGGGAAGGTCCTGGAGTCGAACCTACGCCTACCTACATGAACTCACTACAGCATGATGCATTTACAGAACGCGCTACCAAGATTACTGAGCACAGCGCTGTCAGAGGCATACTTCTAGGCGGGTGACATCATCCGTAAGGAATAGCTGACAATAGCCAAGGTATGTGTTAAGCGCCTAAAGCATGTTCATCTGCAGAGGCAGCTGGGTACACACACACACACACACACATACACACACACAGGGAAGGGCCGGGAGTCGAACCTACGCCTACCTACATGAGCTCACTACAGCATGATGCATTTACAGAATGCGCTACCGAGATTACGGAGCACAGCGCTGTCAGAGGCATACTTCTAGGCGGGTGACATCATCCGTAAGGGAATAGCTGACAATAGCCAAGGTATGTGATGCGAAGCATCTAAAAGCATGTTCATCTGCAGAGGCAGCTGGAAACACACACACACACACACACACACACACACACTGGGAAGGTCCTGGAGTCGAACCTATGCCTACCTACATGAACTCACTACAGCATGATGCATTTACAGAACGCGCTACCGAGATTACTGAGCACAGCGCTGTCAGAGGCATACTTCTAGGCGGGTGACATCATCCGTAAGGGAATAGCTGACAATAGCCAAGGTATGTGTTGCGAAGCATCTAAAAGCATGTTCATCTGCAGAGGCAGCTGGAAACACACACACACACCTCACACACACACAGGGAAGGGCCGGGAGTCGAACCTTCGCCTACCTACATGAACTCACTACAGCATGATGCATTTACAGAACGCACTACCGAGATTACTGAGCACAGCGCTGTCAGAGGCATACTTCTCGGCGGGTGACATCATCCGTAAGGGAATAGTTGACAATAGCCAAGGTATGTGATGTGAAGCATCTAAAAGCATGTTCATCTGCAGAGGCAGCTGGAAACACACACACACACACACACCTCACACACACACAGGGAAGGTCCTGGAGTCGAACCTTCGCCTACCTACATGAACTCACTACAGCATGATGCATTTACAGAACACGCTACCGAGATTACTGAGCACAGTGCTGTCAGAGGCATACTTCTAGGTGGGTGACATCATCTGTAAGGGAATAGCTGACAATAGCCAAGGTATGTGTTGCAAAGCGTCTAAATGCATGTTCATCTGCAGAGGCAGCTGGACACACTCACACACACAGGGAAGGGCCGGGAGTCAAACCTACGCCTACCTACATGAACTCACTACAGCATGATGCATTTACAGAACGCGCTACCGAGATTACTGAGCACAGTGCTGTCAGAGGCATACTTCTAGGTGGGTGACATCATCCGTAAGGGAATAGCTGACAATAGCCAAGGTATGTGATGCGAAGCATCTAAAAGCATGTTCATCTGCAGAGGCAGCTGGAAACACACACACACACACCTCACACAGGGAAGGTCCTGGAGTTGAACCTACGCCTACCTACATGAACTCACTACAGCATGATGCATTTACAGAACGCGCTACCGAGATTACTGAGCACAGCGCTGTCAGAGGCATACTTCTAGGCGGGTGACATCATCCGTAAGGGAATAGCTGACAATAGCCAAGGTATGTGTTGCGAAGCGTCTAAAAGCATGTTCATCTGCAGAGGCAGCTGGAAACACACACACACACACATACACACCGGGAAGGGCCGGGAGTCGAACCTATGCCTACCTACATGAACTCACTACAGCATGATGCATTTACAGAACGCGCTACCAAGATTACTGAGCACAGCGCTGTCAGAGGCATACTTCTAGGCGGGTGACATCATCTGTAAGGGAATAGCTGACAATAGCCAAAGTATGTGATGCGAAGCGTCTAAAAGCATGTTCATCTGCAGAGGCAGCTGGAAACACACACACACACACACACACACACACACACACACACACACACACACACACACACACACACAGGGAAGGGCCAGGAGTTGAACCTATGCCTACCTACATGAACTCACTACAGCATGATGCATTTACAGAACGCGCTACCAAGATTACTGAGCGCAGCGTCAGAGGCATACTTAGGCAGGTGACATCATCCGTAAGGGAATAGCTGACAATAGCCAAGGTATGTGTTGCGGTTGCCTAAAGCATGTTCATCTGCAGAGGCAGCTGGAAACACACACACAGGGAAGGGCCAGGAGTCGAACCTACGCCTACCTACATGAACACACTACAGCATGATGCATGTACAGAACGCGCTACCGAGATTACTGAGCACAGCACTGTCAGGAGGCATACCCCTAGGTGGGTGGTATCATCTGCAGAGGCAAGGCAGCCGATAGGGAATGAAGACAGAGTGCGCAGTCACACTGCATGTTACCATCCCAAGGTGGCCGTACAGTAACACGGTACTGCTGCAGTCAGGAATACCAACTAACTACGGAGCAGTACATCACGACATGAATACAGGATGCACCACATACAGTATACCCTATGAGAGGGCATCCGTGCAGGATGTAGGCAGCCATTGTGGCATGACAACCACATATGAGTCACCTGGATGGTCACCATGGCTATGCAGGATGTCATTGGCCATGGCTACACGCCTAGTAGCAGACATCGGTGCCGACTGTAGTGTGTACCTCCGAATGGTGTACTGGCCATGCCCTCACACCTAGCGTTGCCGCGAAGGGGAGACAGACATGCTCACGGGTATCAACACAGACGGGCGCGGTGTGCACTGTACTGTGTGTCCATCTACACAGCTGCTTACTGGGCATGCTCAGACACTTAGAATCTGCACAGTGCAGACATGCATACACATGGGGCGACGGCATGGGAGGCAGAATGTGGACCGTCGTGTGTGTCCACCCACACAACAGCAACCCGGCCATGCTCACACATGTAGTATGTGCTACGCGCCATCCGGCATGCAGACGGAGTGCACACACCGCAAGTCATGGCCAGGTAAACCTGTACATACGCACAGGGTGGACACACATGCAGTCACACGTACACACACAGATGACAGCACAGGCGTCACGGGTGCAGGCTGAACATGAACACACTGTAGTGAACACTGTAGCTGCTATGCCAGCACCATGTCATCGGTGCAGCAGTATGCCTCACGATCCAGCAACTGCATGTGACATATGTCCAGAAGACTATGTGGCGGTGTACATCCGTCGTGCAGAGTACACATGTACTATCAATGATCCCACAGGTGTGATGTAGTCCACCCATACCGGTATACACGGACAGGCATGCTCCACACATACCATGGGCCTGACACAGATATGACACATGACTGCAGCTGTACCACAGTGAAACAATGTCCGGATATGTCACATATGTGATTTCCTGGCTGTTTGCATGGACTGCACACAGGACACATACGAAGCCTGTGATGTATCACATGCATAACACAGGCGTACGCGGTAATACACACACGAAGGGAAGGCGGACACATGTCTGTGGTATGCACCCACTACAGGGTGTAGCGGTCTTCACTGGGACACATACCCTTGTACAGTTTGCCTGTGACAGCTGTGATACCATACCACAGTCCATGTTCCATGTATGTTGACACACATGTCACAACGTAGCAATGCATACACACATGGCAACAGGGGATACATGTGACACGTGTACTGTGCACGGTGTAGCCATGCAGGAGCGGTGCCCGGTGTCCATAACACAGTTGCAACCCCCTACCACATGCATACCCATCATGGGGGCCATCATATGGTGGCATAGTAACAGCACGCATGGCAGTCTGTGTGTACACCATGTGTTTAAACACCTGTCCACATGCATGTGTGCAGGTGCTGGTCACAGGTGTGTCACACACCATCCTACCCTGCCATGTGCATACAGTCTGCTATGTCGCCTTTACATGACAGCGCTGCCATGATGCATACCCATCCAGTATGCGTGATCGACCATATGTCACATTGCCACTGTAACCCCTACCACCTCCCAAGTGCAGATATTGGCACAGCTGCCAGATACAGTGGTAGTACGCAGGATGCACCACATACCGCTGCACGCCTGCACAAATCCCATGTAGCGGGTGTGGCATTCCTAGCACCAACATGTGTGCAAGAATGTGTGCCCATGTATGCCACAGATCGGGGGGACTATGTGCCACGTGCCACACATCACTGTACACCATGGTAGAGATCTGTACCTACCTCAGTGTGGGGTGCATCGATGTGGATGGTGCAGTACATGCAACACGTCATCCCTCCATGTAGACATGTGTGGCCACCACTATGTCAGTGTGTCAACATGTGTGTATGTCTGCTGTCTGTTGAGAGGGTGTATGCAGATATAGTGTTGTGACTGGACACTGACCACACAGGGTGACCATCCCGTACTGGTGCTGCATTGTACAGCCCTGTCAATGCCATACCTGTGAGCCTTACTGGCCACCTGTGCAAGACCACCCCCTGTGACATGGCGCGTGGGTGCATTGTCTTGTGAGGGTGCTGACCACACAGACAGGTGTCCCCATCTGCACACAATGGTGTGTGTGCCATAGAGGTGTATGCACCGCGAATGCGGGCATATTCCTGTACCGGTACAGCATCCGACTGCTGCACACCGTGCACCACAGCTGACAGGTGACACCCGCGGTCAGTAGCCAGCACACCGCACGACACCTGCAGAATGTCACCATACCTGTACTGTGCCATGCCATGTATGTGATGTCTCTGTCCACCGTAGGCCTGTGGCACCGACCACAGGCCAGGTGCAGTATATGTGTGGACATGTGCGCCATGTACCGTGTAAGAAACGTTACACTGTATCCGCCCGTGTTCGCAGATTTATGTGTATGACCTCTCTTCTTGCAATCCCGACTGTCTGTTCTCTATATCACAAAAGCTCTGCACCTGCTCCCATAGTATTCCTACATAGGTAAAGTACATGTATACTAAATGGAGTACTACACTGGCCTAGAATCCCCTTGTGTACCCACTTCCCTATAGGTGCCTTCTGACCCGGTTACACAGCAAATGCATTCACGTTCTCTGGCATGTCGAAGGGTCAATTGCTAGCGACCTCTCCTGTTTAGATGGTGAATCTGGGCATCCTGGGCACTGTTACAGGTGCCTCATGGACACGGACAAGCCGCACCTCCCCCAATGAACATAATACATGTGACAGACGCAACTAGATAGCCAGACAGGGGGCTGTGCTCTCTCAAACCATGACCGGCAAGACCAAGCGGGAGGAGAAGGACACCATGCACACCACAAACCCAGTGTCACATGTGACTATCGCAAATGCTAATCAAACACATGAACACACTAAGACATACCTGGAGGCACTGTTAAAACATGTCATGAACCTAACGAGCCCTCTGAAGCAGACACACAAGCAACTGCCTCCACAAGACATATGACATGCAACACATAGTTCTCAACGTCAGTGTGCTAAACTTTCAGAGCCCCAAAGGCAACACACACACTGCCAGACACACTTGTAATGGGTGACGCCACTGTCAGACACACCAACGTCCCACCCACCAGACTGAACAAGGGAATGATCACAGTAGGCTGCCTGCCGGGCGCTGGAATATGCCACATAACACACGCACTCAGGTCACTCCGCAGCATGTACAGGTATGACGTCATTGCTGTCATTGCCCATGCTGGTGTCAATGACTGGAGACATACCACCCTGGGATACATTAAAGGAGACATAGAGGGCCACTCAGATTGTGTAGCCCAGGCCGGCATGTCCCTGACCCTGGGCAGTATCCCACCCTCATCAAGTATGATGCCACTATACTGGCTCCAAGTGGTCACCCTTGATAATGTGCCTGGTTACCGGTGTCAATCTGAGGGGATCCAGATTCCTCATACCTGGGATGACATGCTTGGCACGCCACGTCCCTTCGCAAGGTATGGCTCGCACCTGCCGCCCCTGGTCTTCAAGGGTTTGGCTAAGGCACCTGCCACCCTCACAGTGCCCACTGCAGGCAAGGCTGGAATGATAAACCTACCACCCAACACTACAAACCTGGGGAACACACAGGGTAATACTGCTCAGTGCCAGTGGTCTACGCCCAAGCTGCACACCCTCAAATGCCCTCCTCAGTATGGAGGACATCGATGTCAGTGCTGTGACTGAAACATTGATCAGGGCTGCTGAGAGCACCCCAGCACTATCGGGTCATACCCCATATCACGCGTTCAGGACCATAACCCGGACCTAACACAGAAGGAGGGGGAGTCTCCATTTCCATGAAGGATACACACACCTCCAGGTCGGCAGAAATGCATGTAGCAGCGGGGAATATCCAGGTGCAATTAACCATGGGTAGGACTGCCCTACAGTTTGTTACATGCTACAGACCACCCTCCCAAACCCAGGATACCTGCACAGCCTTCCTGAAGACACTGGTGAGTGTGAATGCTCTCACAACACCGTCATATTGGGTGACATCAACCACCCATACATAGACCGGGAACATTACCCAGGACACAACACCCTACACCAAAGGTCCCAGGTGTTCATACACCTGAATGCTGTGGAACAACCATACACCATACCCACAAGGGGGGGACGTATACTAGTTTTGATCATCACACATGGGGACGATATGCTCCACACAGGATGTACATCCCTCAATGGTGATGTCAGACCATATAGTGAACTCACTGGAGATCCGCATCCTGCACCCAACACCGGCATGGGAGACCACAGTGACGACCTCTCCACAGCGAACCACACATGTCATACGACCGGTGTGGTACCCTACAAGGCCTCCATGCCAGTGGTAAACACAGGCCACACTTCTGAAACCCTTACAAATGCCTTCTATGAGCACCCCCAGCCACAGGAATGTCTGCACCAAGCGATCCTGATAACATCAGGACCTTGTCCACCGAAGGCAGGCACATGGTCTGGTGGACCCCAGCCATTGACAAACCGTAACAAGAGTTGAGAGCTAATACATGACAGAGCAATATCAGTACCAGGGAAGGCATCACTGATTAATACCGGCGTTAACATACGATCACTCATACAATCATCCAAGGCCGCCTGTGGGAGTGGTACTGCAAAGGACACATAAGACAACCATAGGGCCTTCCTTAGCTATGGTAGGAACATGGGTGGAAGCACACACTTATGCCCGGAATTACTCCAGAATGGTACAATGATCACTGAACCCACAGACATTGTCAACAAACCAGCGGACATGTTCCATGCATACATCTACCCTCCCCCCCCCGAGGGGGGACGTATCCATCCCACCAGAGTCTAGCCTCCCAAACATCCCGTATGCCCAGGAGAGAGCTGATATTTGTTAAGCAGTGAACACAGCATCAATGGGACCAGATGGTGTCCCTGGCTGTGTGCTACACAACCTCATTGAGGCCCTCACCCCGCACATAAGGCTGCTGTTTCATCTTAGCCTTACTATGGGCTACGTCCCCGATGGATGGCATACGGCAACTGTGGTCCCACTACACCAGGGTAGTGCTCTTATGGACTCTAGACATCCCTGCCCTATCAGCTTGACAAGCCTTGTCTGCAAAGCTGTGGGGAGGTCCATACTGGAGCCCATAAATAAAGACATTGGTGCACAGCCAATACCGGAACATACCCACATCGGCTTAGTCAAGGGCAGATCCTGCCTCCCAAACCTGGTCAACCTGTTTGGAGGAGTCACTAAGGCCATTGATGGGGGTACGTCGGTTTGCACAGACTACCATGACCTGGCGGGAGCGTTCAAACCACACTCCACGTGGGCATCATAGAAAGGCTCACCAGCGTAGATGTGGAGACATATGTCACACGATGGTTTGCCAACTGGATGGAGGTCACACCACACAGGGTTTGTGTTCCTGGTGCCATGTCAGACTCCAAGCTGGTCCCAAGTGGTGGCCCACAGGGCTCAGTCCTGGGCCCTCTCCTGTTCGGCATTCAACTTTCCAATGTGCATGCAAACATAGGGGGATTGTGGCAGACATGGTATGCAGATGACTGCACACCGGCCACCATACTCAACACCCCATCAGACACGGACATCCACCTGGGGTCTCATAGAAATGGATAACTGGTGCCAGAGCCATGGCCTGATGCTACATGCCAGGGAAGGTGTAGACCTACCCTTTGGGAAAGACATGTTCACCCCGACTTACCATATAGGTGGTAATCCATTAAACATGGTGGACGGATCAGGACATGGGTACCAAACCTGTCGGTAACCTCTGTCGACACTCACATTGCCAATGTGGTTGGGAAGACATTCCACTGTGCCCACCTGGTCATGAAGGGATTCACATCCACATCAGGGGAGGTCATTGTACCCTGTACTCTTCACACATCAGACCAATGATTGGCGCATAACGCCACATTTGGAATGTACCTAACCTGACACCTGCAGCACTCGGAAGGACCTCAAATGTTCCACAACACATGGATAAAGGTGCTGAGACATATGTCACATGCTGCCCGACTGAGGGACTCGCTGTATACCTTCTCAGCCCATCTGCTCTGTGGTGATCTGTGCCTGACATACACGGCCATGTCCGACCTGGGTGACATGGACATGTTCCACCTCCTAGGCTCCAAACAAACACGGCACAGAAGCAACTGACAGAAACCTGAACACGGACATAGATACGACGTGCTGGGGGACAGGGTCATCGCCCAGAGACCCCCTACAACATGGAAAAGATTCCCAGCCCATGTGAAGCAGAGCCCCTGACTGACTTTGTCCAAGAGTAATCCTGACGTGTGGATGTGTGATTGTAGGTATGCGCCAGGCATCATCTCTGTGTCACTGCTGGACAGAGGGACAGCGGACCGATGGATGTAGTATCCTCATCCTAAGGGGTGGTGAACGCCACACACACTCTGGCTAGGCTTTACATGCCGAGAGGGCACATAGCCTGGCATGTACCTATGCGCCTATGTACCTATGTAGGGGTCCATGCAGGTTGCGGGTACCTGTGGTATGCTGATATTGCCAGATGTGCCTGTGGGTAACCCACAGCTACACGTGGGGGACTGATAACAGTGCTCCCAGTAGGCACATGCAAGTACACCATATTTGGCATACAGGTTAACAGAACCAACATGGTGCTACACATGTAACCGTCACGCATACCGTGTACACAGATCAATGTATGCTGCACCTGCACTACATGGTATGTCTGCTGCATGATGTCAGTACACAACCCACGTCACATACGCACCTGTCACCTGTCATACACAACCACTGCAACATACACATCACGCACTATGCAGACACAGGTATCACATACACCTCTCACTATCTTGTCCACCCTGTGCATCAGAATATGTTTGCATAACCGTGCACTGATGGTGTGGATGACAGTGCTGTGGCAGAGGCTTCATCATATGCACAGGGTGATATGTGTGCCAGGGGCATAGGCTGTACCAATGGATGACATCATGTGTGTGTGTAAGGGCCGGTGCATTTACTGGGCATGACTGTGCAGAATGCATGTGGATGTGGTGGAGCCCTACAGTTGTGTCTGCTGTGTGTGGGAATGTGTACACAGTTCAGACATCTGTGTTGCCTACAAGGGGTATACTTGGCAGCCCCAGACTGTACAGTGCAGGTTGTATGGCTCACTGTGTCCGCCATGCGCCACGTGACCCGGCCTGCCTGGGTCGCACAGGCACTACTGGGTGGAGGTATGGAGTGGCCACCTCGATGACACATGTCTGCTGGAACCGTGTCCACGCTTGGATCGCCAGGCCACGCCCACGCGGGCCTGCTGTGTCCTGGTGTGGTTGGTGTAGCACCAGCTGCACTGCTGCTGCTACCAGCACTGTGTGAGTGGGCATGAGAGGTGGCACGCACACGTCGACCTGCACTAGGTGGTGTTGCTGGCCCACGCCACGCGTCCCACGCCTCACCCCTACCAGGTGTTCCAGCACAGACAGCTCACACTCGCGATTGACATGCCTCGTCGAGGATTCCAACCATCTCACCTAATCACCTATCCAGAACATCGGCAAGCTGCTGTTGAGCATTCGCCAATGACTGGATGTTCTCATTTAGGGAACGGATTGCGCCCTCTGCAGCCTCTGCCCTTCTTGGTTCTGCCATTCAGCACGCCTGTGCCGCCATTACAGTCTGGAACATGCCTGGTGATACCAGCTGCTGCACCTGTACGGCAGGTGCATGTTCACCAGAGCCTCCCACAGCAGCACCAGCCACATGCCTGTGTGGCACATCACCAGTCATTACACTGGCAACATGGTGTGTACCCGCACCTTCTGTAGCCACCACACATTCGTGCTCAATGCCAACAGACGCTGACTGTCCTTCCTCTATGGGCAACGGTGATGTGGTATGTGTCGGCATCTGAACCGTGTGCGGAGATGAAGGAGACATAGGTGGGATGTTAATCAATGGCACAGATTCTGCCCGTGACGACCCTGCCTGTGCCTCATGCATATGGTCATCACCGCTAGTATCTGTGGGGACACTAGCATCAGATGGACCACAGGAGGGGAACGCACCTACAGCACCTGTGAATACAAAGACATACTGTAAGATACATTACACACATGCAGACACACACGCAGACACACACACACACACACACACACACACACACACACACACACACACACACACACACACACACAGACACACACACACACACATGCGGAGACACACACACGCTGACACACACACGCAGACACACACACATGCAGACACATCATGCATGTGATATTGCAGATGGCATGCAGCATTCCCACACCACAGCTCAGTGAATGCAGGCCAGACATTAATAGTGGTAGTATGCATACTGCCCTGGGGTGCACACTACATCAAGCAGGAGTCGCTTTCAGTAGGCATGCAGTACACACATTCATGGTAGTTTGCATGCATCACCGTGATACACCGTGTGGCTACAGGCGGTTAACAGTACACATGGCTGGCGCCACTTTGTCGCGTACTCCGCCAACATGTGCGGCAACATGTGGACATGTGACAATGGTGTCCCACCACATGCACCACATCAAACTGGACGTCACAGTGCAGTGTTATGTGTACAGGCTACAGATAGAATGCATGTGTAATAAGGATGTCTGTGCAGGTGTGGTTGGTGTGAGTTGTGTACATAGCTGTACAGTGGGGAGTACGGGCACTGTGCCACTGCATGGCAGCAAGACACAGGTATGTTTCTGTGCGATGCGTAACATGGACGCATTGCATTGCCATGTCTGCAACACAGTCATGCTGTTCCACAGCACGTATATGGTAGACATTGGTGGCACCTCCAGTATCTGCAGACAGGCATTTCGTTTGTCTGGTGTACCACATCAGATGTACAGGGGGTCCACTACAGCTATGATCGCACTATGTGTGGACAGGGTGCAATGGTGACTACCCACTGCAGATGTACTGTGTGGCAACATGCCTGTGGGTATCACCCATGGCCATGTTTGACTGGGTCATGGACAATTGTGTGTGATGGGCATCGTGTACACATCCCTGTGGTGGCCCATGTGACATACACCCATACTAGTCTGAGGTATCACAATCCCGAAGGCTATGCAGACATTGTGGATGTCTGCTATGTTGTGCGTAGGTCATGTCATGGTGTGACAATGTTGCAGACATGGGACATGTCATGTGCCATGTCACAACGTGTGCACACAATGCAGGGGCATAGGTCACATTGGTAACACCTGTGTGCTGGCCAGATCACAGCTCACTATGTGGTACTGTGTGTGTACCGCAAAGGCATTCCGATGCATACTACACATGCAGCCATTGTAGAACACCTCCACCATTGTATGCATAGCTGACTGCACATATCACACCGATGGGTTATGTGGTGTCATGCCAGTGTATACTAATGGTTGTATCTACTGTACATGGGTGGCTGTGTGTCGGTGGTGCAACCTGTATACCGTGACTGGAGCAGACCCAGGTGTGCATGTCATACCTGGACACATGGGGAATATCTATACACTGTAACATGCCTATTACTAGCAACAGTCTCACTCAGCGACGGACCCATGGCTGTGTTACACGCCAGAGGTACCTGTATAGGGGCTTACAGAACAGTATACACATTATCCATTACTGTAGCCACAGTAAGCACTGTGCATGTCACATCATGTACCTGTGTGGTAGCATGCGTTATGCACATGTCTGCAAACACAACGTAGCATACTGTAGTATGCAGCTTGTGTGGCCATATACCTGGCATGTGTTGGTACATTATGTGGTGTACTATGACACCCACACCCACGCCAGTTATTATACACACATGCAAGACTGACTTACCAGGCAGCTCCAGGCTCGTTGGTTGGGAGACACCCATCTCCACGATGGCAGCGAGTGTTTCTGCATGTTGTTCCCTGCGTCCCCAGACTGGCCAGGAGCTCCTCCGTGTGTGAGTGGGTGCTGGGTTGGTGGCCCACCACCCGTCCCACCTTGTTGTTCGGCGAGCTGCGCGGCACGCTGTTTCGCTGCGCTATTAGGTCTGTGCAGTGTCGGGCGGATCTGCTGGTAGGTGCGGTTGTTGTCACCACGCTGTTCACCCTCCTGCACATATCCTGCCACACGCCTCCGCTGCTGTGCTTGTTGTGGCACATGGCTGAATAGTAGCTCGTGAGTTGTCGTGGAGCAACGGTTCAATCACATCATCCTCCTGGCGGCTGGAAGGCTGGCAGCCGAACGTGGCATTATCTGTAAGACATAATGATGGTGACAGGTCACATTTACACTGATGTACTGGCATACTGCTGGACATACATTGCTATGACATGTACAACATCTGCACAGTAATCTCTGCGATGCATCATGGCAGTGACATAGCTGACGTGTTGCCATCACACCATTAAGCAGTGGGTTTCATATCATATCTGTGTCAACTCATCACACTGTACACACACCATGTTGATGGTAGCCTGCTGTGGACATGTGTACCTGCCTGCACCTGTGTTCATACCAGTTGGCACGTGTCCCAATGTGACAACAGTTCTACTGTTCACCTGGATGCTGTGTATATGTCACTAGACATCATGTACGCGGCCATTATGAATGTCAGTGGTGGCACTGTACACATACACATGGACACCTGTACATGCATGTGTTGTGCCATGTACATCTACACAGCACTGTACGGGTGTTGGCCAACCTGCCACGGCTCACCTGTATTGCACATGTGATACACATGGGACATTGTGTAACCATGTGACATTAGCAGGAAAGGTCATGCATAGCATGTGCACACGCACGTTGTTCACACCAACACACAGCACCTGTCCACATTACTGCTGTGGACGGTTGATAGTGCAAGTGCCATTTGTCCATCGCACCATGTAGGACTGTGATAGCACGTGCAGCCTTGCTGGGCAGGGCTGCATGGTATGGCAGGGTATGTCACATACATGGCACTGGGATGTGTCCCACCTGGGGGGTACTGATATTGGCAGGGTGGCTGTCCATTCCATATGTCATTGCTATGTGTATATGGACATTACACATGTCTATCATCATGGTGTAGACAATGGCCTTCTGCAAGGTAGGCTGCATCGCTGCTTGGTGGGGTGTGTATGGTGCATGCAGGTATTGCACATCCATGCATACACATTACCCCTGACAGGTGCTATGTGCTGCGATATTGTTCAACACAGTGCTGTATGTGCCCACACACTGCTATCCCGCACATGGATGGTTGCCTGGCCTGACATGGGTACCACATATGTTCACATCCAGTGCCTGCTGCCACCCCCATGTCAGCTGGTGCACCACACAGCGCCATCCCTCCCACAGGGAGCGTGGTGTTGGGCACAGCATAGGTATCCATGTATAGGGACAGGGATGTTCACATAGCAGGGGCACTGATGGTATCATCCATCGGACCATACACGTATGACGCACACCTCACACACACAGCTCATTCAGTATGTTGTTCTAACACTGACACAGCTATACTGCTAGCCCGGGACATTCCCAGATTTACATACACAGATGCGGAACATCTGTCTGTGGCATGGGCTACAATAATGGTGGGGTTCAACCACATAACGTGTTTGAGTGTGGCTGGCGCAGACCTTCTGTGCACATGTCTACACAGTAAGCCTGTTCTACAGTAGCCAGCGATGTGCTGCACATGTCAATTCTGCACATTGTGTTGGTGTCTTTCTGTCCACGGGCCAGTGGTGGGACACACAGGGTATTAGTGAACATATATGCATGCCACCCTGTACTGCTGTACTGCTAGCTTCGGTGCTAATGGGTCATGGACATGCACACCTTACCCAACAGGTGGTGGTGGGGTTGCCTCCCATACCCATCTCCTCTTGTGGGTTGCTATGATCCAACACTCTCTTTGTATTGCATTTTCTGGCTATGCACCTGTGTGTGGCATGTGGGCATGCAATGCACTATCATTGCACTCTTGCACCCATTGCAGAACATGTCACACAGGTACACTGGCAGCCATACACTTCACAGCTTGATGATCGGTAATACGTGGTTGTACACACGTAACACATATCCTGGGGACATGGTCATGTACAGGCATGTCCAACAGTCACGTACCACCGCTACCCCTACATGATGGATATGCAGTACATGTGGCGTGTACAGCAACTGCTGTCACATGTAGTCGCAGTAATGACCCCTACTCTACATGGCGTGGGTACTGCCTGTGGGGATATGCTGCCCATCTATGTATGGCCATAGCTGACAGTTGTACATCGACATGTGCAACATACCCCATTTGGTGTTCTCATGGGTGCATTGTTCAACATGGCTCCGCATTGTTTGTGTCTGTCACACAGTCATTGTTGCATGGTTTACATGCCAGCCATATGCACTGTGTGATTCCATGTACTTCCATTGGGATACCAGCATTATACATTATAACGGGCGTATTCCAGCCATCACATAGCCTTCCTAGATGACACTGTTAGCCAGCGAGTAGGAGGTCCTATCCGTGCTGTACATAGGGTCACATAGTACGCAGGGCGGTTGACACCCATTCTGGGGACAGGGTTCTGACAGCTGTGGATGGGTGTGATGCTGTCGACAACCATGACTGGGCGCTTCTGATGGTCACATCTGGATGGGTAACATTCACAACACACACCTACCTTCACGTAGCAACACATCATCCACAACAATGGGCATTCCTGCTACAGAAACAATGTGTGCAGTATGTCTGTATGACCACTGCAGTGGCACCACTGGTGCCCCCTAAAGCATGGCAGCCGGGGTCAGCACCAGTGTATATCCAGTGTGGAACCATGGGTTAAGCACCATTCACAACGCACCTGTCTCAGATGAAACCCACAGTTGTGGATCACAGTAGCAGTTCCACACATCATGTAACACTAGGCATCATGCACTGATATGATGTGGACGCAGGAACGGCCAGTAACCTCAACATATGCACACATGACACATCACCTGGGTACAACATGCCTGTCATACCACATGTTATTGTGACCACCCTGTGATGGCATTATACAGGCTACGTACTGGGACATGTGATGGCCTTCACTGGTATATTCACCCTCTGGGTGTGTTCCCAGCCAAGTGTACAGTAGGCAGTGGTCTGAACACAGGGACACTGTACATTGACCTACTCCTGTCACTGCAACTGTTGACTATGCTCATACTGTACTTATACAGGCATGTGGTATCTGGACCACTATGACAGTCCTGGTCGAATTTCACACTTGCTGTGGGCAATACATGACCCAAGTGCGGACATCTGTCTGGGGTGTGGAGCACACATGTACATCTTCACATGCTATACTGCCTCTGTGGTGGTGTCACATGACTGTCTCTGGTACAGGGCTGTAACAGGCAGGCACGGGTGCGTCATGGGACAATGGTTGCACCTTCCACTGTGCTGCACACAAGCAAGGCACACACACACTAGTGCACGACATCATATTTATCTGCAGTGCCTGGGACCTGCCTCCATGCTCTGCACAGCACACCTGCAAGTACAGATTGTACACGGATCATACCTCCCAGGCACATACCTGACTGCAACACACACAGGTGAGGGGATCCCACATCACACAACACGTTTTGCAATAACATACTGATATTTGCCGTAACACAATGCATCGTAGGTGCTCCATGCGTTCAGATACCCATGTTTGTGACCGCTAGACACATTGTAACATGCAACAGAGCTTACACTGGTACAATTATGAGAAGTTACATGCTGTCTGTGTTGTCATACTGTACATTGGGCCTCAGACAACTGCTACTGCCATGTGCTGACAGCAACCCATTACACTTCCCTTGTGAATCGGACACCCATGTGGCCACACATGCTTGGGCATGCACTCCACCTAGCTGCGGACACATTACACAACACATACCATACCCACATCTACCTCAGTATGCACGAGCACCTCCATGTGTCTGGTGTGTTAAACCTGAGGTTATCCCCCTTTGGTAGATGAACATATGTGCTTCACGGCCCTGCCAGCCACATCCTAGACACACACACCCATCGCAGCATACATGGTACATGTGTTCTACAGCCAGTACTACTGACGCCTGCTGACAGGGTTGTGCTACATGGCATGGCACCCTGGCAGATGGACAGTGTGTATAACTATGCTGACACATATCACAGTGCACTTCAGATCATGTACGCAATGGTAGGGGACCATGCTATTCCACACAGAGACATGGCGGGTACTGTTTCACTAGACGCCACAGTGGTGGTTTCAGTGTTCCATGCACATCTGCTGTATGGGCACATGTGCAGGCTGTTGCACGGTGGGTATATTCACATGTGTGGGTGCATCACTCTGACAGCCATGGTGGGTCCTCGTGGTCCATCACATGCTCCAAGGCTAGCTACCTACACATGACTGCCGCACATTTCAGTGTGTGGGTCCTCAGGCAGTGTGGTGGTATGTCTGTGTTGTTGGCTACATCCACATTTGATGTCGCGGTACAGTCACCCAGGCATTGCTGACTGAGACAATGCTGGCATAATATGCCAGCCAATGGTGTACCTACCAACAATACACACTCTCACTCACTACAGGGTTGCAATCCACATGGACATTCCAGAGTGTCCCTGTGGACACATACATGGTAACAAATTGTTATGCACACATGTTATGTCCTAAGACACTGTCCCAATGTCACCTTCCCATCTCCCTAGCTGTTATGTCCTCGCTAACCTTGTTTGGTATGTGTCTCCACACCAGCCCAATGAATTCACTGCTAGCCTGTTGTCGGACATTGTGTACCTTGACCACACCGCCGCATCTCTTATCACTCACTACATGGGTAAGTAATTGCATTGCACGTGTGGGACTGCATTCAGTACAACCCATGACTGAACCATTCTGTATGGCACTGGGGCACATCCTCACAAACGTGCTTCACGACTCATTAATGACCTCCATGCCTTTACTGGCACCCTAGTTAGCTTTCTGTGTGCTACAGCATGCCACATACACATGCTGGCCACCTGTCATACCATTGCATTGGTGACAGTGGTTGGTGTGCAGAGGGCAACAGATCAGACATTGTCCCTCACATTGCCCTTTCAGCACCATTCCACGCTCTGGTATTGGTAATGTACACATCCACCGGGCCACATCATACCCTGTGTCTCAGGATGTTAGCTACATGACTCCTGGACAGGACACACAGTGGTGCAAGCATATCATGTTACCTACTACTATGTCAGGTACATGTGGCATTACACAGTCCTGTCATGCGGAGCCTCTATGTTCACTATTTGCTTACATACACAACATGCTGTCACAGAGTACTGTCCATGCCTAGATATCCCACATCTACATACCTGGCACCATTATAGCTCCACCAGCTCATACTGATAACAACCGCACGGTGTCAGGTGTGGCAGATACATCATGGGTGTCATGGCATCAGGATATACGACACATGGTGCATGCACATCACCTTTGGTATAGCAACATTCATCCACTGAGTATCACATGGATACTGTCCCCGCATTACGCATATCAAATTGTGCATGGTTGCTGTACACACACATGCCCCCACATGGTGCTGTGGTTGCCTTTCGTGATTCCACTGTGGCATGGGCAGTACACATCTGCAGGGCCACACCTATCTGTGCTGTGTAGTGATGGTACATAGGGGCCAATGTACCTGTGGCATACTAACATCTACACTGTCAGGTAGGGTTACAATACCACATTCGTGGTGTACCTTCCAATAACTAAGTTACAACTTTACATGGCACAGCATTATCATGCCATGATGTACCAGGCTCAGACAGTTTACATATATGCTGACAGATGGAAAACACATCTGTAAGCACATCTGCATACCACATACAATAGGGTGTCTTTCTGGTCTCGACATGGACCATGTCCTCTCGTGACATTACGATGCATGTAGTACCCATACATGCATAAATTGCAGTGGGAAGCAGTGTGAACGGGACCACTCATGGATATGTGCACACATGCCACATTGCATGGGCTGGGCTTCTGTGTTACTTCCGCAGACACAACACACACCATGCTGTGGAACATAGGTCCCAGTGCACATCCCACAGGGACACACAGTGGCACTGTTCGCGTGGATAGCCCCTTGCTATTTGAGTGACACACGTAGTCATGGTGGCCTGCCCACAGCAGCAGTGGTACTGCAGAGGCATGCAGTTGACACCCACCTCTTGCTGTTCACTGGACACTGGTCATGGGAGGTGACACTACTGGTACATCGCACATGTGTTTACATACATGGACCAAGCCGGACTTCTTATTGTTGCCCACATTGCACCTGCTAGCAGATCGCTTGGCCATATGGTTACTTGGTGTTCCTTCCATTTCGGATGGCATATGCCACTACATCTGTCCCATATGTACACGATACGTAGATCCTGTTATTGTACATACCAATAGGCCATAACTCCATTATGCATGATATGCCTGTGATACTGTGTATGATGTCTGTCATATCCACTCATGACAGCTTTTACATTACACATATAGTTGACATAGTATCCCCTTACTGCAAGGCATATGTGCATCGCCGTATGGCGCACATTACGCATATTTACATCGACGTGTATATGCCTATACACATGTGTGCTGTGGACAGTATACATACATGTCTCATCCCCTGCTATGGCACTTCCTTGTTGGACATCCACCGCCAGCATCGGCATGTGGTGTGGCATTGTTCTGTGTTATGCCCCTGTGGCAGCCCTTGTGTTATCCTGGCTGTGTACATGATGTCCCACTGCTGTGCACACGGTGTCCACAGTCGCTGGTATGCTCAGCAGGATAGCACTACATAACCACCTTTCACCACTCTCTGCATTATGGACAAGTATCCTTACTTACAAACACCATTCACATACAGTACAGTCATTATACACATCACATCATGCGCGATACATAATTCGTACATATCGTGGGTCTCTGTTATTACCTTGTTCTGTGTTCCCTTCCGCTTTTCGCTGCTATGTATCGCTATTCCGCTTTCTCACTCTATCCGCTTTTTGAGTAGTAGTTCGTATGAGCATAATGGGTTTGAATATCCTGGGGAGTCATCCTTATATCCGTTGTTACCTGCAACATGTGGGTTCATCACACCAATAGCTGTTCCTCAGTGTGTACTTAAAGCATATCACCTGTGGCATCTACTCCATTCGCATATTAGTGCGTCTGTAATCTAGTGGCATGGCTGGGCATTCCTCACCTGGGCAAGTTGGCTATTTGCCCTACCTTCGTGGAGATGGTCTGTAATAAAGGCGTTATGTTATGTGTAACTGCAGCCGCTTGGTGTGTGGCATCAGGTACATTTCGCAGTGGTGTTAGCCGTGGATTGTGTGTTGGGTATGGTATTATGTTCGGACATGTGGGTGTCCCTGTCCTGGACGGCGTTTATTCGGATGCGTAACATAGCTGTTGTATTTCCTGAACAACGGATGCAAGTATGCATCCGCTGTTGATAGTGTTTCACGCCGAGATGTTGCGTTATGTGCAGCTGTCATTGACTGCCTGTATGTTTGTGCTGCTATTACGGGCTTGTATCCCTTTGATATGTGCTGGCGGGGGGAATATCGGAGGTTGTGGTGGTGATTTGATACGGGTTGTGGGCCTTGCATCTCTGCCACATCGTATGCTTGTTCGTGTGCCTCCATCCCCTGCCTGGGGAGTTGGCAGTTACTTCTGTCTGTTGTCTCTGGGAGTGGTAGGTTGTTGTTATCATGTGGTGTTGGTATCGCCATGCGCAGGTGCTTCCTGCATGTATTCCTCCGGCCACATCGGGTGGTATATATGCGGGTTGTTTGTAATGTGACGACTACTCATCCTTGTCATTCCTTGTCCCGGATATTTACAGTCATTGTGGTCCTGTACTTGGGATGGCCTGTTTGTTAGTGGTTGCCACCTATTCAGGTATGCGATTGCTTGTTTGACACTTGTAGAACAACCCACACTTCCCTAGAATGGACACCCATGTACCCACACATGCTTGGGCATGCACTCCACCTAGCTGGGTGACACATTACACAACACATACCATACCTACACTACCCTCAGCATGCACGATACCTCCATGTGTCTGGTGTGTTAAACCTGAGGTTATCCCCCCTTTGGTAGATGAACATATATGCTTCACGGCCCTGCTAGCCACATCCTAGACACACACCCATCGCAGCATACATGGTACATGTGTTCTACAGCCAGTACTACTGACATCTGCTGACAGGGGTTGTTAATGGCATGGCACCCCGGCAGATGGACAGTGTACATAACTATGCTGACACATATCACAGTGCACTTCCGTATCATGTACGCAATGGTAGGGACCATGCTATTCCACACAGAGACATGGCGGTACTGTTTCACAGACGCCACAGTGGTGGTCATGTTCCATGCACATCTGCTGTATGGGCACATGTGCAGGCTGTTGCACGGTGGGTATATTCACATGTGTGGGGTGCATCACTTGACAGCCATGGTGGGTCCTCGTGGTCCATCACATGCTCCAAGGCTAGCTACCTACACATGACTGCCGCACATTTCAGTGTGGGTCCTCAGGCAGTGTGGTGGTATGTCTGTGTTGTTTGGCTACATCCACATTTGATGTCGTGTACAACAGTCACCCAGGCATTGCTGACTGAGATAATGTTGGCAACATGCCAGCCAATGGTGTACCTACCAACAATACACACTCTCACTCACTACAGGGTTGCAATCCATACATGGACATCGTAGTGTCCCTGTGGACACATACATGGTACTGCTATGCACATGTTATGTCCTAAGACACTGTCCCAATGTCACCTTCCCATCTCCCTAGCTGTTATGTCCCGCCAACCTGTTTGGTATGTGTCTCCACACCAGCCCAATGAATTCACTGCTAGCCTGTTGTCAGACATTGTGTACCTTGACCATCACACTGCCGCATCTATCGCACTACACATGGGTGGCACTGCATTGCACGTGTGGGACTGCATTCGTACACCCATGACTGGACCATTCTGTATGGCACTGGGGCACATCCTCACAAACGTGCTTCACGCACTCATTAATGACCTCCATGCCTTTACTGGCACCCTTGTTGGGCTTCTGTGTGCCACAGCATGCCACATACACATGCTGGCCACCTGTCATACCATTGCATGGGTGGTTGGTGTGGTACAGAGGGCAACAGATCAGACATTGTCCTCACATTGCCCTTCAGCACCATTCCACGTTCTGGTATTGGCAATGTACACATCCACCGTCACATCATACCCTGTGTCTCAGGATGTTAGGCTATATGACTCCTGGACAGGACACACAGTGGTGCAAGCATATCATGCTACCTACTACATGTCAGGTACATGTGGCATTTCACAGTCCTCAGTCATGGAGCCCCTCATGTTCACTATTTGCTTACATACACAACATGCTGTCACAGAGTACTGTCCATGCCTAGATATCCCACATCTACATACCTGGCACCATTATAGCTCCACCAGCTCATACTGATAACAACCGTACGGGTGTCGGTGTGGCAGATACATCATGTGGGTGTCATGGCATCAGGATGCATGACACATGGTGCATGCACATCACCTTTGCATAGCAACATTCATCCACTGAGTATCACATGGATACTGTCCCCGTACATGCATATCAAATTGTACATGGTTGCTGTACACACATGCCCCACATGGTGCTGTGGTTGCCGTATTCCACTGTGGCATGGGTACACATCTGCAGGGCCACACCTATCTGTGCTGTGTGTGATGCTGGTACATAGGTAGCCATTGTACCTGTGGCATACACACATCTACACACAGGCAGGGTTACAATACCACATTCGTGGTGTACCTTCCACAACGGCTACAACTTTACATGGCACAGCATTATCATGCCATGATGTGTACCAGGCTCAGACAGTTTACATATGCGGCTGACAGACGGGAAACACATCTGTACACATCTGCATACCACATACACATGGGTGTCTTCTGCTCTGACATGGACCATGTCCTCCGCATTACTGATGCATGTAGTACTCATACATGGCAATTGCAGTGGGCAGTGTGAACGGACCACTCATGGATATGTGCACACATGCCACATTGCATGGGCTGGGCTTCTGTGTTACTTCCGCAGACACAACACACACCATGCTGTGGAACATAGGTCCTGTGCACATCCCACAGGGACACACAGTGGCACTGTTCATGTGATAGCTCCCTTGCTATTTGAGTGACACGTAGTCATGGTACCACCACAGCAGCAGTACTGTGTAGACATGCAGTTGACACCCACCTCTGCTGTTCACTGGACACTACCATGGGGAGGTGACACTACTGGTACACTGCACATGTGTTTACACATGGACCTGCCGGACTTCATTGTTGCCCACATTGCACCTGCTACAGATCGTTTGGCCATGGTTACTTGGTGTTCCTTCCATTTTGGATGGCTATTATGCTACTACTCTGTCCCATATGTACACGCCATACGTATCCTGTTATTGTACATACCAATAGGCCATAACTCCATTATGCATGATATGCCTGTGATACTGTGTATGATGTCTGTCATATCCACCATGACAGCTTTACATTACACATAGTTGACATAGTATCCCCTACTGCAAGGCATATGTGCACGTCGTGCGCACATTATGTACGACATCGACGGTATATGCCCATACACATGTGTGCTGTGACAGTATACATACATGTCCTATCCCCTGCTATGGCACTTCCTTGTTGGACATCCACTGCCAGCATCGGCATGTGGTGTGGCATTGTTCTGTGTTATGCCCCCCTGTGGCAGCCCTTGTGTTATCCTGGCTGTGTACATGATGTCCCACTGCTGTGCACACGGTGTCCACAGTCGTTGGTATGCTCAGCAGGATAGCACTACATAACCACCTTTCACCACTCTCTGCATTATGGACAAGTATCCTTAATTACAAACACCATTCACATACAGTACAGCCGTCATACACATCATGCGTTACACACCCGTACATATCGTGGGTTCTACATACCTTGTCTGTGTTCCCTTCCGTTTTTCGTTGCATGTATCGCTATTCCGTTTTCTCACTCTATCCGTTTTTGAGTAGTAGTTCGGTATGAGCATACGGTTTGAATATCCTGGGAGTCATCCTTATATCCGTTGTTACCTGCAACATGTGGGTTCATCACACCAATAGCTGTTCCTCAGTGTGTACTTGTGCGCATATCACCTGTGCATCTACTCCATTCGTACATTAGGCGTCGTAACTAGGGCATGGTTGCATTCCTCACCTGGGCGTTGGCTATTTGCCCTACCTTCGTGGAGATGGTCTGTATTGTGTTATGTTATGTGTAACTGCAGCCGCTATGTGTGGCATCAAGTACATTTCGCAGTGGTGTTAGCCGTGGATTGTGTGTGTTGGGTATGGTATTATGTTCGACATGTGGGTGTCCCTGTCCTGACGGCGTTTTGCATTCGGATGTGTAACATAGCTGTTGTATTCCTTTAAACAACGGATGCAAGTATGCATCCGCTGTTGATAGTGTTTCCATGCGAGATGTTGCGGTTATGCAGCTGTCATTGACTGCCTGTATGTTTGTGCTGCTATTACGGCTTGTATCCCTTTGATATGTGCGATGGGGAATATCGGAGGTTGTAGGTGACGGATACGGGTTGTGGGCCTTGCATCTCTACATACGGTATGCTTGTCTGTGTGCTCCATCCCTGCCTGGGGAGTTGGCAGTTACTTGTCTGTTGTTCTGGGAGTGTAGGTTGTGTTGTTATCATGTGGTGTTGGTATCGCCTGCGTGTGTGCTTCCTGCATGTATTCCTCCGTCACATCGGTGGTATATATGCAGTTGTTTGTACGTGACGACTATCCCTTGTCATTCTGTCCCGGATATTTACAGTCATTGTGGTCCTGTACTTGGGATGGCCTGTTTGCTAGTGGTTGCCACCTATTCAGGTGGCGATTGCTTGTTTGACACTTGTAGAACACACAGCGGTGTTTACGGGCTGATACGTGGCCACGATCAGTACTGGGGTAGCACATGCGTATTTCCGCGGTACATACCTATTGCTGTGTAACTTTGCCGATGTATCGTTTTGCAATTAGCATATCGGTGTCATACATACGGTCATGATTTGTACATACGTCCTTTCCATTTCATGTGGGATATATTCCTGTGGTACATTCTGGGACATTTTCACTTTGCATCGTTATACGTCGCCACACGCCTAGCCAGGGAGGGGCTCTCAGTACTACTTTGGGAGTACTGGTGTACATACGCCTGAGGTTACTATACTGTATGCCTACACATGTTGTTCCACTCCGCCTGTCACATGGCACCAACATACACATTTTACAGTGGCACACACATTACACTCGCACAGCAAAACACACAGCACCCTCACCGCACACATACACATACTGCGGCAGTCACAGGGACGGTTGCACACAGTACCTGCATGGCCCGCATCACCGGTGGCAGTGTCTACCTCCCCCCTCATATCATCATAGTATTACCCGCACATGTACTGTTACTGTACTGTGGCCTGGCGATCATCCCGACTCGCGGTTATGCATTTTGGTATGTTGACCTTTCCATGGGTGGTGGTTTCCTGTTCTGTTAAACCTCCCGGATGCTCAGGTTGTCGTTCACTATGTTTACTATGTACAGATATCGCGTGTTTCTTCTCTGTCACCTTACATCCCTCTGATTCCCTGTCTTACCTGTTGTACTTATATGTATATGTGTACATATATTTCTATGTGTGTAATTATATCTATCTCCATATCTGTATATGCACATATCTACATGTCTATATGTATACACCTTGCGGTGAACGTGGCAGCATACAGCAACGCCGTCTGCTGTAGGACCCACGTACGGTTCAAGTGTTGGCGTTCCATGCTCCGCTGGCTGTTGGGTGTGCAGTGTTTGGGTGCTGCCTATGTTGGAGTCACACATGGGGCCACCCATACGGTACACTTTACGGGTGGCCATGTTTGTGTGCCGTCCATTTCACTGTGTGTGCAGGTAGGGAGGTGTCAGTCCATGGGGCCTACGCTGTCAGAGTATGTGCTATACGTTCCCTCTTTGCCAGGGCATAGGCATATTGGGTATGCCTCCGTCTGCCTACTGGGGCTGGCACAGTGTGTTCATGGTCCTGAACCCTCTGTGCCTGTACTGGCCTTGGCAGTTGTGGTGGGCTTTGTGGTCCTTCACCATTATGTCCTTGCAGCAGCTGCTTCCGCAGGATCATATTATGTAGCATGGCACATACTATGAATATGTGGGCACATGTGCCTGGAGAGTACTGCTGGGCTCCTCCGGATGTATCCAAGCACCGGAACCGTGATTTCAGCATCCCAAACACACGCTCTATGATTATTCTGGTTTGTGCATGTGCCTCATTATGGCGTTCTTGCATGTGTGTGTGTGCATTTCTGATGGGAGTCATCATCCACGGCTCCAGCATCCCCCACAAGGTGGCCTTGTGGGATGTCCCCCCTGGTGAATACCTGGTACAGCTGTGAGGCATGCCAGATATGGGAGTCGTGGTAGCTTCCAGGGCTTCCAGCACACACATCCATGATAATGCCCTGCGCATTGCACACGACCTGGCAATTGATGGAGGGGAATCCCTTGCAGTTTATGTAGCGTCTACCCTGCTCCCCAGGTGGTGACTTGATTTGTATGTGCGTACAGTCTATCGCACCCAGTACCTCCAGGTATTGTGCCACATGGTGGAAGTGGCGCATATTGCTAGCCAGCTCCTCCTGAGATCTGGGGAAGTATATATGCTCATTGACATGTGGTAACATGGCATCCAGAAACTGGTGTAGTACCCTGGATGCTGATGCCTGTGAGATGCCCATTATATCTCCAGTTGGCCTTTGAAAGGTACCTGTGGCCAGTATTCGCAAGCTTACACATACCTTTGTGTCCACTGGGATGGGCTCCCCTCTGTTGTTTCTTGTTCTCAGGCGTGGCCGGCACAGCTCTGCTATTTGCTGTAAAGTGTCCCTATCCACCCTGTAACGCTCTACTATCTCCAGGTCTTATAGCCCCTGGTAGGTTACCCTTGGTCTGAACACTCTCCTTCTCCTCTGAGGCCTACGGTAGTTGTTGGCACCCTCCTCCACAACTCCGTCTGTCTCTAACACATGCTGATGGATCACGGCGGCACCCAACATGTACATTTTAAAAGTTCCCCGTGTGTTTACACCTAGAGTGCGGAGTTTGGGAATACATGGCTGTGTGTTGTGTGCATTCACACTTTATACTGTTGTGCTGTACACCCGGTGATGTCATAGGGTGTGTCTGTGCGGCCGTATCTGTGGATTATCTTCCGTGTTTTACCGTTGGCACTGCAACGCTGTTGCCTTTGGTGTTGCATTACTCTTGCCTGCATTGGATTAGATTTCGACCTTACCTTACTGTTTCTGCACGTTGCACCTACTATTTCCTGGCATGCATCCTGCAGAGCCCTGTCATGTAGTTTCTGGGACATGGCATATCGTGCGTTTTGTGTGCCGCCGCCGTTATGCTGCCTGTCTACTTGGCTCTGCTGTGTCAGGTTTTCACTCTTTGTAATCTGATACCTCCCCTACTTTCTTTGCATTCATATGCCTCCCCTATCCCGTTTTGCAGGTTTCTGCATACAGAGTTGTCAGCTGCCGCCAATTGGCCTTCGTGGGTTGATTACTGTTGATTGCTCATTACTACTCTGATTACACTGCTTCCGCATTTCCTCATATTCTCAACATCACCTTCCTGTATCCGATGTTGTTTGCGGGCGGCGTCACATGACTGGGTTAAGGGAACGTAGTCATCCTCGTGCACATGCACCTCTGCGCGCATTGTGTGCTCTCAGCTCAACTATTTCCACACACGCCGGTCCTGCAGCTGTGCTGTGCAATGTACAGCCCAGGTTTGCTGGGCTCCAATGTGCTTCCTCCTACAGTGGCACACCCCTCTGCAGGTGACATGTATTCCCTCGGAGCCACTCCTCGGTGTATTACTGCTGCGCCATTTGGTACAGCCTTACGCCGGCGAGGGTTTTGCGATTCAGTATTATCTGCCTCATTTGCATGGCATTGACTACTAATTCATAGTTACCGCGCCGAACACTGCCGCGACTCCTTGGCAACCCTTGCACCGTGGATGTGGCTTTCCTTGCATACCATGGTGTATTGTGGCTGTGAAGCTGATGTGTATTACACTGCTGTTTTATGACATTGTCATATTATTTCATTGTTTAGCACCTTCCGCGGACATGTCCTGGGG
Organism: Protopterus annectens; assembly: GCF_019279795.1. Lineage (NCBI taxonomy): Eukaryota > Metazoa > Chordata > Ceratodontiformes > Protopteridae > Protopterus > Protopterus annectens. The sequence continues at coordinate 710,329,056 of NC_056735.1, forward strand.
TTCTGCTGTGAGTTTCTGTGAACATACCATTTATGTTATTATTTACATGTTGTGCATGTTTTCTTTTGACATTCTCTGTGTCTTTCACCATTGGCATATGGCAACAGTGTGATACCTGACGTTGACAGCCTTCCGTTACTCCTATGTTATGTTTGGGTAAATGTAAACCGTTTTTTTTGGTTTACATTGCCATGCCCTTATGCTACGCCTGCGCCACTTCGTGGATCGCTATATGCCTTCATTTGCATGGTGCAACACCACACATGGGGTGTTTAGCATACCTATGCTGGGGTGGCGCAGATCCGGTGCACGCCGGTAGTGCACGTGGGATTGGATCGTACCTGAATCGCTCGCCGGCCATATTTGGCATTGTAACGCCTACGCTATGCGTCCGCCTGGCGCAACATTCATGAATCCCGGGAACAATCTAAATACATAAGGGCCTAGGACAGAGCCCTGTGGGACACCTAGACTGTAACCAAGGATTTCACCTGTCCATTTGCTGCACGATACTTGCCATATCCTATTTGTAAGCCATGCACCTATTCATCTTATCAAGAGTACATTAATACCTAGCTGTACTAATTTTTTGATCAGTTTTTGTATAGGACACTATCACATGCTGAAGTTAAATCTATATAAATTGCATCACAGCACAATGTTTTCATTCATACCTGTTATTATATTGTTATAGAACATCATGTTACAGGTGGTAATAGATCTGTTTTCAACATATGCATGCTATGTGGTTTGAAGCCCCAACCTACCCAGTTCTGACAATAACTTATCTATCATTACCTTCTCCATTATTTTTCAACAACATGAAAGTAGACTTAAGGATCTATATGACACTGGGCTTGTCCTACTCACTTTTCCCTTGAAGACAGGTTTAATAAGCACATGTCGCCAATCTTGAGGAATCTCCCCATATTTGTATGACCTAGTGAATAATAGATATAATGGTATGGTAAGCTCTTGCTGAAGTGTTCTTAGGTCATTGTTATTAATTCCATCTCCTCCCTGTGCTTTGTTTGGATCCAGTTTGTGCAGTTTTTTTTCAATATAATCTAATTTGATTCCAGTATCTGGAGTTACCTGGATATCACTAAGACAACTTATTACCCCTTTTGTGGACCCAAGCTGTTTTGTATAAGATATTGTAAATATATCTATAATCTGTTGTGTCTGAGAATAAATTTTAGAATCTGTGCACAGTTTATCAATTTGCATGTCTTTACTCCTTCCACATCTTATGCATCTATAAAAAGGTTTTCTATTATGCTCAATATCTTTATATAAATTCTCTTCAAATTTTTCTTGATCTTGTCTCACACTATGCTTAATCTATTTGCCCAGCTTGTTTATTTCAGTTTTCAAAGTTGTAGTTCAACTTCTATTCCATTTCTTATATTTTGTTACTCATCTTAATCAGATATCTTGTTCTTATGGAAATACATCCCCCTGATGTTGTATTCCTAGATCCTGATGTTAAACATGTTTTAGATTTTTTTGCACTCAAACTATTTCTCTTTCAAACCTTTCCACATTCCATCTGCAGTTTTTCCACTGAACACTTCACTCTAGTTAGTTTTACATAATGACTGTTTTGCTTCCATAATTTGTAATTAACCTTCTGTGCATTGGTTTAGATTTCAGTTTGGCAGAATTATCTAGCAACAAATTAACCTTTATAACCCCATGATCACTATACATCAATGGTGGTAAAACTTGACTTGAAGTAACAGTAATTTCTTTAGGAACACAAACAATGTCTAGTATGTTCCATCCTCTGGTATTTTTTTTTTTACAATCTGAAGCAATTGTTGTTTTTGAATATATGTTGTGAATAATTCCCTTACTAATTTTGTTGAATCAATATTATTCCAGCCTGTTTCTGATAAATTTAGATCTCCAGCTAATATTATTCTTCCCTCCTGTGTTTCGTGCAAGTAATTCATGAATTCCTCTAGGTCATCTGCACTTGCCTTTGGTAGTCTGTACACTCCAACAATTGTTTTATGTTCCAGGGTTGTCTTTATTTTCACAGTTACACAGTCTCTAGTATTGATGTTATCATTGAACATGTAGTAATCACAGGTCTCAGAATTATCTTTAACCTCTATCATAACACCTCCACCTGACTTTTTGTTAGAATGTCTGTTACAGTAAAAACATTTATACGCTGACAGAACTGGTTTCCAGTCTTTGTTCTTTAACCATGTTTCACAAACAATAACAGCATCAATCTTGTGGGAACATAGTTAATTTTCCAATAAAAAAATGTATTTTTAATGGTCCTAGCATTAACAACCATCAGAGATGCATCAAATGTTGCTGTCTGTGAACTGTTAAATTTTCAACCTGGCAAAAATCCTGCCTAGTGTTTGTCAAATATTGCAAAATATCTGCTGCAAAAATTCTCTTCCCTAATCTTGACAAATGCACACCATCCTGTCTGAACACATGTGCCCAAAACTAGGCTTGGATGCTCTACACATTTCTATTTTTTAAAACAGGGCATTTTTTTACATGTAGGTATTTACCCCAAAAATCTTTTCTTTCACAGTGACCTGACTCTATCCATTCTATAGGTGATTTGTACAAGCTATACTAAGAGGAATGTCCATTCCCTACTAACAGTCAGAGAATCCTTTTAGATGACATAATTTCTACCAACATGAATAAAAATTGATCCGTATTTTCTTACATTAAACGATTACTATGCTATCCTAAGAAGGAACATCTGGGAATAGGGAATACAGTACCTTGTGGGTCATGCAATTTTTGCACATATATTGATACATCTAATAAATTTGTTCACCCAGAATTTGAGCAAGAATTTGTTTTATCATACAAGGCTAATTGTAAAACAACAAATCTTGTATATTTAGCTGAATGTCAAATATGTCATTCATTTTATGTTGGGAAAACAAACAGGACACTGAAAGATAGAATATGAGAACATGTGTATCATATTCTTAAAAAAACAGAACATAATGCATTGGCCAAGCATGTGATTAATACTAATGATACACATTGGTTTAAGTTTAGAGTTCTGGAAATTATTTCCCCTAGTATCCGTGAAGGTGATATTCGCAACCATACTGAATATAGAGAAAATATTTGGATCATTATGCTTAGAGCAGACAGAGGTAAGGGTCTAAATGAGAGAGCTTCTATTAAGCCACTACTTAAGAAGCGTAGGAAAATGAAATAACTCAATAATGTATATGTACTTATTATCTAGGATATTTTTAGGTTCAATTAATTAAATATGCACTTTAGATATAGACATGTTTTTAAATATGTGCTTTAGATATTTTTTGTTGTACATATATTTTTATATATATTTTTCATTTGTTTATGTGTTTATATTATATATTTTATATATACACATATGTATATATATACATTCTTTATATGTTTATAGTTTATATTTGGTTATTTTGTTAGTATGGGTAGAATATTTCTGCTATATACTTTTAATAACATAATTAATAATAAATAATATATAGAGAGAAATATACAATGAGATGCCTTTAAAATGTTTTAATTTATTAATTGATAATGACAGCTGATTGGAGTCCTGTGATTTGAATATGCTATTTAAATGAACTTTAGATGAAATTGACTTGTGTTGATCTGAAGAAGCTATTTTAGTGAAAGCGCTCATCAAGTCTATTAAAACGTTTTATTTTATGATACGTTTCGTTATTTTATGAATAATCAAGCTATTTCTGTGGAAGAATTGACCTGGTTGATGTGAAATGAATACCTGCTTTGCCTCGTTGCTTACTTTACTTTATTGAGTTTTTAATTGACATTTTACCAACGGAGCATTTATCTGACTGGCTGGCAGAAGAGTTCTTCATCGTATGCCTAACATTGTTTATTTCATCTGTCCAGTTATTAATATATGATACAACAGTTCTCCAAGCCATGCCAGTTGCATAAGTGCAATCATCATCATCATTAAGTCTAGATTTATTTCTAACAATGGTAAGCAAATCATCCAACTTTTGACACGAGGAACACAGATCACCAGTGTTACCAGCTGTTACCTTTAAATATGCATAGCATTTATTACACTGCACAAGATATTTGTGCATTAGCAAATCGTTAATTGCATATTCATTTAAGGAATCCATATTCAGCTTCAAATGAATAAAATATTGTAAAAGAAAAGAATAATCAAAATCAGTAATACCCAGAATTCAAAGAGAGTTTAAATCAACTTCTATGGCAATAAAATCATACCAGCAATACAAAACTAAATAATAAATTAAGTACAGTAAAGAATGACCTCCTGACATTCTCTGTGTGCCTTCTTTCATAGCAATTGCTATTACATGGAATCCTGATGATGTGTAACCTAAATGCTAATTGTGATGTTGCAAGCAAATGTGAATAGGATGAATTTGTCATGCTAATGTTATAACCGCTGTGTTCCTTACTGCACATATCCATTAAATGTGTTAGTCTGAATACAATGTAACTTTTATTTTATTCCTGTTTTTATAAAGCCTTTTGCACTGGTGCTCCACTTGTCAGCATGCAAACACAATGCAGTTCCTAAGGAAAAAGTAAAAAAAAATAATTTGGGCTACCCTCTACAGCACAATAGTGCCTGGTGCTGGTGTGTGGCAGTCAACACTCTGGATAATTCTCAGGAATTATACAACGCGATGTCCGAAAAGCCGATAAACATGCACACTGATTGGCTAATCCAACCAGCATGCACATAGTAAATCCAAAAGAAATAACAGAACAAGTCCGGTCACTAAGGTATCATGCTGCAGCGACAGCAAACCTTTTAACATGATGCAGTAAAGCTAAACACCTCACAAGTACACCCAATCACACAAAAGTCACTAATTTCCCTATTACAGTCCTCAGTCCCTCACCTTGAACAGTAATTAAGTAAACTGTCATGCAGTCACAAATGCACCACACACACTTCATAACCACCAGTTTAAAAAAAAAATAACACAATAAAAGCAAGCATTCTAATAAAACCATTCACACAGCCGTATTCCCTGCAATAGCTATACACAAATAACAACTCCAAAAATCTATACACTAAAAGTAAACACAGCACACCCCCTCGCAAAGTCAGAACAGACACACCATACCTAACTTCCACAACCAGTATATACCTTCTAAAAGCATATACCACATCACCATCTAGTGACCAATTAGTAAAACTACATCATATTTTTAAAAAGTTAATGTGCATTAAAACTGGACCAGATTTCTAACATACCTATAAGTAATAAAACATAACCACACATTATAAAGTTCTACACTGCTTAAGCTATATTTTATTTACCCAGCACAATCTAGCCCTTTTGATAACATCCCTTCAAAAACCTGCACGAGCCCTCTTAAACAGAAACACTACAAACTCAGACAGGAAAACCCACCAAAACGAGAGACACCATAGATAGAAAATAATAAAAAAAAAATGGAAGTAAACTTTGAACTAATAAATGACAGTGAAATAGAAGAAATATTTAAGAACATACCAGAAACCACGATTTCTCCAACCTCAAGAACAGGAAGTACTACTACATAACACGTCCCATAGAGAAGACAACAGTGTGACAAGCCATACACCTCAGAAAGGTAAAAAACATTAAAAGCCTATTCCACTCAGAAACCTAACAAAAGACATGCAGAAAAAAACTCCTAAAGAAATATAAACACTAGAATTAGGGAAAGAAGAATCAAGTACAAGAAAACAAGCACAGTGGGCTATAAACATATTTAAAAACTGGCACAAACAAAAAAAAACTACAACATACACTTCCACATTATTACACCAGAAAACTTAAACACAATACTTAGAGAATTCTATGCTACCATATGAAAGACAAAAGGAAAATACGTGATAAGTGCATTTGTATCCTTACATGCAAGACTTAACAGCTATATAAAAAACCCACCATTAAATAGAAAGATTAACATCATTACAGATATACGTCTAACAAATGCAAATAATGTATTTAAGTCAGTAATTAAAAATTACAGAAGACAAGGAAAAAATACAGCAGAACACCACCACCCACTCACAATACAAGAAATAACACAACTGAGAAACAGACGAGTACTTTTCCCAAACACAGCAGATGGACTAGCAAGAAAAGTCTGGTTTAATATGCAGCTACACTTCGCACGATGTGGGAATGAAGGAGTATGATACCTCACAGTAGACAGTTTTACAATAAACAAAGATACAGATGGCACAGAATATGTAACAAAAAATTTTAATGAACATACAAAAAAAACACAAAGAACATGATGATGTTACAAAACATTTGCTAAGAGGATTCATGTTCGAAAACCACACAGACCCTTTATGTCCTGTAAAAAGTTTCAAAAAATACTTACATAAAAGGCCACCTAATACAAAACAACTGGTCCTCCACCCCAAAAAAATCCACAACATGTACTTGACAAAATGGAAACATGGTACACAACACAACTGAGTGGAATAAATTATCTTGCAAACGTGTTCCCACAAATCTGCAAACAAGCAAACCTATCAAAGAGATACACAAACCACTCCTTAAGAACAACAGCAGTAACATTACTGTCACAATCAGGGATGGAAACACAACAAATAATGAGTGTGACAGGACATAAAAATGAAACATCACTACGATCGTATTATCAGCAATCAGTAGATGAATGTAAAACATGGGGAAAAATAATATCTGGAACACAACAAGAAACACCAAAAAATCCAATACATGAAGACAATATCAATAATACAACAGACAAAGGACCAAGAAAAAAAAATGAAAGTCCATAACACAGAACATCCATACCTGGAAAATGAATCATAAAAAACACAAGACAAACAACAGATTATAAACTATGGAACAATAAACATCTACAACATAGAAACCCAACAAAATAATAAGTAAAGTCTAAATTTATACTAAAATCATACACACACACACACACACACACACACACACACACACACATATATATATATATATATATATATATATATATATATATATACAGATAGATAGATAGGATGCAATATATAAACATAAAATTAACTATAAACACAATTTCTCATTACAGGTACTACACTAAGAAGAACTCAAGCCAACATATGAGCATAGACAACCATCAAGTCAGAACCAATACAGAAATATAAAAGAAACTACAACATGAAGACATACCAAAAGCTTTAAAACTATGAAGACATACCAAAAGCTTTACAACTATATCAACTTATATAAGTATTTCCTAACATTTCTTGAAAATTAAAAAATAGCTTGCATTTAAATTAAAACAGAAATAAGCAATAAACACAATTTGAAAGTTTGGACTATTTTATCTCACAAAAAGTGGAAGAATAAAAAGGAAAGCAAACAAAAACCTAAATAACAACAACACAAAGATAATACAAAACAAACTAACACCATTGTGCTAGCAATAACCCATGGCTAGGTGTGGGTAATGCTGGATTTACCCACAGTTGGCTTTGTTTGGTCACACGGGCTTTGCCCTCGTGACTAAACCACGCCAACCATGGGTAAATCCAGCATTACCCACACCCAGCCATGGGTTATTGCTATAATAAATTCCACCTATCAGGTAACTTTATCTGTAGCACAAGGTGTAAGTAGAGTGAGCCTTGAGAAAGAGGACATTTGATGCAGGGTTTAAATTCAGTTTACAAATACTTTCAGAAATGGGATCAAAATGTCATTTGTCACAACAGTTTGATTAGGAATGTAGCAATAAATGTAAATAAATATCATAACTGTTTATCGCAACAAATGTGTCATTATTGCTTTCCATAGAAGTCTAATATAATGTGTGCAAATTATGCCAAACATGACACTGATGATATTTAATTTAGAATGTGCATGTATAGGTATGATGTACTTGATATTTGTTGTTTTAATTATTATGAGTTATCACATAAATATGTGTTTATAATAGTATGTCTTGTGAAGTATGTAACATAACTCACCATGTGTTACTCAGGTTATGCATCTGTATGCATCTGAAATGTATTTCCAAAGAGAAATGCTGCCTTTTAGAGAAGAAAAGCAGTCCCATGACTAAGTAAATTCACAGACATACAGGCATCTCTTTTTTTCTCAGTTGTTTTTATTGAAAATTTTAACAACAAAACATTAACATATGATAATAGAAATATAAAGCAAATATACAGATCTAGAAGAACAATAATAAACAACAACTAAAATAACTATTTACAATGGTGTCTACTATAAAACAAAGCTTTCTAAACAGAAAAAGAAATGTGATAAGAGTAGTTAGTTAAGTATTAACGTCTGCTTATCTAGCAGTTCTTTGAATTTCAATCATTTATTACATGAAGACGTGATTATAGATGTTCTTGTCTTTTTCTTGATTAGTTGAAGATGACAAACATCATTTGCCAAATGTACAAATTCCTTTATAGTAGGAGTAGTTTGATTATTTCAGTTCTTGGTGATGACTTTTCTTGCTAATGTTAAGATACTCCATAAAAGATGCTATTTTATTTTCATGACACAAGTGGGAATAGGTATATTAAATATAATAAGAGATTTGGTCAGCATAAATGTATCATTAAAAACAGACTGTAAGAGAGAATTCATGTTATTCCAATATGTTTTAAGTTTTGTAAAATTGTAAAACATATGCTGCCATTTAGTTACAGCTCCAGCATCCTGTCTTTATTAAACATAAATTCAACTTTATGTGGTGTGATAAACGTTCTAAGTAAACGCTTCCAAGAGAATAGCCTCCACCTTAGTGATGAAATAGTTTGTTTTGAAGTTTGGAATACAAATTTTTTATCATCTTCTCTTAGGGAGTTATCATTATCAAGTCTAAAATAATCCCAGTAGTCTTCTCTGTGACATACTAGTTATTTCTTAAGTATCTTATATATTTTTTAGATAGAAATCCCTTTCCAATTATATTCTGGTGCATTAGAATAATGAGTTAATCAATTAATGTGGGGACAGAATTTCTAACGGTTGCATTAGATTAATCTTATGTTCAACAAATTGTCTATATTTTTGAATTTCTAACGACACATCTTTTCTTAATTCAAACTTAATAATGATATGGTCAACATTTTGTAGTTCCCATTTGTAAAAGAGAGCATGTGTATGCAACTTTAAAAAGCATTTCCAGAAGTAGACACCTGCATATAAACAGTGAGCACATGCAGGCAGCAGTGCCATTTTGAGAGAACAGCCAGAGCGTTAACATGTATGAGCGTGGTAGTCAATCTGTTTATAAGTTTATTTAAGTTTAAGTTACTAAGCCTCATTCCTGATGTGTTTGTGTGTAATAAAGCTGCTTGAACTGAACCCACAACTGTTCATCTGTTTTATCCTGGCTGGACGAGTGACACCATTGACTAGTAATTGATGCCTAGTATAACAGGTTTTTGTCTTTAGATGTAGTCATTGTTGTTAAATTAAATGTATTAATACTGTTTTGAGTATAGACAACTGGAAATAGAAAAAAAATCCGTACTTTATATTCAGGGTTCCTGAAAATGACAATTTTAAAAGAAGTTATTATTGTATTAATATAATAAGAGTTAACTGGCTTGTTTTTGTTTTCTCTAAAATGGTCTTTTATTAACCAATGAAATTTATTAGTAGCTATTTTAGTATGATATGACTTTGTTAAATTACTGGGTTTACACCAAATACCCCACTAGATATCTTTCCATTTGACCTTATAATTGTTATTTAACTAAGAAATTATTCCCCCAGATTCACTATCCTTCCATGCAGGACTAACTTATTCCTACACGGAAGCGGCCATTTAGGGGCAGATTGGCAGCGCGCCATGCATATCAATGAAGGAGTGCTGCCTGAGCACCTAAATGGACACTGAGCATGTACAAGTGCAGGGGGCATGTCTGAGAGCAGAGTTCTCAAAATATATACACCCTTGCAATCAAGAACAGCAGTTTAGGAATAAGAATGAGAGAGACTGGTCATAGGTGTTTGCATACCCCCAGCAATATCCCCCCAAGTTTACAAGTGCAATAGTTAAAACATTAAATATAAAGAAGTTTTTTTTTTTATGAAAGATTAAATTTAACCATAGGTGAGAGGGTTTGCCCATTGCTTAGCTATGGTTAATGCAGCTTAAATGGCACAAGAGGATAAAAAGCAAGATATATGAAAATGAAACAGTACAGCAATAGTGTAGTGGGCAGAGCATTCACCTTACGAGCAGTCATTCCCAGTTCGAGTCTCACTCTAGTGCATTCCATTTTCCATGTCAAATCACTTTATGACCAATTTTATTTTTGCATAACCTACTAAATAACATATATTTGTGAACTGGAGTACTGCATTAAATGCAGATGTGAGGTGTCATTGTCATAATGTTATAAAGTCCACAAATAATCACAAGTGCTCCATACAGTATATGTACACAGGAATCAGGGATACAAATGGAAGGTAAAATGTGTAATGAATGATAAATCAATACAGTTTCCAAATCCACCACCTTCCCAAGAACCATTTGACATTACTGTCTAAATTAGTGCGGTGGTAAGCAGGAGTAAGCAATAGTAAGCAAGAGTGAGCATATTTAAGGTGTAGTAAGTGGGAGTAAGCATATTTAAGCAGTAGTAAGTGAATTTAAACCCGTTTGTGTGGGGGTAAGCAATGCGCACACAGGTTAAGCAATATTGAAGCTAACTCTCTGCGAACATATTTAACCGAAGGTTAGCATTGCTTACCCTCACGCAAACCCATGCAAACCTGCTTACAATTGTTTAAAAGTGCCTTATTCACTCTGTATGCAACAGCAGCCCTCCTGGCCAGAAACAAAATAAACAGCCTTTTCAGGTCTTGAACCCAGGACCCTGTACACTATAGTCACAATAGTTAACCACTAAGCCATCACAGCAGTACATAATATTGAGGTCACCAAACAGATCCTCACTATAATAAAATCAAACTGAACATGTGAAAGGAATCTATATACAGTTTTATGTTGTATAACCTACTACATAACATAAATATGCAAACTGGAGTACTGCAGTAAGCCCAGATGTGAGGTGTCATTGTAATAAGGTGTTGAACTCCCCTAATAAACACAAGGACCCTATACCGTGCACGTACACATGACTCATGGATACCAAACACATATATAACATGTAATGAATAATAAATCAACGCCAAAAAGCAAATATAATGCAAATTAAATATTGAGCAATGCTAAGCATTGCACAGCCCAGCTTAGTAGGTGTAAGCAATATGTAGGCCAGCAAACTCAGTCTGCCCATTGGTATACCCCTTTAAGCAATACCAACCTTAGGTAAGCAGGTTTGCCCATAGCTCAGCATTTTCAAAATGGTCCAATCACGTCAAAGTTTGGGAAACCGGCCCTATTTAAACCCAACAGGTGAGAATACATTTCATAACTGGTTGCAGCTTCCTCCTGTAGGCACTATGTCTGGTATGGGAGAGGGTGTGTGCTTTTGAACACAGTGCTGGGGCATCCAGGAGTCCAGAGTCATGGCAAGACTCCTTGTGAAAGACCATGACCAGAGACTGCTGCAGGGCCAATACCAGGGTTCCCAATACAAAGCAGAAGCCTAGGACCATCTCACCCGTGACCTCATCAGTGCCACTAGCATACCCTGAACTGGTGAGCAGGTCAGGCATCACTATGCTGACCTGAAGCGGAGAAAGGGGGATCTCTTGGCTCAGTGGATCCAAGAGGCTAGGAGTACAGGGGATGTCCCAGCCGTGTGTAAGTATCAGTCCACTACCTGTTTAATAATTGTCAGCTCATGTATATTATGGATAGGTATGGCTAAATATTCCTCTTATGTCTTTCACAGTGGCAGATGAGCGGGCTGCGAACCAGGAAGCCCATGCCTGTAGACTGCAGCTGTTGTGACTCGTAGCAGGTTAATAATACTTGTGCATGTACTGTCATAGGAAATAAATCTAAATGTAGTAGTAAGTTAATTGCCTGTATAAAACCTGTATTGTTTAAGGCATGTACTGCATACACCAGAGAATATGGCAGGAAGAGTCTCATATAGGTTATATGTAAACAAAAGCATAATAGCCTGACAATAAAAGTCTAACTGCTGGACTGCATGTGTTTATACTGGTATCATATGGTAATGTAGAGTTGCAATCACTTAATAGTACTGTTGTATAAAGCACTGTTACCCACACTGTGCTATATAAATAAAATGTGTAGGAATGTCTGTATATGACTGTTGTAATCCCAAGAGGTCATATATTACAACTGAGAGAGACAGACAGAAAAAAGTGGAAAACACAGACAGCAAAATTCAAACAGCACACTCAACTGTGATGTGAACTGTTGTATTTTTTGCATACACAGCCATGGTTCAAATCCTGGGAGTGGTAGTAGGCTGTATGCAGAATCATATCCCACATCTGTATAGATATGTCCAGAATGTCCAGTAAATTGGTCCATATCTGCTGCCTGTTACCCTGTCCCCCTGGCAAATCAGTGGGATGATCCCAGACATTTAGGCAGCAAACAAGACATACAGTTGATTGTCAGACATCTATAAGAATAAACCTGTCACTCTAGCAACTCCCCAAAATGTTATGAGAGTAATTTGCCAAGTATGTCCCATCTCCACCCCCATGTTGTCAAGCTGTGTCCAGAGTGTGCACAGTAACAGAGTGAGATGTATGTGCATAATACTAATGTGGAATCTGGCAATTTGTGTGGCAACATTCAGGTAGTGCTAACAAACATTGCTCCCACAGGTCTGTCAGATACGAACACTGTGCCTAGAAATACAAGATTGATATCCTGTACTGGTACTGTTTACTCTGGTATTGTATGGCATTGTTAGTGTTGCAGTTGCTCTGAATAATAAGGTATTACTCATCACTGTCACCCACACTGTACTACATAATACAACTGTTTAGGAAATACTGTATAAGAGTGTTGTAATTACAAGGTCAGACTATAAAACCACAGGAGAATTATAGACAGAAATCAGACAAGAGATACACAGCAATATCTATATAGCACACTCAACTGTGCTGGCTAGTGTTTTATGTTTAGCAGACACAGCCATGGTTTGAATCCTGGGAGTGGTAGTAAGCTATTTGCAGATTCATATCCCACAAGTGTACAGAATTGTCCAGAATGTCCAGTCAATTGGCCCATATCTGCTGGCTGTTACCCTGTCCCCCTGGCATATCAGTGTGCTAATGTCTTATATGTAGGCAACATTTCATGTCATATAACTGACTGTCAGACCTGTATATATTTGGAAAATGTCAATGAAAATAAACCTGTCATTGTACAATTCACTAAAGGTTTAAGAGGGCAATAGTTGAAATATGTCCCAGTTCACCTGCATATGGTGAAGACATGCCCAGAGTTTGTGCAATAAGAGATAGACTAGTATGTGCATAACATCAACCTGTAATCTGGTAATATGTGTAGAAACAGTTGTATAGTGTTAAAAAAACAGTACCTCCAAAGGTATACCAGGTAAGAGGTGTATAATCCAGGTAAAACTCAGTTCATGTATATAGTTGCCAACATCCGTACCACTGTCCAAACTAAGGCGATAGGGTAGTATACTAATACCTGTGAGGTACAGGTCACAGCACTGACTAGGAAAGTAATGCGAATTATAGGAATATACTAGTTGTTAATTGACATCTTTCTGTCCCCCCTCACCACATCTGCAACAATAAACTAAATACACAACTCAATCGGTATGTGCTGTATTAAATCTACTGTTGGGACATATGTCCTATTGTTTGATAATTATTTAAATTTGTTTCTATGCATGTGCCATGTTGAAATACTCCCACATTGGTGGTATGCTTCCATCAATGTACCTGCATGCTGTTGTAATGACCACTGTGGTTCCATATATGCATGTGTTGTGTTTGCTATGCAACTGTTCCATATCTGGTGTTTGGCTTAATGGGAATATCTATGCATGCTATTATACCTAATCCTGGAATGTGTTGACTATTACTAACCCACATATGTTGATAAAACCTAAACACCATAGCACGTTTCGGAAGGCCGGTCCCGGCGGACCCACCTGTCCCACCTCAACTGGCCGTGGCACCGGGCACCAGCACACCTGGGGCCCAACCCGGGACCTTCTCGTCCATTGGTCCTGCACCACCTTTGGGTGGAACCACCTCAGGGGATGGGGATCACTCCCCCCCCCCCCGGGAGCGGGCACAGACAGAACACTGTCACCCATGACCAGGCCCAGGTCATCATGGGTAGCAAGCTCTGTAGGGAGTTCGGAGATCTGCTAAGCCAGCTTGAGGGCCATGTGTTGCAATTAGAGGATCGGTCTGGTCCTCCTACTCAGCCCCCAGAACAGCCACCTTCAGGGCTGTGAAGGTGCAGTGGTGACTGCCCATGGGTGGGGACCTCAGTCCCACAGTTTCCACTAGGGGGCTCATGGGCTTCCGATTTCCAAACACCCCTCACCATCAAGGTGTTTACCCCCCACATGTGTCATATATTGCCCCTGTATGCATCTTGTTTGTCTTGTCTGTTAACCTACCCAACCTGCCTCCATAAATATACCTACTATCCCTCCCCAACATCCCACTCTCACCTGAAAAAAAAAGGGCAATCTGTTGCCCCCAAAAAAATCTCGCCCCATACATAGCTGTCCATTTCGCACACATGTCCACTGGACACATGTAATCTGGTCTAATTGGCTTAACAACATATTATTGTTGTCCTCACCCCTCTCTCAGGGGTATGACTGTCCAACTCTATCTCCAAATTCAGTGTATATGCACAGCTGTTGCTGTAAAAGAAATGGGCAGCTATGGACCTTCCCTACACACTTCCTGCACATTCCTAGATATTTTCCCCACTGTCTTTCCCTCTTTGTGCCCCTTTTTCACCACTTTCCTATCAACCCTTTTTCATTTCTTTTAAAGAAATTAGTGTGGGGGTAAGCGGGAGTAAGCACTTTTAAGCAGCAGTAAGCGGGTTTAAGCCTGTTTGCACAGGGGTAACCAATGCCTACATAGGTTAAGCAACTGAGAAGCTAAATCAGTATAAGAAACTGTAACCAGAAGTTAACATTGCTTATCTCCATGCAAACCCACACAAACCCACTTACAACTGCTTAAAAGTGCATTAATTACTCTGTATCCAGCAGTACTTGTTCTGCCCACCAACAAAATAAACAGCCTCTGCAAGGCTCAAACCCAGGATCCTACACACCATAGCCAAAGTGATTTACCACTAACACTTGTCAAATATACATAACCCTGATGTTTTCACAAACATATAATCCAGCACAATCATTCAACAGTACAGGAAATGTATTTAAACATGTAGATGTATGTGTGTATGTGTATATATTTATCTAAATAGATATATAAATATATATCTATCTATAGTATATATATATATATATATATATATATATATATATATATATATATATATATCTACTCATATGCATACATCTATAGATATGTAGGTCTACACATATATATATATATATATATATATATATATATATATATGTATATGTACAAATATTTATCTACAGATATAAAAGAGAACATAACAAATACATATATGACCACAGGCACCGTTAATGGGGGTGAGGGGACCCAAGCTAAAATACATCTTGTATGTATTGATATTACCTCCCCGCCACAGTCAAACAGGTCTGCCCTGCAATACAATACCAACTTTTGCAAGTCCTATAACCAGGACCCAACACAACATGGGCACAAGACATTAACAGTAATCCATCCCACC
>NC_056735.1:710349847-710448640 GCF_019279795.1 Protopterus annectens
TACAACAGTGTATATACCAGTATTACAATGGCAACTGTTACAGATCTACACTACGGCATATCATAATACTGTGATCCACAACCCTTAACACCTGCAATGTGGTCCCAATATAAGCACTGAGTGTGTAATACGGAATCGTAGGTTAGGGCAGCAAATATGGGGAATACATACTTTCACAAACACTGTAAGCATATGTGTGCACACACCAGATAAAATATAGTGGAGGCAGCTATTGAGGTACTGCCTGCATGCATTTGTCATGGAAATGCACCTTTCAGCAAGTACACATCCCCAATGTCACACCACGTATTGGTCTGCTGTCCAAAACATTTGGCCATCAAATGTGCACACTTACCTGCAACAGAGGCAGGTGTAGCTTGCACACATCTTGCATGACATGGCATGGGCCCCATACCTGACAGGTAGCACCCATGAGCTACACATGTAGCCATACCTCACCATTGCTTATGCCATGGCAAACAGTGCAGACAGTCATGCATGTGGCAAGGATGTATGGGATAGGAATGATGTAGGAAATAAACAGGTGTCCATCCAAGACAAATGATGTCACATGTAGCAACCTTGTCATGCAGGCTGCCCACTAACATGCCACAACACTGAGAGGGTAGCAGGAATGTCCAGCAAGTACTGGCTGTGCAGTACCCGGGTCAGGAATTGCCTGGACTCTGCAAGCATGTGGCCTGTGGGTTAGGGTAATCAGATGTGACAGCTGTACTACAAGAAATATCAGACAGGTCTCTCTATAGGTAGTGTATGCATAAGAAGAGGTTCCCAACAGACATGCATTGAAATGTGTACTGGTGTACCATGACCACGTTGGAAACCTACGGACAGTATCATGTAAGATACAGGTGCTGCACAATCAATACCTCACCCCACCTCAGGCCCACCATCTCCATCTGTACTGTGCCAGTGCCAGTGTACATCTGTATGTTTGCCAGTCATTAGCTGGGACTAGGCTGTTATACATGGTGTTCAGTGTTTGGGACACTGCAAACTGGCACACGTGTAGGCCATAGTTGTCAAGCATCTGCATAAAGACTGAAGGTGGTGAGGGTGTGTCATCATGACACACCAGTGCACTGCAACAGGGATCCTAAAGATGCTATGAATGGCTGTATCTGCACACAATCAGGTTCAGGAACTGTGGCAGATGTAACTCTGATTCCACAGCAATTGTGATGGCAGTGTGTAAACTCCAAGGGATGTGCACATGAGTTGACCTTACAACCATGCAGAGTGGGGGACGTGTGTAGGGCAGACTGACCATATACTGGCACATGCAGATGGCCCACACTAGTATACCCCTGCCGGGAATAGTGACTGCTGTAGTACACATAACAATAGATGCAACAAACTGTCATAAGAGCGTGCACACATATGCACCCACAAAGTGTATGCATCATGGTCAGCATCTGCACACCTAACACGTTTGTTGGACACTGCATGTGAATGTACAGGACATATGTAACATATTAGGTTCATGTAATGTTAACATATGCGGTGATGTGGTCCCATGACATGTCAAGGAAGAGTGCATCATATCAATAAGGGTGTGTACACTCCTCATAGCCATGGTAAGGTTTGATGGTTGTCAGTGTAATAGTGTCATATTGGTCATACATGCACCGCTGATGTTGAGATCTGTAAACCAGACATCAGGCATTCACAAATGATATCTGTCTACATATCATCCCAGGTATGATTTGGACAAACACATAGGGGCTGTGAGCATTAGAGCAGACATAACTGACACAGTAATACACATTCAGCAATGGTTTGTACACCTGTGAGGTATGGTGCACAGTACATGGCAGGGTGCAGAAAACGTGCACAGCAATACTGTGTATATGGGTGCAGTGTTTTCCAGGAGAAGGGGCATCACCTACTAACACAGCCCATGCATCACACACAACTATACTGTTGCTAGCATGGATTGACTATACTGCACTGCATGCTGTTGAGTACCATATGCTATGCATGTTGACAGATGGGTAATGGGACGACTGTGTGTACTTCACCTGTAGGTGTGTGTGTGTGTGTGTGTGTGTGTGTGTGTGTGTGTGTGTGTGTGTGTGTGTGTGTGTGTGTGTGTGTGTGTGTGTGTGTGTGTGTGTGTGTATGGAGGATTATTTTGTCTGTAAGTGCAATCTGGTGGAGTGGAGGGAGTTGATGCATGTAGGATGTGTGTGTGCATGTGTGTGTGTGTTTGTGTAGGTGTCCATGTATGCACATGTGTGATCATGGGGTTGTTCATATGGCAGTACTTCCCTTTGGAATCGTGTAGTACATGGACATCGACTGACACATGAGACACCAGGAATACTTGTCTGATATGTAATCACAGGACAGCTGATAGTATAGTAAGGTGTGTAGCATGGAGCATGCATTGGGAGGGAACCTAGACACCAGGTATACCCTTAAAATTGCAATCAGCAGAAAGGTGAATGACTACCCACGTATGCAGCACTACAGATACATTGGGGAATTACTAGACAACACCAGGGAGTGTATCCATATATTACTGTTGTCCACATGATACGTTGATTGAGCAGCAGATCTGGCATGTACTGAGCAATAGTTACATATGACACTCCAGTGCGTGACATTATGGAGTGAACATAGTAGCCCCTAGCATATGGGGGCCATGCTTACGATGTTCGGACATACCCAGGGTGAACACTGGATGACAGCTGTGAGGCCTTGTAAAACCTACTCCATTCAAGTCAAGGAGGTAATGGAGTAGCAGGTCTTGTGTTGTGATCACTTGTCTAAGCATTTAGAGGAATGATACATTAATGAGTGGTATTAATGAGTGTATGTTATCAAGTGTGATGAAGGATGGGGAACTTACGTGAATAAATGTGGGACTGTCTGTAAACTCGGGGACAGGTAGGTATTATGGTGGAATTTCAGGGTGTGTGTATGTGTGTGTGTGTGTGTGTGTGTGTGTGTGTGTGTGTGTGTGTGTGTGTGTGTGTGTGTATACTGTTATGCAATGCTGTGCAAGTCTTAAAGTGCATATCTTGTTTTCCCCCACAGGTGGCGAGGTGGGTCAGGGTCCCTCCTCCATGCAATCTGATGTTAGTGTCCATACAGACACCGAAGATGATGATAGGACTGTTGAGGTACAGGCGGGGTTGTCAGAGGCCAAAACTGCACCATCATTTGACATTCCCTGTAGCCACCCCAACCCCGCACACAGTTACAGTGCCTATAGATACCCCATCAGCAGTGGCCATAGCAGAGGGACAGTTTGCGGTTGGCGGCAGTGCACAGGAGAGTGTGGTATCTATGCCTACTGTGTCTGGATACAGCAGGCATAGCTGGATGTCTGGCAAGGCACCACATAGGCAGATGTACCAGGGTGCTCGTGGGGGGGGGGGCTGCTGGTCATCATGCCCCTGGCAGAAGTGCCAAAACTGTAAACCAGGTGCATGTTTCAGACTGTCATGGGGGTGCAGGCATGTATGGAACTGTACACCAGACAGGGCCTGAGGCTGCAGACGGCTTCTCTCTCATCTGTAAACGACAACTTCCATGAACTTGCAGGTGCCCTCCTTGATTATAGTGAGGTCATGGATAGACAGTTGGGTGAGATGGTGGGCCTCATTGACCGTGGATTGTCCGTGCTTGAATATGTGGCGGGAGTGGGGTGATGGCCACGTGGATGTAGGCCAGCAACACCAACAGCTGGTGGTCGACGTAGATGTGCTAGGACACCAAGGTGCTCCCATAGTGGCAGTACCAGCTCCAGCACTGCAGGGGGGCACTGTCCACACCACACCACAGCAGGCCATGTATACAACACGTGACCCTGGCCAGTCTAAGGAGGGACCTGGTTTCAGCGGACATCTGTCATCATCTGGGGAGAGTAGTACATTGAGGCCTGTACCTGGACATGCCCATGGAACCCCTGGCAGGAAGTCCATGTATCCAAGGCTGGAGGCGATGAGCTGCACACCCTGCCAGGTATGGTCTGCAGCTGTCCAAGAAACACCTGTATACTTACCTCTCATCATGGAAACATCAAAAATCTGGACAAGGCCCATGAAAAATAGGTACAAATATGTACGCTGATTGACGTCTAATTTGCATACATAATTAGGTAACCCCACCCACTCCAATGGAATTGTGGAATACCAACTTTCAAATGCAAACTGAAGAACAGATAACAAAAATATGGCACCAGAGGTCCCCCTACAGCCATTCCAATGTCCCATTACCTGGCTATTTTGCCCCATTTACCATAAACACTAATGTGTGCATACTGCTTTACTTCTACAATGATTATTTGGATTTTATTTTTACATTTTACAGCATAACAATGCACAAACACTAATAGATATCTGCTAAACAAAGCAATAATGTCTCACAATGAAAATAGACTTGACATGAAAACTTCTCGGCCCTTGAAACTCACATTCATTAAACACCACATCCAAAGAAAATGCATTCTGGCAGTGGCCAGTGGTGGATAAAGATTACCTTTGGGCTGTTTTCAAATGATTGGCCCCTTGCACATAAAACAAGAAACATACATGTGTTTTTTTTTATGACAGTAGTGCAAGCCATAGGCATCTTGCACAGCTTCTCACACTTTTCAATTTCAGTGTTTTTTGGGGGGCGAGGGACAAAAGGTCAAAAATCAAGACACATTTTAAACATTGCTTGTATAATTTTGGAAAGTTGCTACAATAAAAACATTCTGTTCCACCATGCATTTTACTGGCAAGACTTGAACCCAGGACCCTATGCACTACAGTCAGAGCAACATACCACTATGCCAAAATCAGCGGTTTTCTGAAAAATAGGAAGAAACTTAATGGCTATCATTTAGTGAATTCAGTTCTCACTTCTCCCCATAGCTCTCAACCTCTTAGCACAAAAAACTGGGCAAAGCCAATAATGGGGAAATACAAATTCAGTTCTTACCAATATCATATTATAAAAAAACTACAAACTTCAAACTATTCCTTTACATTAGCTGACTAATATATGTTTTCCAGGCTAGGATGAACTCCACATGATAATTATCACTAGTGCACTAAGATATTATAAACGGTTCAATTAGTCTTTTATTTTAAAATGCACACCATGAAATATTTTATTTTTTAAACAAGCACAGTGTGAGAGGTTTAGCAAGCTTTTTCACTCTTAAAAGATAGATCATAACCTCAACTTTAGCAATTATACTAAATAAGGAAATAATATAACTGGTAGACTTGCCTCAATGCAGTGGTTACCCGCTGAACTACAAACACACAAACAAACAATCACACACAAACACACACCCAAACACCCACAGACATATACAAACAGAAAAAAACATGGAAATAAACATAAATAAGAGATAGGACTTAAACCACTTACTTATGAGTTTATTGTACAAGATACAGAAATATTAATACTCTGGTACATGTCTTCTGTGGTTGCCATTGTGTAATTTATTCAGCCACTGAACAATGTATAGAAATGATCATCCTTTATAGGAAAAATGTATCTCAATCCTGACCCATTACTTTGTTTTTTAAGGTACAGTTGCCAAAATGGGATTTAATGACTCATTTTGCTAAAAATTTGTCTCCAAAAAGTACTGATTCTTTACAATAAATAATGCTTATATTCAAGTGTTCAATATGATATGGTCTGGATTGCATTTGCTCAAGAAAGAATATGCATATATGTCATAGCTCTCAACTCTTAGCACAAAAAACCTGGACAAAGCTCACACATGGTATACACACACACACACACACACACACACACACACACACACACACACACACACACACACACACACACACACACACAGTAATGCCTACTTGGTTTTAGCAATATTTTACATTAGTACTCACCATATGCATGGGCGATTGTAGAAACATTATCTCACCCTTGCTGTTACATGCATTACAGTGATCTTGTGCTTTAGGAAATGAGACATTAAAAAGACACTGGTTGGGAGGGGGACTTCTGTTCCTCACAGCAGGACCACAAGTAACTTGAAATTATGTACAGCATAGATGTGACAGCCCTCTTGCTCGATATCAATTATGCCAGTGCACTGCTTGTCACTGATGGATACATAGCTGTCAACTATGTCCATCAAATTCCTTCACAATTAGGAACAAATGAGTCCATATGTAAAGTCACCCTCAGTTCCATTAGGAACTTCTTTCCCTAGTAGCATTCCTACTTCGTTACTCAGATATGACGACAACACTTCCACGATCTTGTCTGAAAAAGAAGGCTACAGGTACCCAGTTGACTAAAACTTGGCAAAATTAATACTCCCTACATACTCTAAAATGTATTTCACTAGCACTTCACTCTTGGCTGTCTGATAAAAATAATGCAACGTGAACTACGCCCCTTAGACTAGAGAACTTAACTTACTGCTGTGCCTCCATTCTTCCTGCTAGATGTCTCACTGGTCATCATATACTCCAGTAATCTCAGTCAGTTACTCTTATTGCAAATGGGAAGTTGCTTTATGAAATCAATATAACCGCAAATTACACTGAAGACTGTCAAGGGGTTAGGTTTGCAATTCTTATGCTAAATGGCAAGCAGTTTCCCAATGCGCTTCTTTCTTGCTTTGACTGGAAAAGACTGTGAAAAATGGAGGGAAAAACAGTCAAATATGGGAGCAAGGGGTAGCAGCAAAGGGTCTATATTATATCATCGAACACTTAAAAAAGCGAATGCTGATTGATCGACCTAATTTAAGGGAAAGCTTACAATCTCGAACTGTCAGATCAGCGATTTTTTTCCCAGGGAAAAAAAATCACTGATCCAAAACACATACACACAACACAAGCACACCAAACAAACAGAAATCCACACACATACACCTAAAATCTGATACCTAACCCTACACTAAACTATGCACACACCACTAACTACCCACTTACCTTAACCCAAACCCTAACCCTAAGGTCCTTCACTATCACACACTCACCTCACCCACTCCCTATCCCTAACTCACTTAAATCCGCCCTAACCCTCATGTCCACTCAGTCGCACACACACCTAACCTGAGCCCTAACCCTAACTCACCTAAATCACCCTAACACTGACATCCACACAATCGCACACTTACCTGAATCTGACCAGTAACTTTCCACCATAACACTGAAAATACCAAAGCAACAGAAACGGACAACCAAATTCTTTCCCTAGGAAAAATTTGAGTTTTTGCTGCTTCGATATTTTGCAGTTTCGCGAAAATAAGTTCAATCAATCAGCGTTCGCTTTTTTAAGCATTCGAGGATATAATATAGACCCACAGCAAAGCCCACCGAGACACTCATAGTGGTCATTAATGGAAAACATTTGATTAAAAGCAGTTATTAGCCAAAGTTGTTCTAAAAGCTATACAGCCTTTTGTTAAGGACATGCTTCCAGTCCTACACTCGCTTCACACAATTGTAAGTGACGTTTAGTCTTTAGGATGTGTGCTGTCCTGAAAAATATACGTGCTCACTCCCCTTTCGTTCTCTATTTTTGGTTTATAATTCAAAAAGTAACAGGCCAGATATGTCCACACACACACACACCTGAATGTTTCCTTACTTGCCAGTTCCTGAATGAGTCAGTTGTTCTTCTCCATTAGAAGAGTGCAGTTCCCCGAACATAATCCATTAGTTCTTTGCCATTCCCACTTGCCAGGCCAGCCAGAAATGCATGCATAATGTCCTGCAGCTCAATTCCGACAGGCTGGTAGCCCTGACGAAGCTGATATCATCATGCACGTGATGATGTCAGCTGAAATGGCGCGGAAAATAAAAAAACAGAAGGAAAAAAATCGGAAATGAAGGGGTGCCACTCGAGAATCATGGCACCCCTTCATTTGGACCCTAATACTTGGTAAAAATCGAGTAATTTGGTATGGTTGAGAGGTATGCCTGTATAGGGCAGCCACATGGCAGAACTGTGTGCATGCATACCCACACACTATACAAACACACCTAGGGCAACCCCATACCTACACACACCACATTACCACGTCCATATCAGCTAATTACACCCCTCACCCACATACATGGTGTCAAACATATGGCCCACCCTCGGTCTCTGGCAAACAAACAACACACCCTGTGCATATGATGATACCTGTGCCACTTCCCTGTAATCCATAACATCGATGCAGGGACAGGCTAATATGGTTCTGATGCACACGGTGACTGTACTACAATGTACCAATGTCCTGCTGTGTAACATGTTGTCAGTGGTAATGTTTAATGCTTACATGTCAGGTAGTGTAGCTTTCCAGCCATGATGCATTATAGCTGTTAGTAACACTGAGTGCTTGTGGTCTCCATAATGTTATCCATGTGTGTTGTAGGTGTACATTTGTCAGCAAGAGGATGGTCTGCAGTCATATTCCACAATGAGTATGACACTGTAGTGACACCATGGCTGTGACATATCCTGGGTACAGTTGAACACATGTCACAGGTCTGTATAACAGTTACTGCCAGTGCCACATGGACAGGTGACCCACTGGGACATGTATAATCAGCAACGTGATGTAGATCCATCCACATACACGCACACCCTTACTTGGCAACACTGGGACTAGACCCCTACCTAGGTATGTAGTACTACTGATCATACCTCTCAACCATACCGAATTTGCCGTTTTTTGCCGATTTTGAGGTTCAGAAAATGGGGTGCCACGATTCCCGAGTGGCACCCCTTCATTTCCGAATTTCCCGGCTTTGTTTTTTCAAAAAACTTTTACAGCTGATGTCATCGCATGCAGAGGCATGCGCAATGACGTCAGTGATGTCAACTTATGAACAGCCTGTCAGAATTAGCTCTACTGTACGCTGCATACTGCACATGAGCAATTTTAAATCAAGAACTAGCGGTTCTTTTTGTGATCGGACTGATCGTGTTTAAGTTGCAACCATGCATTCAAGTTGAGCCGGGAGGCGAACTTTTCTGCAAGGATCTGTATGGACGGACAGTGTGTGTGAGCCGGCCCAGCTGGGGATCCAGCCAGGTACTACTGTGTATGAAGCATTGGAGCATTAGCTTTTCTTCCATTTTCAGCTGCAAGGACCAGGTACTGTGTGTGTGTGTGTGTGTGTGTGTGTGTGTGTGTGTGTGCACACGGCTTGTATATATGTGCATGTCTTTCTCTCTCTGTCTGTAACATGCCATTGTAGAACTGTTTGGGAATTTATTTTCAGACCTATAAAGGCAAGGTTAGTCTAGTAGGTTAGCAGAACCATAAACTCCACCCAGTTAGAAGCTATAGCTAGCAAGCATGAACATCATGGCTGAAATTTTGCTCATTGCTTAGTGTTAGTGTTAGTAGTACTCAGTATGTAGCACAGGCAGCAAAGCTAGAGCTGCATTTAAACTTAACTTTTAGCCAGTGAAGCATCCAAAGCATCTCACAAGTGATAGAAACTGATAACAAGGCATGGGATTTTTCAAGGGGAAAATCTAATTTGCAAACAAACTGACTTCATAAAGTGCTATAAAATCCACACTGGTTTCAAGGTTTACTGATGCCTGACTAACTAAAAATCACAATGTTTTCTAAAGCTACTTCATTCATTTGTGGTCTAGTATTCATTAGGGCAGCTAGCCTCTGTAGCCTGCTTACAGGTCAGCTTCTGTCATGATAATATGAAACTAGCCTGAGTGATTTTTAACATGGTTGCTCTATTTGGGTGATATAATCACACTGTTACTTCCATATTTAGTGCTGCAGATCTGTGTGTCATCAGACAATCAAAGAAAGAAAAAAAAGCATGCATACTTGTATATATGCACAACTCTGAAATGCATGCACTGATAGGCTGCTCTTTGCAAATTTCTTTTGGCATATATCAACTGTTAGGGTTCCTTCCATTTTGATTTGGATTGAATGTTCAATTGACGTCTCCAGGGAAATCCACTGAGAGTTTGCAGAATTGTTGAAATCATCACAGTATGTGGTAATAATAGAACTGTATAGTGTACAGTAAATATAAACTGGGCTGTGGAGAGGAATAATGAAGTAATTAGATGGACTATTGTAAGCACCTGTGGCACCGTTTAGTGATAGCTTACTTCAGCTATGTTTTTAAGCACTGCAATAAATATGCCATCAACAATGTCTCTTTCAAAAACATTGAGAATGAATTGGGCGCACTGATCTTACTGCATCAATAAGTTTACACTATGAATGGTGTACTCTGTAAGGCCATTGCATCATCTAGCTTTTACAGCCTGCTTTGTATAAACAAAACTGTAATAAATTAGATTCCTTTTATCCATTAGTGCTAATGCAGTTTTAATTAGCAGCACTTGATTTGCAGTTTACTAGATAGCAGTTAATATGTCTTTTATGGGCATAGATGCTGTAACACTGTATGACACTTGAAAAGAACACCGTTTTTCATATTTCTATCCCTTACTTTTTTGTTTAAATTTCATGTTTTCATACTAGGAGAATTTTCTAACTATAATAACTCAAGAAATATAAGCATGTTTTGAAGTGATATGAACTACAATTGCTGCATTCTTTTTGAATAGTGCTTTATATATAAATGCATACATGCCTGAACATTTCTACCTATTTATTTATTAATATTTCTTTACCAGGAAAGTCTGAGTAGAAGCCCATATGTATCTACACTTTGTAATACATAGTCTGTATTTTTCTTTAAAATGGAATGAAGTACAATAGAAATTAATGTAAATATATAAATAATTTATAATAACAATAATAATTATATAACAATGTATGCTGGCTGGGGTGTCATGTTAAGATCCAGTCTAAAATGTCATGTTTTTAATTAAGATATACTAGGTCACTGCATACCAAATGATTCTCTGGGGCCGTGTTTTGGTTGTCTGTTCTTCAGTTTGCATGTGAAAGTTGATATCCCACAATTCCATTGAAGTGGGTGGGGTTCTATAATTATGTATGCAAATTTTATGTTAATCAGCATACAGATTTGTACCTATTTTTCATTGGCCTTTGTCCAGATTTTTGATGTTTCCAGGTTGAGAGGTATGCTACTGATGTGTGTGGCTTGCATTTCACACACCACGCAGCATTTAGGATGAGGTGTGTTCCAGGTTACATGTTACATGCAGAACATCCCTAGACATGTACAGTATGATAATGGGGGATGTAATGGTTGTATATGGACAATACATAGTGTGGCATACCATCATATACACATTAACAGACACATAACAGGCAGACACACATCCGAGAGACCTGGGCTTATTGGTGCTAACTAACTTGTCAGTGTGTCCAGTGCATTACAGGTAGGCTGCACACAGCACATGCATAACTGGGCTGGATTGTGTTATCAGTTACCTGTATGGTTGATGGTGACAGTGTTCACCATACAGTGGTACATGGGACATTTACTGAGGGTATCGTGGAGCAATGACAGTGTACACAGCACCCACACTCCGCTGTGGATATTGTACACACTGGAACCCATGATGACACTCAGACATACCCACCATCACACATTGCCCACGACTGCAATACAACCCATTGTCCATTCCAACAGTGGTACTAGAGGGATATGCATTTAATGCACATGCCACAGGCATAGTAGGGTAATGCATTGTCATGCCTCATGTATGGGCAGCAACATCACTATCCATAATACTGTGTGGCAATGTATATTGTAATAGGAGTATGTGGCCTCAGAATGCTGTACCCTACAGATATACACACATGCACACATAAACACACTTGCCAGAATTCAATAGGTATCCCATGCCTACCAACCCATTTGTACAACACTGTTGTGCTGGTACTGCAAAGCTCAGGTAGCCGTTAGGGAGCGGAGTGTAATAGGGTACATGTAATGTCCGGTACAGCAGCAGCCACATCTAACTATGGCAATCACTACTAAAAACTCCTATAAAAGAAAGAATCTAAGATTGAAGCATGATCCACAGGAATTAAGGAGAGGAAAGGGACGTCCCTACTTCTCTGAACCCACACCGAGTCATCATGAGATCCTGGATCTTAAAACTCAATCACAGAAACTTAAATGTTTGTTAACATACACTGCTGACAATAAGCAAGTATGTGAAGTTATTAGGAAGTTTTGGCTGGTATTGACAACTGATGACAAAATAAGAGACATTGTAGGTGAACAGCCCAGATTCCTATACAACAATAAGAAGAATTTGAAACATCTTATTTGCAACAAAGATGGATTTGAAAGAAATAGGCCCAATTCTAATAGAAAGGGCACTTTCAAGTGCTTAAGATGCAAAGCTTGCAACTCCATTGACAGCTCCAATGTTTTTGTACATCCATACTCCAGGCAACAGTACAATGTTAACGTTTATGCTGATTGTACTAGTTCCCACATCATATACTTAGCGATTTGCTGCCAATGTAGTGCTTTCTATGTTGGCAAAACAGATCAACATCTTAAGGAATGTATCCTCAGACATTTGAGGGACATCAAACAGAAAGATCCCAATAATGCCTTAGCTGCCCACTTTGTATTTAAGGCCATAGAGGCAGTCTGTCATACCACAAGAGGAGGTGATGTTCATAATCGCACAGAGCTAAGAGAAACTTGCTGGATAATTAATTTAAGAGCAAACAGATCACCAGGCTTGAATACTATTGTGCCATTAAAACCTGCACTTAAGAATAGAAGGAATATGATTAGCAAGTTTACTTGAATGTTGCTTCATTCATATAATGTATTCACATCCATAGCTATTAGTTTTCCCATATGCAATCCTATAGTAAAGAGAAGCACTGCCCCTTTAATTACAATGAAGGAAATTATACCTCTCTGCCAGCTGGCCTCCTTTTGGTTTGCAACAAGGGCGTTTCAGAGAACTAAATGAGGAATGGCTGTGATGCCTTATAAATACAAAAGCTGAACAGTCCTTTTTATACGATCTGAGGAAGGCTTATTTGCCGAAAGCACTTATCGGAAGACTGAGGACTGCTTATTTTATGTTATATTCTTTTTATTAAAGTTTTGATTTTACTATTAAGTTTTACTGCCATGGTGGACATCAGGAGTTTTTAGTAGTGTTTGCCTTTTCTCTTCCTCATTGGTGTCCTTCACAGTGTAAGAAAGTTTTTTACCTATCTAACTATGGCAATGGGTGTTGCAGTGGGTGTGAAGGCCTTTATGGTATTCCCAACTAGAGGTGTACTAACACACAGATAATGATATCCTCAGTAATGCACACGTACACATTTGTCAGTTCTGGGGTGCATCGCTGCAGGTGGTCATAGGTGTGTACCTGGCTATTGTCCATGGAGAGATGGGAAGTGTAGGGGATATGTGTACAGTGGTATCATGCCACCTGCCATGTGCCAGCAGCAGTCTATCAACAGACACCACTGTAGTGACCCTCAGGGAGACAGTGACATGCATCAGCCTATCCTCTGGGTGCGTCCTGTAAATGGCCACTGAGATGATCCAGTTGACATGTATGCAACATGTATTACAACACATGGTTAGTGTCTGTGATGGAGACCTGTACCTAAGCATGTTCTGTTGACTGTGGTAGTGTAGTGGAGGTACCCATGGCATGTGGTGCGTACAGGGTGTTGTGTTCTATCTGTGCCAGTTATAACACAGCTGGGCAGAGATGTCAGTGTCAGTCAAGCATAGTTTGCCTGTACATATCCAAGCTGGATACTTGCCATCTGCACAATTGTACAGGGACTGACAGACATCATCTTGGCAACTAGCTATGCAGTAGGATGAATGTGTCGACAGATAGACGTCTGACACCAATATGTATGCCATTACTACATGTTGGAAGCTTTTACTGACATGTGGTTTACAGACAGTAGTCTACAGTTACTTTCCACATGTCAGATCATTATCCAGTAGGGGATAAATACTGTGACACAGCTCACACACCAGGAACATGACAGTGAGGCCTCAGAGTCCAGCTATGCCTGCAGGGGTGCTTGTTGCCAGTACTACATTTAGCAATCTACTCTTGCCTGGGAAAGCACTGTCAGCAGTAGTAACGGCATGATACACTACATGCCAGTGTGATGACACGTAACCTGGGTTACTACCCTTGTGTGTAACACATTCACACAGATAAGAGTGATGTACAGGTCTTACATACTTGAGTGTCCCAGATATGACACTCACACCCCTTGCTACTGTAATGACGGCACATAGCCGCATGTTTTGTACATGGCATTGCATACACTTATTACAGATGTTGTTACCCTGCTATGTTATCAATCTGTGATGTGAGCACTGGTTACCAGGGCTGAGCCATGCTTTGCAGGTGTCAGCATTGCTGCAATATAACAACTGAGCACATTTGTGCACTGGTAAGCAAAGCCTACACGGTGTAAGCGCCTGTACATTTAACCGTACGTTTGCACTGCTTAGCTTCACGCAAACCCGTGGAAATGCACTTAAAGCTGCTCAGAACTGCCTTAACTACTGTGTATCCAACAGCCCTTGTTCTGCCTAGCAACAATATAAACAGCCCTTGCAGGTCTTGAACCCTGTGCACTATAGTCACAACAGTTAACCAATACACCATGACAGCTGTGAAGACAGTTGTTGTTTTCCCAAAATATCTGTCAGTACACATATTGAATAGTATTAAACAATTGCTGTGACTTTCACAATTGTGTAGTACTTGTTAGTGATATTACTGTTGCATCATATATGTTGTTATATCTAAATATATACATATCATATACATCTGGGAAGGTATATACAACAGTAATGTTTACACATGACAAGGATATGGATATATACATATACATATATAGATATATGTCTACATGTACATACACATATATATTCATATATATGTATTTCTACACATCTGTGTAGTGCATCATATATATGGCCATTTATAGGTCTCTGTGTATATATATATATATATATATATATATATATATATATATATATATATGTACATCCTATATGTACAGACATACCTATTTATGCTGATATATATGTAGATATCTATAACTATATGTGCATATGTATATATCTAAACAGATATACCTATTTATGTTGATATATGTAGATGTCCATAACTATATGTGCATATATATCTATATATCTGTATATATATATATATATATATATATATATATATATATATATATATATATATATGGATCTACCTGACATGGTCGACAGTTCATATAATCGACACTCATTTGGTCGACAGTTCATTTGGTCGGCAAGCAGATTTGCCCCTTTCCCCAATGTTGTGCAACCCTGGAGTTGATATATATAGTTAGGGGGGGTGTGGGGGGCACAGCCCCTCACATTGTGGGGTGAAGCCCACCTAAAATGCTTGTCGATCAAATGAACTGTCGACCAAATAAACTGTTGACCATATGAACTGTCGACCATGTCAGGTAGATCCATATATATATATATATATATATATATATATATATATATATATATATATATCCATGTATGTACATATATATATATATATATATATATATATATATATATATATATATATATATCCATATATGTATGTAGATATGTATATGTCTATATATCTATCTATATATATATATATGTTTGCTATATGTCCAGAAAATGAAGTCCTACCTTTGTACCAACAGTCTCAACCTCTTAGTTCAAGGGGATGTCATGTGTGTATTGCAGGTATATATGTAGACTGTTGCGACTGTAATAGGGGTTGTCTTAAGTAAAAATGAAAAAGCAGCAAACCAAAGACCAGGAAGGAACCAGATCACAAAACTTTTGTTCATTTAATAAAACACCACGAACTTCATCAGAATAAATACAAAAACTTGAAACCACCCTTTAAATACTTGTCATGTGCAAAAAATCCAATGACAAAATGCTTCAAATAAATTATTTAAATAGCCACTGTGATGTCATGAAAATTTAAAAATACACTACAAAATTTTTCAACTTTGCATATGTATAAAAACATGAAAATGTATATATAAAATAGTCAACAATAACAAACTACTACACAGTGTTTCATCAAATAAAGTCAATTTTGTGACCAGCTTGGCTCATTACATCAAAGCCTTTGTAACTGAAGAAAACACTTGATGTTAATAGTTTCATTTAGTCCTGGAGGGTAGTCTGCTCTTAAAGCTATGTGCTATTTAGTTTCCCCACATTCTAATAAGGTTTTAAACTTACCCACCAAAGGACCACAAACTACTTTGTCTAAAACAAAGAATGTAAATTTCTTAAAATTGTTACATAATAAAACATGTTGTGCCAGTGCAATATTCCTGTCTTTGTTTCTCACTGCCAACACATGTTCATAATTCCTTCTACTTAGTGACCTGATGGTCTTGCCAACATAAAAACTGGTGCAGAATTACATACTACGAGATAAACAATGCCCACGGAATCACGTGGGCTTTATTTGATGACATCTGTGAGAGAGTGCATACCCACAACTAATGTGAACACAGCCACAGCCACATATTGTATGTAAGCTTAATATGACACTATATGGACTGTCTGATAATCACCATCCTCATGTGTCACTCACACACTAACCCTACATAAACTGCATCACAACACTGTGTGGTCTGATGCCTGTCTGTGGTATGGGACATGTGTGTGTTTGACGCTACAGACATGTGAGCTGATAGGGTACCATACACTGGAGCAGCATGTAACATCAGATAGAACAGGACAAAGAATAATGGCATCTACCATAGTCTGTGCACAGGCCAAGGTATGTATTCGCAATACACATACTGTCGGCAATCACCATAAGTACAGAGACCCCAGTACTGTACACACAACCGCAGAATGCCCAGGTTATGTCCTCAGAAATAACCCCTACTATATATAACATGTCTAGCAGTCTGATATCTGACTGGCTTGTTATCAGATATGATGTCAATACATAATGGTGTACAGAACATATATACCTCTTACTGCATGACATATGTACAAAGGTTGGCAGACTTGTGGCTGGAGCCACAAACACTGGGCCAATATTGGCATGTTGCTGTGATACCCTCATACATATACTGTCATAACAGGGTTTGTTGAGGGATATGAAGTCAGTAACTCTCATGGCTGTCACCATGTACTGACTGTAATCCTCAGACTATGCTTCTGCAGTTCTAAGATAGGTGATCTGTGAGTAATACAAGAAACATAAGACTCCAAACTCTGCCCAGTCTGCAGATAAACCTACAGGTGGGAGTTTCCTCAAACACATAACACTGTCATGACAGGTGTTAAATCATGTAGACCAGCCATATCCACACACACCCTGTTAAACCAACATTACTCCAAATGCAGAAAAGCAACACTTACATTCTGTAGTCATGTCTGGCACATTCCCCTCCTGTTTGTTGGCCTGTCTCCACAGTGTATGTTGTTAGAGGTAAATCCCAATACCATCTGTGATGCTGTTTGCCAAACACCAACATGAGGTCCTGCTCATAGTGAATGAAAAGGCCCAACACCCACATGATGTTCCTAGATATTGGAGTGTGTTCCATGCAATTGTCTATGGGAATGTTACCACAGCTGTTCCACATACAATCAGCTAGAGGGGAACTACAATTCATGCAGAGGCCATCAGCTGATCATGAGCATCACTTACAAAACACAAGCTGCTGCCTAAGCAAAGCAGGTGTACTTATCCACATCCACCAGAGAGGGAGTGAGGGAGACAGACAGAGACAAAGTAAGTCATGAAGGGGAAAATCTAAGCATGTTTGTGTCATACACTTACCAGTATGGGGTTTCAAACCTATGAATGACTATGTATTGCTATCACATGTCTATGCAGTTATTGCATGCGCCACATAGCTTGCATGTTGGGGAGTTGTCCAAAGGTATATCTGATGGTGAGTGACATCTGCAACAGTGATATAGGAGCGATAAGGTAGGTGTAGTACACGCACCTGTCCACATGAACAGGTGTCAATGTCGAAACATCCACACTCTCTCAGGGACTCACACACATTAACACAGTTGGCAGGGTCAGGAATAGACTTCATAACTAGGTAGTTTGCCACAATACAGTAATACGCAGGTATCACATGCACCACAGGGGTTATCCTTATGATATATGGGCAAAGGATATGGGAAGGTGTCTGACATCAGTTGGCATGCTTCAGTAAGCCAATGGGAGTTGTAGTGAGTGTGAATTGGTTCAAAACCATTATACGCCACACACACAGACACAGGGTCCCTATACTGACATGCATGGGTGCATTGCTTCACAGGTGTGTAGTGGTTGACTGTGCCAGAGGGCTGTACAAGACTAGGTGAAGTATATACCTTGGCATCAGGCCACATGACAATGGTATGTAGTGTGGTTCAGGGGTGTAATGTCTGGATTGGCCTACATAGGTGGGTATTGTATTCACCATCCAGTCATTTGGGTTACTATTGTGGGTGGCCAGTGCTGTGCAATGCTTGCCATGTATGTGTTCTATAGTCCGTGATATGGACAGTGTCTGGGATGTGCACACATCCCACATGCATGTTCTGTCACATGTGGAACTGTACCTGGGGTGTCTGGGCCATGTTGTGCACACAGATTGCTATCGTCAGATGCGCCATTCCTGGCCTCATGTGGTAGGAACCTGGCAATGGACACCAGGTTGACCCTGCATCTACACTGACAGCATGATACAGGTATGCCCTGGTGTCAGTGGCATCTGTCCATATAGGGTATGTGTTTAAGGCATGGTATGCCCTTTGTGGGTCACATTTGATGGCACTACAATTGTTGCAGGCATCCAGTGGGAACATAGTGAAGTTACACTGTCTGCAATTATGTGCCTATTGTAGTGATGGGACAGGATGCCATGCCCTCTGTAGTCCACTGCAATCTCACAATGGTTACTACCTGTGGGCAATATGCAGGGAATTACCAACAAAGGAGTTGTTGCCTAACCGAGTGTGTGTATGAGACATGGGTTGAGAGTTTTCTCTGGGTAATACAAGGGTTGCCTAATTTGTTTGCCAGGCCTTGATGTCACATGTAGGGGTATGGATTGGCAACCCCAGCCTGTCTGCTGTTTGACATCTGTTATCCTTGTAAGGTGGACATTGTGACATATAATAGGCCCACCATATAAGAAATTTGCAAAACCCACTTCACAATGAGTCCAGTTGTTACACACTCACAGCCACCTCCACACAGGATACAAATGACAAACACAGACACACACACACACACACACACACACACACACACACACACACACACACACACACACACACACACACACACACCGAGTCTCACAGTTGCCATGTCTGGGATTGGAACTCCTACCTAAGTAGTACATCACACTACAGCATTACAAAGTTATAGCACACACCACAGAGATTACTGGGCTACTCCTTCCACAAAGGTGTATTTCATTGTGAATGACATCAGCAGGCTTGCCAAAGAAGGGCAGTGGAGGTTGTATTGACTGTGAATAGTCTCAAAAGCATTGCTCCCTACGAAGACAAACAAACACACACACAAATATCCACACTTGCCATGTCTGGGAATAGAACTCCTACCTAACTAGTTTATCACACTATAGAATTACACAGTTATAGGATGTGCCACAGAGATTACAGGGCTACCTCTTCCCCAAAGTTGTATTTCAAAGTGAATGACATCAGCAGGCTTGCCAAAGTAGGGCAATGGGGGTTGTATTGACTGAGAATGGCCTCAAAAGCATTGCTCCCTACACAGACAAACAAACATCTTCACTTGTCATGTCTGGGAGTAGAATCCCTACCAAACTAGTATATCACATTACAGCATTATGCTATTATAGGACACACCATGGAGATTACTGGACTACTCCTTCCGCAAATATGTATTTCAAAGTGAATTACATCAGCAACCTTGGGTTGCTGGGTGTGTGTGTGTCACATGGACACACGTATGGCTCAGCAAATATCCTGCAGTGGGTTTTGTCACCATGTGTAGTACGGGCTACTATAGTGGCACGAGTATTTGTTACAGATCTCATGCTGCCACTATAGATGTCAACTATCTGCTGGCATCCCATTCAGCTACCCAATTCCTTTGCATGCTCACATTCATACCATAAATACAAGTAACAACACATACTACTCCATTCAGAAACTGGTAGGAAGAGTGACTTACCTTGTGGCTGTGCCAGTACTGAGGATGGTGCTGGAGGGCTGCCTATGTTGGATGCACATAGTACACTCCCTATACATGATTGGGCACAGGTAGTGTCATGTTTGGCATCCCTTTTACTGCATGTGTGAGTCAGAGAGAGGTGTCATTCCCTGGGTCCCTACTGTGTCAGCGTATGCGCTATGTGTTGCCTCTTTGAAAAGGCCAGGGCATACTGGGCATGCCTCCTTCTGCCTGCTGGGGCAGGCTCAGGTTGTTCCTCCTCTGAGTCACTCTGTGCCTGTACAGGCCTTGGCAATGGTGGGGGGCTGTGTGGCCCTGCTCCATGCTGTTCCTTCTGAAGCTGTTTCCGCAGGTTCATATTGTGTAGCATGGCACATACAATGACAATTTGAGTACATGTAGCTGGTGAGTACTGCAAGGCTCCACTGGATGTGTCCAGGCAATGGAACCATGACTTGAGCATCCCAAACACATGCTCTATTATAATTCTGGTCTGTGCATGTGCCTCATTATGGAGTTCTTGTTCGGGTGTGTGTGCATTTCTGATGGGTGTCATCAGCCACGGCTCCAGTGCGTAACCAGCATCCCCCACTAGATGACCATAAGGGATGTCCCCATTGGCAAATCTCTGGTACAGCTGTGTCAGATGCCAGATGTGGAAGTCGTGATAGCTTCCAGGGCAGCCAGCACATACATTCATTATAATTCCCTGGGCATCGTACACGACCTGGCAGTTGATGGAGGGGAAGTACTTCCAGTTGATGTAGACCCTATCCTGCTCACCGGGTGGTGCTTTGATATATATGTGCATACAGTCTATAGCACCCACTACCTCAGGGTATTCTGCTATTTGGTGGAAGAGACGCATATTGTTGGCCAACACCTTACAGGTGTTGGGAAAATATACATGCTCACCGGCATGTGCTGACATGGCATCCAGGAACTGGTAGAGTACCCTGGATGCTGATGCCTGTGAGATTCCCATTATATCCCCAGTTGGCCTTTGGAAGGTACCTGTGGCTAGTATTCTTAGGGCTACACATACCTTGGTATCCACTGGGATGGGTTTCCCATCATTAGTTCTGTGTGTTAGGCATGGCCAGCACAGCTCAACAATTTGCTGTAGGAGGTCCCTGTCCACCCTATACTGCTCCACTATCTCCAGCTCATGTAGCCCCTGGCAGGTTGCCCTGGGTCTGTACACTCTTCTCTATCTTCTCACTGTGGGTTGGTTGACAGCATTTTCATCCTCACTACCCTTAGCCTCTTCCACAGGTTGATGTATGATAGCTGCTGCAGCCCCTATCATTTTGTTGTTTTTGTTTGTTAAAATTTACCCGCTTGTATACACCAGTGGTGTAGAGTATGTGGGAAAAACAAGAAGGAAAGGTGTTTGCATAGGTTATAGTAGTGTTCTGGGCTGGGCTGGGCTGCTGCCTGCGTAACTGGCTGATTCTGATACATTTCAACTGGAGCTACGCTAGTTCTCCTTGATTACTTTCCTACTGCTGATTTCTCTTCCCATTGCCTTCCTGTTTAAGTCTAGGAGTGCTGCACAAATACAGTGCTCAAATGTGCACAGAGCTGCTATTTCCTTATTTACTTTTTTTTTCCCTTTAAAACACAGTGTGTGGCATGCACACCCGCTTAGGCAATGTAAAGAGTGCTAAGAAGCCTCAGACACACCCCCTTGCTTAGCTAAGCTAAGGGCAAACCCAAGCCACAGGGCTCCAATACGCTTACAGTATGCCTGACACACACCCCTATGATGTCAGCTAACTCTTAGGTTTGAACCATGCTATTCCTGCACTTACACTGTTGAGTGCTGGCTAGCATTGAGGGGAAATCTGGGATTCAGTATCATTCCTTTCTTTTGCATAGGATTGCCTGCTAATGCATATTTATAGGTCCCACACTGAGCCTTCTCCCTTAGCAGCCACTATTCACTGGCCATGTTGTCTTCTGCCTGCCATTGAGTACAATAGCAAAATAGTGATTTTGGTTAGAATACTTATTTCAGGTTATTTTTTATATTTTCGGCCCAATCCCGTTTGCGTGCCACTGCCCTACGCTCAAACAGCCGAAATTGGCTAAAAAAAATAAAAGTTATTTTTTTTATTTTTGCAACTGTTTTCCATGCCAATGGCATGGTTTCCACATAATATACTCACTTTATTTGGAGTTGTCATGGCTCCGTTTTGTAGTTTGCAGAAATGTACTCGGTTACTAACCGAGTACATTTCTGCACCCTACACTAGTCCTGTACGGCTGGCTTACAGCTTCCTGGATCACAAATTCACCTCATTTGTATGGTTTTCACCTGCAAATGGGGTAATTTGCATACAGGAGTTGTGTCTGTGCAGGAATAGTGGAGGAGCGCTCATGCACATCCCTGCAGCTTATTCCTGGATTGCATGGTGGCCATATTGCCTCCAGGAGCTCCTGCACTGTTCCTACACACAGTGCAGGGCTTGCTGAATCCGGGGGATTATCTTAACAATTAAGGATAAGGAATATAATTCTAAATCTGGTAGACCAATACCACCTGATGTCCAATTTGTAATGTGATTGTTTAAAGCCAATCTAGGCTTATTAGAAAACCATAAAAATCTCAGAAACAAAGAATTATATTCTTTTATAATTTTTGGGAGTGGAAGGGACAACTATGGTATTTTATATATATATATATATATATATATATATATATATATATATATATATTATATATATAACATTTTAGGAAGGATAATCATTTTAGTTAAGGAGAGTCTCTCTTCCATAGTGAAAAAAAACGTTCAATTTATTAAGAGTTTGTTTTATGGAATTTAAGTTATCATTATAATTAAGGGTTGCTATATCTTTAATATTGTCAGACAAACCTATCCTACGTAAGTGATTTTACCATCTTTCTCAATGTATTTATGTATTTTCTTATCTATTTTATTGATATTATAATTAACAGGTAGTATTTTAGTCTTATTCTCATTAAAACTGAGCCCGAATTTCTTCTGGAATATTTCTATTGCTTGGAATACTGCAATAAGAGAAGAATTGCAATCGGTCACAGAGATTATAGGGATTAAATCATTATTTATTAGCATGCCTTTGATGTTTTATTTGATCTTATATAATTTGCAAAAGGTTCCATAGCTAGAGCAAAAAGCAATGGGGACAAGGGACAAGCCTGTTTAGTACCTTTAGTAATCATGATTAATTGGGAAGTATACAAACCTATCTTAATGGGTCTACCTGAGAAGACAGAAAGCCCATATACCCGAAGATGACAAGACTGAGACGACATCACCAAATTGTCATTTGAATGAAGCCTCACATAATCGAGAAGTTACCCAGGGAAAGGAAGCGATCGACCAACTTTGGAGGTTTGCCCTTTTCCCCACTAAAGTGCGATCTCAGAGTTGATATAATTAGTTAGGGGTGTGCGTGGTACAAAAGCCCCCCACTTCTGTGGGTTCAGAGTGCTTCCATGTGCTTTCTTATCAGCGTTGGACGACTGCTTCCTTTCCCTGTGTAACTTCTCAGTTATGTGAGACTTCATTCAAATGATGATTTAGCGAAGTGGTCTCGGTGTTGTTGTCCCATTTAACACCTCAATGTATGATTTTACATGCGCTAATACTTTGCCATCAGATGTGCAAATGTGCTTTCCAGTGGTGTGCTTCAGGGAGAGAGTAAAAAAATTACAACAAAGAATTGTGTGGGTAGGTTGTATAACTTTTGCATGTGTTAATGGAATTTTAAAACCAAGGTATATGGATTTTGGAAATGTTGTTGAATCATCTAATTTAGTTTGTTAATGTATGTCTGCACTAACAGTTACACTTGCAACTTTGTTACAATGATGTGTAACCTTTTCACACAGAATTCATCACTGTTATTCAGAAGTGCACTGTCATATTTTGGATGTGTCTGTATATTCAATAGGTTCATAGGTGTGTACTAGGCTAATGGCCCTGGTGCCTTTACAAGCGTAGCCCATAGAAGTGCCCTGGCATGAGCTCAAGAGGACTGACATTAAAACAATAACTGATTACTATTTGCATGCAATCATCCAGGTATGAACTGTTATGAATGCTTGCTTGACAATCCACTGCTTTATGATCCACACTGTGAAACAGGAACAAGTGATTGACAGTAACATGATGTACATGAAGGAAAGTATATAGATTTTAGCAGAGAATCATGTAATTACATGGGACAAGCATAGTGCCATTATGCTAGCCTGTCCAGACACATGCATTTGTCCCAAAATATGTGATGCACAGTATCCAATGTTCCAAATAGTTAAGTTTTAATACTTACAAATGTGCATTTTCACATCATTAAAGTCAGAGTTCTGTGGAGCTTGCGATTCATACTGTGTTCTCTAGTCTGTGTATCTAGTCAGGTAGGTGGTTCACATCTGACAGTGATGAACTTGTGTGGAACAGTGTCAGGTAAGTACAGCCTCAACAGCAGATGTGCTGTGTCCACTTCCACTCAGGAGAAAGCTTTAATTTTGGATGCAGCTGCCTCTGCATTTATCTCACTTTTGACAAACATCTCCTCTGCAACACACTAATAAGGTCATCCTGTTTAAAGGTCACTCTCCTGTCTTAAGAGTTAGACTTCTGTGGCACTTGAGGCTAATACTGTGTTCCCTAGATAGGTAGGAAATCCAAATCTCACAGTGGTGAACTTGTGTCTGTGGCTTCAATGTCAGGTATTCATAGCTTCTTGAACAGGTGTTCTGTATCTACTGCCACTCAGAGGAAAAATGTAGCATGTAATAGAAGACCCCATCCCCTTATCCCACTTTTACCACAAACATCTTCTCTGCAATACACTGATGTGATCATCCTTTCATAAGTGCACATTCTCACTATGAAAGTCAGACCTTTTTTGTGGTGGTTGGGCTAATACTGTGTTCTACAGATTGTATAACTCCATAGGTAGGAGGTTCAAATCTCAACAGTGGTGAACTTGTGTATGTTGCTTCAATGTCAGGTACATATAGCTTTCTGAGCAGATGTGCTGTATCCACCTCTACACAGGGGAAACATTTAACCTGGGGAGGACTCTCCAATCCACGTATCCCACTTTTACTGCAACCACCTTCTCTGCAACAGACTGATGAGGTCATCCTTTCATAAGTACACAATATCACCATAAAAACCAGATGTCTGCTGTAGCACTTGGGGTTAATACTGCGTTCTCTAGGTTCGGTAACTAGATAGTTACGGGTTTTGAATACATCATTGCTTAAATAATGTGACTGTGTGTACTGCCATGTACAGTGAGCTCCATGACAACACCCCTTATGTAAACTGCCACTTAGGATATGTATCTTTATTGGCAGGGGGCTACTGTATAAATTTCTATTACCCCCCCAGCATGCCCAGTTTTGGAAAGGCAATAGTTACATTATGCTTGCTTTCAAAAATGAACTGCATCACAGTTGTCAAATGATTTATTCTCTGGTGCTGGCTGTTGATACTGTGCTCTCTAGACTGCATAAATTACTAGGTAGGTGGTTTGAATCCTGCGGGGACTGACTACTGTGACTGTGTTTGCTTGTCATGCTATGCAGAAAAGGCTTCTATTACATACCAGATGTGTAGCTGTGTATTATTACTGTACTCTTCCATCACTATCTTTCTTTTTTAGAAGAACATCACCATGCTAAACAATGGTGATGTCATCCATTGAAATGTGCACTGTCACAACTGTAAATCAACATTTGGTGTTGGGCGTGATATTCAGTCAATGTTCTGCACCTTGTGGTCTTAGGTAGCCACTTGTGTGTTTGTGTTGTTTACATGCTGTTATGGCTTGTGAGCATGCCCAGTATAATCATGTAGTTGATGCGCTCCATTTACGAATGGAGACCTTGAACTTCTGAAATGCCATCAGAACTAAGTTGCCATTTGTCACTTGTGTATTTTGAGTGTTATTATATTACTGTTTAGGATGTACATGAATATACAACACATGATTGCCTACTACATGTTTCAAGGTAGTATATCCCCTTTTTATGGTTACCAAATGACAACAGATGGAAAACCACGTCCTTGTCTGATGTGCATGACACAACAGCTGTAGGACTAATTTCTTCTTGTTTATACATGATGAAGTGGAGAATACAGCAGTACTGTCAGTTCTCACAAATGCATTCCCGGAATAACATGTCATATTCAATAACCGAAGTCTATGCAAATAGCCCCTAATGTATCCACTGACCTTGCTGTTATCAAAACTCAACATGTTATCAATATTGACATCACATTTACTCCCCTTTGTTACAATGATGTTTTGTGTCCCTCTTACATCCTTTGTTAGCATGTCCATTTTTAGCTATGTGCATGGGTCAAGAATTGTGAACAGGATTCATTATTATTACATCAGTATGGAAGTATTTATGTTTAAAATATTTCTTTGTGACATAAGCACATCTGAATACATTATCTGAGAACATTTACCCTCCCCTCTTACTTATATCTACACTATTACCACTGTATTTTGTATAAATTCTCCCCATTTACTGTCCTCTGCATCTTAATTCGTGTAATAAACTTGCCCTTAATTCATGTAAGCTGTACACATGAGCTTGTGTATTAAATTTACTTACAGGCAAGCTATTTTGTTTAGATTGTGTGCTTATGTTTCCCTGGACTTCTTCTTGGCTGCCAACACTGCTGCTGGCCACCAAAAGGTACTCGTAAACAAGTAAGTATGATGAACAACATGCATATTTAATGAGTGCTGTTGCTGCATCACACTAACTTGCTTAAATCTTGTGCGAAGCCTACACGATTGTTAATGATTCCCATGGAATATGTGTTTCAGTAACTACATTATTCTACTCTGCACAAGATTTGACTTGGAAATAATGCTTAGACAGTCAAAAATGAATTACAACTGAACCTGCATTAAGACTTGCAGGCCTTCTTTTGCATTTGAAATCATTTTTTTAATTGCATGTGTAATGGTTACTAATGAGATTATAATATAGCATCAATTATTATACTTTTTATAAAAATGACAGAACATTAATCTATATTGAAAGGCTCTTCAAGGAATTTT
This sequence comes from Protopterus annectens, assembly GCF_019279795.1. Lineage (NCBI taxonomy): Eukaryota > Metazoa > Chordata > Ceratodontiformes > Protopteridae > Protopterus > Protopterus annectens. The sequence continues at coordinate 710,377,052 of NC_056735.1, forward strand.
GCCAGATGTTTTAATAGGAAGCAAATATTGTCTATCAGGTCCAAAAATGTAACTGAATAAGAGACACATGACAGACTCAAGCAAGATGTAGGACTCTTTCAGCAACTAAATGACAGGTAAGGAATGCTACGAGGTGCACCATGATTACACTACTAGAATGATGAAAAGACAGGCTTATTAAGTACCCCTCAGATGTTCGAAAGGTGCTTAACAGTTGTTGGGCTATTAAACGCTAGTCTCACACTTAACAGTGCTTAGCTGTCACAGCAGAAGAGCAGCAGAAAGCCAATAAACCAATAGAAATGCTTCATGCAGTTTTTTAAAGTATGAATGAAGTTGCTTCATGGCTTCCCAATGCATTATTTGAGTGTTCACTCTCTGTGTGGCTCCAGTTAATATGCTGCAATTTTCTAAGGTGTAAAACACTGCTGTTTATAATTTTTTATCTCTAACTTTTGTAGTACAAAGAAGCAAGTAAAGGTCCATGTGTTACAAAGAATTATCGTGGACAAACTTCATAAAAGTTACTGTGAGGTGTAAGGAAAGGTGTACACCTCGTGGTAATTTTTTCAATTGCAAAGACAGCCCTACCACAGGGCTTTTGATAGATACTACTGAGATGGTCCAGGGGACAATCATAGGCAAATTAGCCAGTGGCTATCCCACAGAGCTACCTGCAGCAAGGCATTTACACAGCCATGTTTATTCATTCTGGCAGAGGTAAATACTGAGGAGTTTAGTGTTCAGGTAGCATTAGGGAGTATGTGCATGAGGGTATATGTGGGACTGCATGTGTGGGTGTATGTGAGAGGGTCTACCTGCCCAGGAAGTAGTGGTAGTGGAGTGGTGCGATGTTTGGTTAGGTCAGGAGTGTGTGTGTGTGTGTGTGTGTGTGTGTGTGTGTGTGTGTGTGTGTGTGTGTGTGTGTGTGTGTGTGTGTGTGTGTGTGAGAAAGAGAGGTAAGTTGGGATGGCTGCTATACTTCCAAGCACCCCTAGATCAATAAACAACAGAGATATCTTTACACAAGCGGGTCAAGGAATCACTAGACACCAGGGATAGCTTTGCAGACACAGCTTGGGACAACAGTAGATACCACAAATATGTTTACAGAAGTGGGTTGTTGGGCAGCACTTGACTCCAGAGAAAACTTTTCATTCCATAATGGTACTTACACATAACAGGAATGGGGGAAACATTTGCCACGAGGGAGACTTCTTACATTTAGTGCCTTAATAACATTCAAACAAAACAAGGATGGGGAAACACTATTTATTTATTTATTTATTTATTTGCATTTGTTTTCCAGGATAGTCCACTGGGCCTAGGAGTTCCCTTTTTCAGTGGAGGCCCATGGAGAAAAGCTCCACATATTACATATACATTGAAGAGATAAAGTTACATAATGACTGTTAACAGATTCAAGTTACTAGTAAGCAACATTATATAAAATACAAAAATAATAATGATTTACATCCAGGTACAATATATACATGTTGATATACAATTAGAATTAGGCTTTCTTTTCTTTAAATTTCATCTTGTAGCTGAGGATGCATAAAACTAAGAGGGAGAAGAGTTAAATTAAGATAGATAGATATTTCAAAGTGTTGAAGTTGTTAGCAGAGGTTTCTAGTTTCATGTAATGCTGGAAGAATTATTTGAGCATGTACAGATCCATAGTTTGGAGAGGTATTCTTGCAGAGACTTCTTGAAATGGTGTGGATAGAAGTGGTTCTGATTGTGGTGGATAAGGAATTACACACCTTGGCTATAGCAACAGAGTAAAGAGTTCGGTCAGCTATAAGGTTGGGTAACTCTGTCTTCAGAAGACATTTATTTTCTGATCTGAGATATCTAGCGGGGTTGTAGTGGAACATTAGTGAGGCTAGGGATGGGCAATCTTCTGGTTTAGTTATGATATTATGTGCAGTGGTGAGTTGTAGTTAAGTTAGGAAGTGAGATAGTTTGAGCCAATTGAGTTTTTGAAGGGATATGCAGTGATGGGAGGCATGTGTAGCATTGCTGGCAAACTTTGCTACTTTATTGTAACAAGATTTGAGTCTGCTTTATAGAGAGAGAGTTGAATGCCTGTGAGCAGGGGGGCACCATATAGTAGAGATGGTAAAAGAAAGGAGGATGCTAGGGTTTTTGGCTCAGTGGTTGAGTTAAGATATGTGCCTGTAAAGAAGACCTAACTTTTGGTGGGTCTTTCTGATGTTGTTTAGGATATGAACATCAAAGGAGAGATTTTCATCAATAGTGACTCCAAGGAGTTTAGTGTGGGGCACTACTTTGATGACAGTGCTGTTCTGAGACTGAATAGTAAATTCTAACCTGTTTATGGAGGTGGATCTTTTAGGGGTGAATAGAAGGAGTTTGGTTTTGTTAGCATTTAGGGCTAGGTGGTTGTTGTTCATCCATGTTTCTGTGGATGGATGAGAAGGTGATTTGAGTTAGTTTTTGGAGTTCACTGGTGGAGGAGGCAGAGCAGATGATGGTGGAATCATCTGCATATTGAATAAGTGAGGTTTAAGACAGGGAAGAGTGGAAGTCATTAACAAATATTCTGAAAAGGAGGGGCCCAAGTATAGAGCCTTGGGGAACTCCTATTGATATTGGGAGATAAGGTGAGAAGTACTGGTCCCATTTTGTTACTTGTTGTCTATTTTAAGGTAGTTACAGAACCAATCTAAGGTAGGAAGTGAAATTCCTAGATTAGATAGTTTAGTGAGCAGTAGGGGATGTGAGATGGTATTGAATGCCTTTGATAGTTCGACAAATAAAGAGGGCACAATTTTCCCGATGTCTCTTGCATGGTTTACAGTGTCCAAGAATGATATAAGGGCAGTGGTGGTACTGTGTCAGCTCTGAAACCATGTTGGATGGGGACAATATTTTATTGTCTAGGAGGTGCTTTAGGATTTGATTGTGGACATATTTTTCTAGAATTTTGGATAGAGGGGAAAGGATTGCTATGGTCGGAAACTGGTGAGATCTATGTTTTGGCCACCTCTGTGTAGTGGATGAATAGGTACTTGCTGTTCCTGAGTTCAATTGAGAAGTATGCTAACTGGATAAGCTAGTCTTTACTGACATCTGTAGGCATGTTGGGGATAGATTATCAGGTGCATTAGTACATGGTTTGAGTTTAAGGAGCAGTTTTAGGATAGTTGAGGTAGGGATGAAGGAGAAGATGAAGTTTGGCATGGAGTTTATATTTGGTGAGTGTGCTGTGATATTTGTTTGAGGGAAGTTTCCTGTAAGCTTAGCAATGGAGTCTATAAAATGTGAGCTGAATATTGTGGCAATTTCTGTGGGGGATTTGTCTTGGTCAGAACAAGGGTTGTTATTGGATCCTGGATTAAGTAGGATTCAGATTGTATTCCAGAATTTCTTAGGGTTTTGTTTATTGCATTTTTGGTTAGAGAGACGGAATTGTTTTTTGTCTTTAACTACTGCACTTTTTGCTTAATTATGAAGTTGTTTGAATTGTAGGAGGTATTGGGGGGGTCTTTGTTTTTTGCCAAAGCTTCCAGCATTTGTTTCTTTTAGACATCAGTTGTTTTGTGGAATGAGTAAGCCAGGTAGCATTGCTGTTTTTAATTCTTTTTTGCCGTATGGGGGCTAGATTGTTTAAGATATCTAAGAAGGTTAAATTAAAAAATTCAACAGCTTCATCTAGTGGAAGGACTTTGAGAATGATCCAGTTTACATAGGCCAGGGTGTCATTTAGAGTTGTTTGATTGAAACTGGAGATATTTCTAGTTAGTCTGTACTGGTGTTGGTTGAGGGCTAGGGTGGATTTACATATTATGTATGCTGGGAGGTGATCACTTATGGTTTCAGGTAGTGTCCCTGCTGAAGCTACTTTGTTTGTGTGTGAGACTAGTATCCAGTCTATGATGGAACCACTAGTTGTTGTTTTGTTGGGTTTAGTTACTTCATTGATAAGCTGAGTATAACTGAATAGATTTATATTTATTGAGGGTTGATTATTTGTGACTTCTGTCGAGTCTATGTTGATATCTTCAAGGATAATTGTCTCACTGGTAAAGGGTTTTGTTGAAGTCCAGGCAAGGATTTGTTCTAGGATGGGTATATTATTGACTGGTGGGATATAGGTTCCCATGATGCAGAGCTAGTCACCAGGGATTACTTTATAGCTATGAGCCTTAACAGTGCTTACACGTAATATGGGTCAAGAGGAAAACTAGCCACCAGAGACAATTTTTCATGCCTTAGAAGTACTTAAACAGAATGGTGATGAAAGGAACACTAGACAGCAGGGAGAACTCTTCATCTATGTGATTTATTTGTGCTTACACGTAAAGTAGATTGGGGGTACACTAGAACCATGGATATTTTACTTAAAAAAAAAAACACTAGACATCAGGGAAAGTGTAAGTAGAATTTCTTGGTACTAAAGGGAAGCCCAACCTTGTACCTTTCCACTTCTTCCAGAATTTATTAACCCCCCTGTGACCACTAGACACCTGGACTTCACTTGTTCACTTAACAAATAACATAGGAGTTAAACAATTAAATAAACTATAACGTACAAGGAAGTATTTAAAAAAACTGTCTTATTGCCACAGTAAACCACAGCATTAGCTCACTGTGATAACTGGCAAGCTGGTACAACAGGTATTTTTACCATATGTTGAGAATCTCAGGCATTATCCAATGCCTGCAAAAGCTCAAGACACATGGCAGAGAGAGATGGAACTTAGACATACCTCTCAACCTTGAAGTGCAAGAAATCAAAACCTTGACAAAAGCAATGGTGGGACAAAATCAGAGGCAGATTGTAATTATACGATTTGCAACCTTAAAAACTGTTATAATAGTATCTCTTCCACTACCATGAATGCACTCAAGGATATTAATTGTGAAATTCTAATATCTGGCATTAATAACTAACTGAAATCATCCAATATTTATGAGGACATGAAAAAGGAGACATTGAAACATTCTCACAGCACAGGGACAGACATGTGGTATGTGGTGTGTGTGTGTGTGGGGGGGGGGGGTTGCACAATATGGCCACTGATGCTGTTTACAGTGGAAATGTACTGAGCTGTACTCATAGCAGTTAACAGTGATTTTATGAGCATGTAAATTAACTGGTAAAGAGGGTTTTCCTCATTTCAGATAATATGCCTCTAAATCACAAAATACATCATTTCAGAAACAAAGCCTTTTTACTCCAGCCCTCGATGCGAGAGGTGGGGTTCTTTATGAATCCTTGTCTGTGCCATTCCAATTATTGCCAAGGAATTATGTGTGGTCAACACAGATGTCAATAATCAACTCTCAAGCTTCTCTCTTGAAGTGAAATTCCTGACATCTATGTCTCAAACACATTACATCATGGTTAGGATTGGAAACCCAGTCATAATTTCCTATATTAACAGTGAATTGCTGTAGGATCACAGATGTACCAAGAGCATGCTACTACCTAAGTATACATATCTTGAGAAATGTATCTTCCCCCTTGTGAAATATCTAACTTGATTATTAGGTGTTTCAGACGTTACCAAAGGGGGTCGTTGTATGGAATGATGGGTCTTATAAGGGAAGAGTACTGTAGTGGGATGACTTTTTAAATCTTGAAGGTATTCTCTTAGAAATTAAGTGGGCCAGAAGCAAGGATTTCCTGACTATGATGAAAACATGATAATCGAATGAAAGAGATCTCCAAACAAGTACCCACGTCTCTTATATTCGTATATGCATGAAGAGAAGTATTTCTTATAGTGTATGAGGTGGGAACAGCTTTTTTGCTGAATATTACTTTCTTGAACTTTTTTCATTTAACATTAGTCCATTTTCAGTACACCAGGTATGTGTGATTCCAGCCCTTTTTGGAGAAGTTTAGTATCAGTGTCTGAGCATATAATAATACCCAGCTTGCAATCATCAACAAACTTGGTCAACAATATGTAGAAAAAAGACCAATGTGGTTTTGTGGAGTGGAGGCAAACATTTGACAACATTAATAGAATAATGATGATCCTGAGGGAATGTAAGAAAATACTGCTATTGTTGGTGGGTCTCGATGCAGAGAAAGCATTCAACAGAGTAAGCTGAGATTTTATGAGAAGGGCAACAGAAGCATTTGCATTCCTTGATACAATAATAAGGTTAAAAAAGAGGATATATGTGAGGAATTGGAGCCAAACATTAAAGTCACAGGGTTCCTCTGTGATAAGCTGTGTCTGAACAGAGGAACCAGGCAGGAGTATCCTCTTTTCTCTTTACTTGTATTATATATTTAGAGTCACTGGCAAAGAAAATAAGGGACTCAGAAATTCAAGGATATAATTGGTATGGTAACCAAGAAAAACTGGCTTTATTTGCAGATGAAATTATTTTGTACATGAGAAAACCAGAAAATGACATCTCAGTGTCATAGAACATTCTGAGACACTTTCACGTCTTTTCAGGATATAAAATTAATGAAGGTAAAACAAAGGCTATAACTGTAAACTATGTACCCACACAAAAACTGGTTCAGCAATACTGATATTTATGGGACATGATAAAATGAAGTATTTAGGAGTATGGATTAAAAAGGATTCTGTTATGGTAGCTAAGGATATGTAGTAAGAGACTCAAATCATTGTCTGTAAGCAAACCTATTATGCAAGCACATGTGGACAGCTTATATGAAGTAAGGCAAGTTGATTACAAGAATTAAGATGCAGAGAACAGTGAATGGGGAGAATGTACACAGAATGCCAAAGATAATACAAAATCGGAGAAACTGGAAGCTCTGTTTTTTGGATATGGATAATAAGATACAAGCAGTGAAAATGTTTTTGTCGCATTAGTTTTATATATACAGGTCACGCAGAGTTGTATCAACCGGAGGAGAAGTTGTGGACACTAATTAATAAAGAGTTGAAGGATTTTATCTGAGAGGTGAAATGGGCAAGGGTCAAGTTGGATAAGTTGACCCTTCCAATAGAACAAGGTGGTTTAGGATTACCTGATTTGAAAGGATATTTTAGAGTTACTCAGTTAAGGCGCATATACATAACATATAATATAATTTACAAACGTGGAAGGAGTCCCCAAAACGGGTCTTATCTGTCTGACAAGAAGTCTTGGCTGACTGCTGCCATGCCATAAGTCTCAGAGATGCAAGTGCATGAGCCAGTAAGAAAGTACTGAAGATGTTTATTCATTCTGGCTGCTTTTGTACTTCTCTCCAAAATGGATTAGCCTGTAGGCAGCCAGAGTGATTGTGTGGGAGGGGGTTAGAGCTTTGTGAAGCTGGCTGGGTGTTGTAACCTTTGCTGGATACAACCCATAGGCCACTGTAGCAGTGAGAAAGATGAACATCTGAAAGAAATGTTGAAATATTTGACACCGTGGGCAACAGAGAGGAGGGATAGATCACCAGGGCAATATATTTACCAATATATAATACAGGAAATAGGGAAGGATGTGCATATACCATAAGAATGTTGAAGAAAAGGTTTGTTTTAATGATTACCCAGGGCTTGCTAGCTTTTTCAGTGGTTAATATACTTCTGTAATTTTTTTGTTTGACTACTATAACTGTTTTTCTTGTTTCTACTTTCTTAACTGTTGCTATTATCTGATTCCATGTGATCTTATCTTGCTTTTCAGTAATTATTTAAGGGTTGTTTCTCCGTTACCTTATGTTGTAGTATTTGTACAATCTGTAGTGCAATACTCTTTGCCATATTTTTGTGCTTTTCCATATACAGGCCCTCCTCTTTTTTAATTTCTCAAAATGTTTTGGGTTTCTAATGCTGTGACAGGAGTGGACCCCATTCCTGAGTCATGATAATATTAAACTTCATTCCTTTATATTTGCTAATAGTGTTCTCAGCTTTCACAATGTACCCAGCATTGCCTCCTAGTGAAGTTTATACAGAGATACAAATATTGGCAGCATATTTAAGTATGCTTAATTTTTTAGTTAACTCTGTTACTCCTACCACTATTGAAGCTATTGTGTGTTTTATTCCAAAGCAAACATACAGCAGCAGTACACAAATACGGCAAGAGTGCAGGGACAGAAAAAAAGTCAAAAATCAAGAAAACACATAACCGGTCAGCACAAATGAGGTGAACCACCAATAACTAATTATTGTAGCAACAATAAATAGAAAAATGCTCCCAAATCTCAATTTCTTAGATCTAAAATAATATGCTCATCTTTGGATGAGCTGAATAAAAATAATCAGCAGCTGACTGATAGATTTCAGGCTAGGGGACACAAGGACACTATTATACATCAGGCCCAGTGTTTTGGACAGAGTGTGGATAGATCACCTTTGCTGAAACATAAAACACATTCTAAGGAAGATCACCAGATACGTTTTATTACAACTTTTGGTGCTAATTCTAGACTGTTTTGCCAGCTGATTAATAGACAGTGGGATATTCTTTTGACAGATAAGAATTTAAGTCAAATGTTACCACTACAATGTCAATTTACATATAGAAAAAGAAAAAGTATAAAACATTTTCTGAATTATTTTAAAAAGTATGTGCCTATGGGTTATAAAATACAACAGTTTATGGATGGAATACCTTTAATTGGATGTTTCCCATGTGGACAGTGCTCTTCTTGCCAACATGTTATGAAAATTAAACAATTTTCTTCTGCTAACACATGTATTGTATTTAATATTTGGTGTTTTGTCAACTGTATTTCAGAATGGGTAATTTATTTGGTTGAATGTCAGTGTTCTGCATTTTATGTAGGACAAATGTCTAGACAATTTAAGGTTCATATTTCTAAACATTTTATTGGCATTCATTGTTGAAGAATGTCTAATGCTTTATATAGGCATGTTTTGCAACATTCTACTGCTAAGTTTAGATTTACAGCTATTGCTTGTATTATGGTTAGAGGAAGTAATAAACTAGGTTGGCACAATATACTGAACAACAAAGAAAAGTTTTGGATAATTAAATTAGGGGCTTTGTTCCCTCCAGTTTTACATGATGTGTTATAATTGGTGAAAGATGGGGAGGGGGTGTGTGTCTCTTGTATGGTGTATTTAAGTATTACTTTGTATGGGATTTTTATCTCTGCTTGTGCTTACACTGAAGCAGGCTTTTGCCAAAACCAGTTTGTAATTTTCTGGAGCATTTTTCAATTTATTGTTGCTACAATAAATAGTTATTCATGGGTCACTTCATTTGTGCTGGCCGGTTGTGTGTTTTTGTGTTTTATTCCATATTGCTCTAGTTTTTAGATGTTTATTATGGTACATTATGCCTTTGTACCCCATAGTACACAGGACACTATAATCACTAGATCTAGCTACTACTATGGTTCATGTTACCTTTGTCATTTTTTTTATTTGTGTACTATATCTGGTTGTCTTGCTTCTACTTCCTTAACTGCTCTATTGGATGATTCCATGTCATCCTAATTTCTCCCTTTCAGTAATGTCTTTCGTGGTTCATATTTCCAGTGCTTCTCAGCTACCTATATGCTACAGCACTTATAAAGGAGTTATACACACTGCTGCAATTTTTAGGATTTAGACTCTCAGCCATGAATACATCACACCCAGCAACAAGATGTGCAACTGTTCTAGTTCTGTACTACAGAACCTGCATTTGTGTGTGCCTCACACTTTTTCTATAGACTTTGTAAACCAACATATACATAACCCACTATCTTGAGCCAACCATTCATACCATAACCATTCATACATCAAATCTTGGTCAACATGTGGCTTTTCTAGGAGCTCTATACTTTCGGCAAAAATTGTGGGATTTCTAGTTTTTCTTTTCTTTTAGTCCATGGAGATAAGTAATTAAGAGTAAATTAATGTATATTGCCAGGGCTGGGGTTGGAAGACTGAGAAGATGATCTAAGATACAGTTAGGATTAAGAATTTGAATAGGGGAGAAAAATGTCTGTGAAGCCTAAAGTGCAGAAAGGTGGAGACTTTTGATATCTGATACCACAGAAGGTTACACATGAGGATAGCTCAGTAAGAAGGTAATAATTTACAAGTAGGATTAATCACAAAGATCGGGGCTTGCTTAGCCAGGGTTACACATGTGCAGATAAGTGTTCTACCTTTAAGATAACTATTTTTGTCATTTTTAATATTTTATTTCTTCTGTCTTTTTATGTTCTGCATATATATCATGGACTTGTAGAGGTGGGTTGGATTATTTATGAAATTGCTACTGGTGGTTCTGGAGGGACAGTGGAAGAAGTGGCAGCAAGGGTAGAGTAATGGAAAGTGATAGAGGATTGGGCACAGGAGGATGAGGGACAGAGGAAAGAAGATTTCTATACAAGTGGCAGATGAGTTGAAATGTGATTCTGAGCAACATAATTAAGCAGGGAGAACTGTCTACAGATTAAAGAAGGAATGATTAAAATGTAACATTATTAGGTAAGAAAACAGGGAAGTAAGCAAAACTGAAGATGAGCCGATTCAGAATAGTTGGCAGCAGCAGGAAGGCAGTAGTGATAATATTCAACAGTAGTAAGAGGTGAACAGACAACAATGTGAGAATTCATTAAGGAAGACAGATCTCAACTTGATGATAGTGAGAAAGATGGAGGAGGTAAATGGTACGTTTGTTTTATGAATCCATTAGTGAGGATCCAATATCTGAAACCGGATAGAGTTTAGATTATCAAAATTGTAAAATGTTGAAATTCGTGTGGTTGAGAACATATGACAGACATTTTAAAATATCAAAAATAGGAAAAAAGGACAAACAGTGGTTTGTGAGGGACACCACCACACCCTCTGCTAATTATATATACCAAATCTGAAAATGCAGTACAGTGGGGGAAAAGGCATATTCTCTAATGTGTTGCAATCTCTGCACAAACAGTTCAGGGTGATTACATGGTCTCGACAATATGAATTTCAATATTTTAAAAATTCAATACATTGACCTAGAACTCTAAGTTATATTTCCAGGAATGAGCCTAGATATTGATTGACAACTGGTATAATACAAATCAATAATCCAAAAGAGAAAAAAATAATCAGCTGCTGTGGATGTATTACTTGTAATGAACTCTTCTTAGAACTTTGACTAATAAAGTTGTCCAGATGAGTGTTCAGAGAGACAAAATGCAACATTTCAAATAGAGGCGACAGTTAGGATCTATGAAATAACAATGTGTGACTCATTATATTCATTACAGGTTTACAGATATACCTTTTCGATATAAAAAACAGTAAGACGTATGGTGTTATAAAACACAAGCATGCAGACACACACACACACACACACACACACACACACACACACACACACACACACACACACACACATACGTGTGTGTGTGTGTGTGTGTGTGTGTGTGTGTGTGTGTGTGTGTGTGTGCGTGTGTTATCTATAAATATATAAATATAGATTTAGCAACTACATATATGGGTATATGGGTATATGTAAGTTGATCTGATACTCATTTTATATAAACACAAATTATCTATAATTTTAATCTAAAATACATTGAATTTAAAACACATTTAATCAAATCACATTTGACAAAAAATTGTAACAGGCTATAGGGAATTAATGTTTGCGAGGTTTAGGTATTGCAATAGTGGAAATTTGAAGTAAAATGAGTCTAGTGCACCATTTGTACCTGGGTAATGCCCCAACCTTTTCTACAACTTTTTGCACTGACAGCTGTTCACTGTGAGTAGTGTTTTCTCTTTTCTCTGCAATAGAGCAACCATGGATTTAATAAATTTAAGCAAGGACAAGGGAGTGCAGTAGAATATTGTCAGTTTATGAAATTTTAGATGAAATATAATTTGACTGAATGTGTTCCAGATTCGACTTTTAGATATTTTGTGATTAGATAACATGAGTGTTAAAGCAACATACATATGATACATAATTATAGCTAGATAGATGGATATAGACATAAAGAAAGAGTCAACATTTCTGAAATGAATAAGAGCACATTACAACAGTACCTTTATTGGAAGAATGTTATTCAATTCACTATGGAAAATAGTATTATATTTTATGCCATATCATAGTTCAATCTCTTCAATGTAATGCTTAGTCTGAGCTCTATTCCATGTAATGATGGACTTTAATGTAAACATAATAATGTCCTTAAAACAGAAACATCATTAATTCATACTTCACTAAAACATTTTGACTGAATTTTAGAGACTGTCACAAATCATGTCTCTAACAAGCTCTTGGATGCATGCCTAAGTGTACTAACTGTACTACCAATGAAATGGAGGGGAAAAAGTGCAACTGATATTATGAGGTATCTTTTCAGTGTCACAGGTGAAAAAAGTATTCAACTTATAATTAGTACCATTAATGGCATCAACTGCGGAAGAATCTAAATATTTGCAAATAGTACAATGGTGGCACACAGAGGTGTCACTCGATAGAGTTAGTCTGGTTTGAGTTTGTACAGGAGGAGTAAGCAATTAAGCATGATAAAGACAGCATACCGTAATCACTATAATATGAAACTGTGAAGCTGGGAAATGCATTGCTCTAATATAGGGTCAGAACATAAGAACCCCCAGTATTTTCTTAAAAGTTCAATAAACCCAGAGATCCCACAATTATATTCAAGAGTAATGCAGAAATCTGATTTACTACTACTTTATGGGGACGGGCAAACTTATTCCTCCTCAACAAAGTATCCTTTTCTAGATTACTTTCTTCAATTTGTGTTACAAAATGTTATACTAGTTGCAGTTAATGTTTTAATCCTTGCAGCTAGGTGAAAACTAAAAGCTCTCGGAAATGTTTATGGGAATGTAGGTTTTCTATAACTGAGGCCTTGATCTTATCATATGATTGATCTAGTTGTTGTTGTTGTATCTTTCGGCTTTTCCGGTTAGGGGTAGCCACAGCGGAACTCCAGTCCACTAATGATTGGCAGTAGATTTTTACATACCGAATTGCCAGCCCTGATGCACAACCTTCAACGAAGGTACGCCCATTCACACATGTCTCCACACAGAAGACGCTTTAGCTGAGAATCGAACAGGACAACGTCTTACTGTGAGGTGACAACGCTACCGCAGCACCACCACCACAGCACCATATGATTGATCTAGTATAGTATCCAAATAATCTACTTTGCCAGTTCATGATGGTTGACTTCAATATTCAAAAAATTCCAAAAATGGGTTCCATAGCCCCTGAAAACAAATAAAATCATCACTGTAATAGCTGTAGAAAATGCCATGTCCCCTCTCCCCAAAAAATAATTCTCATAAACATATGTTTATTTGAAGTCCTTCATGAATACACTGACACAGTAGGGCAGAAAAGCAACACCAATATCCATACATTTTGTTTGAATTTAAAGCTGCCCGTAAAATAGTAAACAAAATCCTGATTACCTTTTTTAACTAGATCTTGAAAAAACAGTTGTTGATGTATGCCTCAGTTATTTCTCCAGAGATACAAGACCTAGGTAAAGTGAAATGAAGACATGAAGGTCCACTATGTCTAATATGACCCAAAAACAACCAGGTTCCCAAACCACACCTTCTCACTTTTGTAGTAAGTATTAAGTATCTCAAATGCAAGAGGGCAAATTACTAAATACTGGTTATAAAAACCTGTCCTTTTTCTTCAGATAATAGTGCAATCAATTAGCATTGGTTGTTATTGGTCTACCAGGTAGTAGTGACAACTTTTTATGATTCTTTTTGACAAACAGTAAAAGGCTGACATAATTGCGTTGTCATTGTAAAGTAATTTTACCTTGCTTAGCAGATGACAAGCTCAATTCTCTGCTTCTCCATTAATAAAGCTTGTAAGTTCATTTGAAATTACTGTAATGAATTATGGTGAGTAAACCAAGCAAAGAACTGACACAGTTAATGATTAAAAAACTCTCCAACAAATCTTGGCACTGCTAAAATATGACAAAGCAATCCATGGTTCATAGTTAATGGCTTAAGGCATCAGAGCAAGTTTGGTGCCAGTACCATTTGTATAGTTAGACTTTGCTGCTTAATGTAGTTTGATTTAAATATTTAGTCATCACATCCCTGGCATCATTAGTGTGGATAGTTTGAAAAATTATAGGGGAATGAGGTATGGGTGCTATAAACTTTTGGATAAGTGGAGCAGCATGGCATATTACCTGTTGGGGAGGTTAGCCATTACAAAATGATGGTCTTGTCATTAATCTTGTACTGTGGAATGCACAATATTCAAAATCAAACAAAAATAAGTTTTGAGCCACAGAAAGTTAATTCACATATAATAACATGCTGCAAAGGTATCAAAGATATAAGCTTCTGCATAAAAAGCTTAATCAGATGTAATGAGGCATATTAAAAGTCAAAATTTAAATATCTAATGCATGACATAAAATAACTACCCAGAGAAAACGTCTCACTAATATTAATTGCATTCAAATATTTTAAAAATGTGTAAAACTAAAAGGAAATGTAAATATGCACTTATAAAACTAGATAATCAATGATCAGTTTCTTAACGGGTGATATCTTATTGAATGCTAATACATAATAATTGTTTGCATTTTTAACCTATTAGTTAGTCTTTAATATAGGTTTGCTACTCAGATTAGAGTTCAAACCAAGATGGCCATCTACTCTGAGTATTGTAATCCAGCACAGCTTCACAGTCTCAGTCTCTAATATAATCTTATCACCCCTCTTGGTCAAAACTATTTTCTGAAGTACTCTAAATAAAAAAGTATGTTCATATTCATTGTCAAAACTATTTTCAGGTACTCTAAATAAAAATGTATGTTCACATTCATTACAATATTTAGCCATGACATTTGTTAAAAAAGTAACTGCAATATATTTGAATAATGCACTGATATCCTGTCTTTTAGGGATTAATTAGGTTTGCCAACATAAAATACCACACATTTCATGCAAGTTGCCAGATATATGATATACTAACTTTTTGGATGCGTACATGAAAAAACTTATAAGACAAAACAATTTCTCACTTATAAAATGTATAAAATTACTATCAGTAAGGATGCGTTTGCATTACTGACAAGCATAGCACAGATGTACATTGCCGCTGCATTGAAATCTTTTCTGAGATGTAAGCTTATTCTTTATAGCACAACTGTTGCTTAACATTCTTGGTTAGTTGGTCATTCTTTTATATGGAGTTATATAACAGAGACACACCATCACTTTCTCATATCTACTTTACGTAACAGTATTTCATGCATTTTCTAACCTGTTTTCTGAAAAAAAATGGTGCAACTAATGTCTGTCTCTGAGAATCTTTTCTGTCTTCCAATGACCTACTGGCAAAACCCTGAAAGATTTCTGTAACAGGATTATGTGATGGGGAGGTTGACTATGATTTAATAGAAGGACGCTGGTAAGGAAACAAGATGGATGACAGATGTTACAAATATTAGATGGCATGTAATAGTGATTCAGATAGCTTAAATGGCAAGAACTAGGAAAATCCCTGGTTTGGGGTAGATGAGGTAGGAGCATAACAGGTGAAGGGGAGATGGAAAGGAATGAGATACACCGGAGAGTTATATAGAAGGCCTTGGGTCATTGTTCACACATCGAATGATAAACTCCCCAAATGGCTATCCATCAAACACAATACATCGAAGTGCATTTTACCAGACATGCACATCATCAAAGTTGTAACACAGGGAATTTTGTTAGTCAGACAACACTCCAACCATCAGCCAAACTGTAGCACTTAAAACCCACAGAGGTGGGGGCTATGCCCCTCCACACCCCTCTAACAATATATACCAACTCCAAGATCACACTGCAGCGGGTAAAAGGATAAAGTTCCTTATGCTGACCCACTGAAGAAATTACGTGTTACAACTTTGATGACATGCATGTTCACTGAAACGTACTTAAATGTATTGTGTTCAATAGATAGCCGTTCGGGGATTTTATCATTTGATGTCTGAACATAGACCCGAAGGAGTTAGTGGATGACTAAGGGGTTCAAAAGAAATATGGGCTTATAGGCCTGTAGGAAGAAACTGGGAATTTGTGAAGCAGCTTGAGCAGAAGTTTCAATTGGGGTGCCTTAGGTGGTGGGTAACTGGCAGGCAACAGTAACGAGTTTGTTTGATGAGTTCAAAGGGTGGGGTTTGTAAGTCAAAAGTTTTGTTAACCTCGTGAAAGAATTCCATCAATAAATAACAGTTAAATTGCAGACAGGTGAAAAGTATTTTGAAAGGAGAGAAGCTGAAGTCTTGGTAACGACATGAGCTATTGACATTACTGCACTGATGGCATGAGAGGGACTGCCAGAAGGATTTTTTTTGCTAGTGTGAATGTACAAAGATGGACTCACAGGAGATGAAAAATGTTCAAGAAATGGTCAATGAGATGCAGATAATTTACATGCGATCTGAAAATGAAAGCATTTGGACAAGAAGGTTATTTATCAGATTGTAATATCCAACTCCTTGAAGCTGTATTTTTTAAGCAATTAGCGAAGAAATGGAGTGTCCATTTCAGAAGTACAGTGTTGCAATGTTTCTAGTTAGAACAAGGTGAAACTCAGCAGAGCAAAGAATGAAAATATAAACAGATTTAGTTAGGGCTAGCCACCTGGTGGTGTAAACCTTGGCTCTAGATGATTGTCACTGGTGAAGTGACACCTCGACCCCATGTGCAAAAGTGGGAAGAAAGGTCTGTGGATGGATAGCAAGATGAATTAGATAGACTAAAGGAAAATAGTTAAAACAGAATGTGACAACGGTGCTGGGGAAACACGTAGATGATTCTGTGTAGATGAAATATGGAAAAAGGTCCTTTTTGAAAAGGCTCTGAGGAGGAGTAAGGGAGCGAGAGAGAGGATAATCATTTAGGGTGAAAAGGAGATAGTCTACATATGTGCTCCTTCATAAAGATGAAATATTGTGTAAAATGTTGTGCATAATTTATGCTATAAAGTGTAAATAAGCCAATGAGTATCATGATTGCTATGACTTGGTAACACTGCGGAGACTCAGTTAGTGCTGGGTTTTATCCTAACTGTACTTTTTCTTCAATGATACACGAGTAATATATATTGTTGTATTCTCTCACATTTTATTTGTTGTATTGTTGAATTATTATAGCAATAACATGTGAAAAATAAAAATGCAGCAGGCTGAGTCATCACAAATGGCCATATCACTGTAATAATACAAGAAGATAAAACGATCAGAAGCATATACTTTGGCAGCCATGGGTTTAGTACATATAAGTCCAAGGATGTAAAAGAGGACTTACCTCCCTGCAAAAATGGTTATTTCTGTTGTTACAAGTGGGTATCAGGGAAGGATTTTTGTTAGTCACATGTGTTAAAGCAATGGCTTTATGAGTGATAGTGCGCCAATTGCCCATAAAAGTATGGTATACGCATGACTGCTGCAGTCTGTATGACTAGGATCAGTATATCACAGCACAACCAACACCATAACCAAGAATTAATGATATTATACAATGGTCTGGCTGCTGTGAATATTTTTCTTTTTTTTATTTTGGTAAAAAGTTTTCTTATATACTTTTATTGGCTTACATTCTAATTAAGACAATGCACATAGTCAAAGTTTACATGTTTAGGATTAGGTATATGCTTATTACAGCAAATGGAGCATTTGTTCTACCACGTGCATTTATGCTTGTAATACAATGTGAGTGAATCTTTCATTAGATTCACTTACAGTGCTATCTGTTTGATGCACTGTGAGTGTTCTGTGTGAGATTGCGCACAGTAGGTTATGGGAGTTTGCCTTTTTCCCCACTGTTGTGCAATCTTGTACTTGGTATATTAAAGTACTGGGGCTGTGGAAGGTGCAGGGCACACTGTTTGATATATATGTATATATATATATATATATATATATATATATATATATATATATATATATATATATATATATATATATATATATACATATATATATATATATATATATGTGTGTGTGTGTGTGTGTGTGTGTGTGTGTGTGTGTGTGTGTGTGTGTGTGTGGGTGTGTGTGTGTACATGGATCTAGGACTATCTACCGAGCGCCCATAACACCTAAACCAAAATGGCCGAACATACTTTAACGAACGAGCTTTCACTGAAAAAGCACTTTCGCTAAAGTGTACAAAAAAAATAAAGAACTCACGTTTACGCAGGGGCAAACCCCCCTGTAACTCGCATGTGGGGGGGGTTGTGCCCCCCACACCCACCCTACTTTTATATTCTCACTTCGAGATCGCACTACAATGGGGAAAAGGGAATATTCTCTTATCCTCACTGTGCTGCGATCTCACCAACATCCATTTCCCCACATTTTTCCCTTTGTTTAGCACACTGTCACAAAAGTGCTTTTTTGATATAAAGCACTTTCCATGAAAATGTGCTTGGTCATTTCACTTTCAGTGAAACAGTCTTTTGGTAGACAGTACAGATCCCATGTACATACATTTTTTTTCAGTTAACTTTTTGATTCTTATTAGATGTATTGGTTTAACTATATTGAAAATTTGACTTAACAAGACAAAGTTACTCGAGATATTACATGTCTAACTCACATAATACTGAGATATAAAAGCTCCTACTGCTGGCAGAAGCCCCTTGTGATTCAGAGACAGGCCCAATGCAGTGATTCTATAGAGTCTGTAGATTCACCATTGTAGGCCATCTGCTCAGCTGAGCTATATGCTAAAGAGGCAATCTCAGGGAGCAGCCTATGCTAATTAGCCATGTTGTCTTCTCCAGAAATGCCTTTAGTAAGGCATTTATGCAGTTGAGCATATTTTTATTTCTGACTAGCTCCAACACAGTGATCCAACACTGAAAACTACCCATTTGTCTGTTATGGTCTAGCTGTGTATGACAACTCACCATCCTGCTACTTGTATTGCTTTATTTTCATCATGACAATTATTGCCCTCTAAAAGTACAAAACAAGCTCTGTCATTGTTGTGGGCACCTCTCAGGGACTTTCAGCCATGTAAAATAGAGGACAAAATTATTCTTGCTCCATAGGTTCAGGGTATCATATAGCAGCATGGTGGGTCACACATGTTGAATGCATTTTGTCAGGCGACCACATTCACAGCCTTCTGCTGAGATTTGCACAACACTTCTATGTCATCCCCAACAATGCCCAATACAGGTGATGTGGCTAAATAATGTCCAGTCTATCACTGCACAAGACCGTTAGCTGAAAAGGGCATGGCGTGAGTACAGCAAATACTCAACAAGCAGCAAAATTCACATATCAGGCAATGCAAGCATCGTCTCTTACAACATGTACAGTGCAGCTGCTCTCTTCACTGCCTAAATGATTAAAGGCTCAACTCACACTCAGCAACACCGGTAATACAATATACTACATGATAAGTGGTATAGCAACCACAGCCATGAAACAGTGCCAGCTATAAATACATACAGTGATTCTTATATGAAGCTATGAAATCTGTACAGGTTAGTACACAATATTCACCCTGATATCAAGCATACGGGAGTAAACAAATTGTCCAACAGTGAATCATGATCCAGGGTCAAGGTACAAGGACGCATCATACATATCTGCATACCACTCTTCAAGAAGGACACATTCTTTTATCAGACCAAGAAACGTGAGTTATAACACATATCAATGGGAAACTATATATGTCATAGCCATGCACAATGGTAGAGACAACCTAAGAATAACTGTCTGTGTCTTCTGTAATATGATGCCATACAGTACCCCTGTGGGCATATAAAAGATAGTGCTAGAGAATATACATAGCCCACAGACTCAGTGTGCCACTCAACCACAGCCAATAAGGCAAAACAACGTACCCAACACACTAGTCATAGGTGACTCTATAGTCAGGCACACTGATGTCCCACTCACCAGGCTAAACAAGAAGAAGGTTACTGTCAGCTGCATGTCGGGTACCAGGATCCGCAACATAACCCATGCACTCAGGTCACTCCACAACAAGTACAAATATGACTCTGTCATTGTCCATGTTGGTGTGAATGACCTGAGACGTACCTCCATGGACTACATGAAAAGAGACATGGAAGAGCTCTCAGATCTTGTAGCCCAGGCAGGTATGACCCTACCCCTGAGTAGAATTCTGCCATCGCCCAGAATGATACCGCAGTACAAGGACAAAATCATTGACTTCAACAATTGGCTAAGCTTCTGGTGTCATTCTAAGGGGATCCAGTATCTGTCTGCTTGGGATGACATGGTCGACAGACCACGATGCTTTTCCAGAGATGGCCTGCACCTGTCACCCCTGGGATTCCGGATACTGGCTAAGGCTCTTGCCACCCCTATAGTGCCTTTTTTAGGCAAGGTTCAAATGACAAATTCACCACCATAACAGGAACAGGCAAGCAAAAACTGAGGGTAATGCTACTCAATGCTACAAGTCTAAATCTCAAAATGCACTCACTCGAGGCACTTCTTAAAATGGAGGACACCGATATCTGTGCAGTGACTGAGACCTGGTTCAAGGCTCCAGAGAGCACCCCTGCACTACCAGGCTATAACTCGTACCACACTTTTCGGCCATGTAACCTGGACCGAAACACCAAAGGCGGAGGTATGTCCATATTCATTAAGGATATCCACACCTCCAGGCTAGTTTCTCAGCATAATACATCTGAGGTTATCCAAGTGCAACTAACTCTGGGCAAAACTGCAGTCCAAATTGTAGCTTGCTACAGATCCCCCACCATGCCCCAGGATTCCCACTCCTCTTTTCTTGATGTACTGGAAAATATTTGGGTTCAACCAGACACCCTAATAATGGGTGACTTCAACTACCCCACCATTTACTGGGAAAACTACTTGTGTACCAACTCCTTAGCTCAACGCTTTCTGGAATTCATAAACTCCAATGCCCTGGATCAACTTATCCACACCCCCCCATCAGGGCAACAATATCCTAGTCCTAGTCATTACCAACATGAGTGACCCGTGTTCCACACCTGAAGTCAACTCCTCATTGGTCCGATCCGACCATAAGCTAATCACCCTTGATATCCACATCCCACCCCCACCCCCTATTAAGGAAACCATGGTAAAAAAATTCTCCAAAGCCAACTTCATGCTTCTTAAGACAGAAGTGGTGAACTTCATGACACCTATGCAGATGGACAATTCAGTTACAACTGCTGAATCCTACACAAATGCACTCTATAAGCACTTACACGAGTGCATGGATCGTGCTATCCCAAACAGAACCAAGATGCTATCCTCCAAAAAAAGGAAGCCAATCTGGTGGTCCCCTGCCATAATCAAACTGTGCAACAGAAGGAAGAAACTGTTGCAAAAGAGAGTAAAATCCCATGAGTGGAGCAGCTCCCTGATCAGCTTCAGTAAGAATCTGAGATCCCTTATAAGATCCTCCAAAGCTAGCTATGAAAACAAAATCACCACTAATTCTAAGGAGAACCACAAAGCATTCTATGGCTATGTCAAGAATCTTGATGGCAACACCCAGATCTGCTCTGAGTTACAGCACAACGGCATGAAAATTACTGAACCAACTGATATTGCCAACATTCTGGCAGATAGGTTCAGTGCTAAATTTACCCCCCCACACCTCCTAAAGGGCCCATATCTATACAGGAAGAATGCAGAGTCCCTGTAATCATAACTATGCAGGTAAAAGCTGCACTCTCTAAAGCCAAAAACACAGCATCCATGGGATCGGACAACATCCCAGGCTGCGTTTTACACGAACTTCAGAACAAACTGGCTCCCCACCTAATCACCATGTTCAATAATAGCCTCACATCAGGCTTTATGCCCATTGAATGGTGCAAAGCAACAGTTATCCCACTCCACAAAGGGGGAGCCACCACTGATCCCGGGAACTATCACCCTATTAGCCTGACGAGCCTGGTCTGCAAGGCCATGGAATGTATCTCATGGAACTCATAAACAACAACATTGGTAACCTCCAAACTCTGGATCCCACCCAGTTCGGGTTTGTGAAAGGCAGATGATGCCTTTCTGAACCTGATCGACTTCTTTGAGGCAGTCACCAAAGCCATAGATGAGGGTAAGGTGGTTCACACAGCCTATCTTGACCTCGCCAAGGCTTTCGACACCATCCCCCATTCCGGAATTATAGCTAAACTCACTAAACTAGGTATAAATCCCTACATCACAAGATGGGTTGCCAACTGGCTCACTGACAGAACCCACACTGTAAAAGTTGCAGACTCCAAATCTGACCTCAAACCAGTGACAAGTGGAGTACCACAGGGTTCAGTCCTATGACCTCTCCTGTTTGGTATCTACGTCTCTAAAGTACAGGCTAACACAGAAGGCCTCTGGCTAATGAAGTTCACAGATGACTGCAAACTAGGAGCCATAGTCAAATCCCCAAATGATGTGGACATCCTACAGAAGGGCCTCGCTGAGACAGATGCCTGGTGTCAGAGCCATGGCCTCAAGCTCAATGCCAAAAAGTGCAGTGTCATCCCCTTTGGCAAAAACTCTGTACCCATGAACTACCATATAGGCAGAAATCTACTTAACACCAAATGTGTGATAAGAAACCTTGGGACCCAGGTGGACAATAGTCTCTCCTTTGATAGTCACATCACCACAGTAGTGAGGAAGTCCATAAAAGGGTTCTCATTCAGAAAAAAAGAGGTCATTGTTCCCCTCTACTTGACACTCATTAGACCCATTATAGAGTACAACGCTCCTTTTGGAATGTACCTCACAAGACATCTGCAGCAGCTGGAAAGGCCACAGAAGTACCTCACAAAGAGGATTACTGGTCTCAAACAAATGCCCTACACTGACCGTCTCAAAAAACTCCAGCTTTACTCCATAGCATATCGCCTACTCCGAGGTAATCTCTGTCTAACATATAAAACTATATCAAACTCAGAGCTGTTGGACATGCTACACCTAAAGAAATCCCAATCCCTCCAAGCTACATGCTCTAGGGACCTACACCTTGTCACCACAATAAACAGGACATGCTGGAGGGATAGTTTCCTGTCCCAGAGACTTCCCATACTCTAGAACAGGCTACCCATCTATGTCAAGTAAAGTTCTTTATTAGCACTCTTCAAGAAAAATCTTGATGAGTGGATGGGAAATAGAAAATGCACTCCGGGGATCACTTCTGTGTCTCTGCTCGACAGTGGCACAGGAAAATAACTTTCTTGGGTGGCATAAGCCTGGGAACCTTGTTGGCTAGGCTTATGTAGGCCCTTGGGCTGATAGCCTAGTACCTACTTATGAACCTATAGAGTTATTCATAGTGGAGGCACCATAAAATAGTAATTCCTAGGGCAATGAAAACTTGAATATACTATGTGTTGCTTAATAGGTATGCTGTCGTAATACTGTTTTTGGTCATCCCTGCAGAAGCATGCCCTGCATAGCCTAGAAAAGCTGATACAACAAATTTAAGGTCAGCACAAAGTCATAATCTTCAGTACTGATGTGATACATCAAATCGGTGGAAGTTCTTTGCCTATGCCTGCAGTTCTGCCATTCAGTGTAACCCTCTTGTACTCATACATACATGTTCTTGATCACATCCGTTGACTTAATGACATCACAGAGGAGAGCATACAGGTGCTGAATAATATACATATGTGAGAAGTAATAGTAGTGGTCATGCACACATCTCATAGACTGTCACATTACATATGCTCTCTCAGATTTCGATAAGACACATACATTCCAGTGGCCATGCATACGTGCACATTCTTTCCAAAAGAAGAAGACTCACTGAGTAATGAGTTTGCCCTTTGTGTGCAGCTAGCATCCTGCATTTGCACCTGTTCCTATGTCCTTACTCCCTTCTCCACTCGTCTTATGCCTTCTTAAATGTATCAGATATATTACAGTCCGGCATCCCCTCTGGCAGTTCTTTCATTAGGTCCACAGCCTTTTCTGTAATACTCAAGTGTTATAAGTCCAGGTTGAAAGTTTTACCCTCCATTTGTAACTGATACGCCGTTTGTCCCCAGTCCATTTTCTCAAAGTTAATTCCACCACAGCCCCTTATCATGAGTTCTAGCACCCAGATCATGTTCTTCCCCATCTTTCAATGTTTCCAGTGCAGAGTCCCCTATTATTTATCCTTCCTTCACAGTATAGCCCACCAATCCCCATGATCACCATGAACATCACATTCTGTACTCTGTTGGGAATTTCAGTGTCTCTTTATCTATAAGGCTTAAACTCAATCGGTATACTGCTTCACCCAGACCAGTAACTGGTAGAGTGGGAGAATTACTTTGTCATCCCTACGTTCTACATCATCTTATTAAGTCTTGGATGCTGTCTTTTTGGTACTTGCCTTCTTTGTGATGTTATCACCATAACAGGGTTAGTAAGTTAATATTGTGTGCTTTTTACTTCTTGAGCAATACCGTTTCTGAACTGGACTTCTGTCCAAGTTATTACATCACATGTGTAGCAGTTTGCATTTACCTGCATGCTGAATGAATCTGCTTGTAAATCCATCTGTTTAATCTTTTCAGACCACTTCCTAGGATCACACCTCTGTCTACTACAATGACCCCAAGCACTGTATCATTTGCAAAACAAAAAAAGTGACTCTGCTCTTTCTGCCATCAGATATTCCAAGTCAAACACATTGAAGATCACCTTAACCAGGACTGTGATCTAAGGCATATCATGAGTCATCATCATGTCCAGTTTGCTATCTCCCTTGCCATTCTTTCATTCACACAACTTATACCAGTTGCTCCATTTTTTTTGTTTTTTCCTACTACCAGCTATGTGAGCTACACCTGCCTCATTTATGTGTCAAGATTATTTCTGAAGACAACAAATGACAAATTTAATTTTTAGCATAACAGGGCTATTACTCCCCCAAGCATGGTGGACACTGCATATCACATCTGTTCTACTTTTTCCTATTATTAATATTTACTTTCAGAATAAGGATATCCATCCTAGTCTTTGCTTCTCTATTTGTGAACTTTAGACACAGAGTTTTAGAGAACACATGTTCTTGCAAGACCTTGAAGGCAAGATAGTGGTCACTACTTAGAATTCTGTAGTCTACAGTGTAAAATGAATACTTATAAAAATTCTTGTGGTTTGGAAATCATGCTGTTGTTAATTGATAATATTCTTTCCTTCGAGTTTCCTAATGTAGTTAAAGAATACCTCAGTTTTGATCCTGGATTTTTATTCTAGCATGATTTCATAGTTTGAGCTATATACGTTGATCATTTTGAATACCTTTTTATTTTGTTTAATCTAGACTCACTATGGTGGCTAGAATTCTTTATTAATGAGAGATAGTAGCTTTTTCTCCATTATAAATTTATTGAGTTCATTGTTCACCAAAAAGATTTAGCTTTACATTTCTTGTGTAATTGCACCATTCTGGGATATGTTTTTGAATGCAATAGTTAATGATATCATAAATGTTAGTGGCACCATCTTATGCATTTGTGTTAAGGGGAGTCATTTTGTTGTGGTAAGGACCTTATTTAGTGTAAAATACTTCCTACATGGAAAATCTGGGAAGATTAATTTATTTTTGGATTTACTGATTCCATTTCTTAAATGAAAGTTAACTAGAGTAACTATTGGAAAAGAAGTGAAAAAAACCACATTTGCTAAAACTACACTGAAGTTGTTGCTACTCCATGCAGGGTACTTTACTACTGGTCCTAGATAATTTCTATTGATAAAGTCCATTATGAACTGGACATATGTACCTGTGGTGCGGTAATTTGTCCACTCAAGTACTAAACCTGCAGATATGCATTCTAAAGTTTCCATAGTTTTCCCTGCATATAACTCATTTTCAGCTTTGATCT
Organism: Protopterus annectens; assembly: GCF_019279795.1. Taxonomy (NCBI): domain Eukaryota; kingdom Metazoa; phylum Chordata; order Ceratodontiformes; family Protopteridae; genus Protopterus; species Protopterus annectens. The sequence continues at coordinate 710,402,840 of NC_056735.1, forward strand.
ACTTGGGATACCAAACTTTCACCAATTCTATGCCAATGCAATAGTCTATCGCAGCCATAAATACACCCTAAGGGTTTACAGAGCATCATACCATTAACAATGCCCTTGTGATCCACAATTCCATGTTATATAGAACAGTTATTCATCTAAGATTTGTAATGGGAAAAAATAAATGTATTTATTTATTGACATTTGATTACTGGGAAATTCTGACTGGACAGAAGCCCATTTTCAGCAGAGGCCCTGGCAGAAAAGCTCCAAATTATTACAAAACATTTTAAAAACAATAATTTTACAATCTTCAAAAATAAAAACATCTACAGTTTAAATAATTATAACAAATTAGTGATAACTATAAAAACATTGGTTAAAATAAATACAAGTTATATGACAATCATTTAATATTTATAGAAATTTTAGACAGTTTATAGAAAAAATAAAGGTAAGTTAGTCTAATACAAATAGGAATTGCAATATGAAGTGAGGGAAAAACAAGCTTATGTTATATTTAGAAAGAAAGTCAGGGAAGAGAATCTGATAGAAGTAAAGAAGTAAGTGAAGAAGGGAGAATAAGGAGGTATAAGGAATGAAAACGTAACTATTCACATTTAAGGATATAGTTTATCCTGGCTTTGAGCAAGAACAAAGCCAAATTTTAGCTAGCAAGTCTTTTAGAATGGTTTTGAAAGAGGTACAAGTACAGGCAGTGCCCAGCAGATTTGATAGGTTTTAGACAGGAGTTTTTGGTCAATGCATCACAATGACCGACTGGGAAGTTAATTGTGTAGAATGTTTTTTAGTGCTGGACAGGCAGATGGATGATAGATAATTTTATAGGTGATAAGGAGCTCAGTATATGCATATGTTAGTTGATGAGGCAGTTCTAACCAATTGGGCTTTTTAGCGCTATACAGTGCTGGGTTCTAAAAGGAGCATTTTCTGCACATTTAGCAACTTTGTTATACCATTGTTATAGCATTGTAGCATTGTTCAAGTTTTAATTTTTGTGAAGCCTGGAGGTTAGTAAGGATGGATGTGCCATAAAGAAGTGTAGTGAGGAGATATGCAGTGCAAGTGTAGTTTTAGTTGTGTCACTGAGAATTTTTTTGGCTCTGTAAAGTATCCCTAGTTTTTGATGAGTTTTTCTTATGCAATTTTGTATATGCAGGTCAAATGTAAGATTATTATCCACTATCACTCCTAATATGAGTTGTTTATCTGTTCCTTAAAAATGCAGTAAGAAAACTTCATTAAAAATGCAGGATCATAGTAAGAAGTTTGAGCTAGAACAGATTTAGATGCACCACCCTACATGAGATAATCCTTACATGGTGGCTTCTAAAGATATATCAGCCACTAATGAAAACACTCACAGAAAGAGATGTGTGAGTGAGTCCATCCATCTTTGTGACCAATGGGTTGCATCTCTTTTCCAGGTAACTTTGTTTACTGATTGACATATTTGCCGCCACTATTCAGTCTTTTGCAGACAAAATTTAAATCATTGTATTTGTAAGATAATTAAAACAACTAAGGTGAAGGTCACACTCTGAATGGATTGTAGAGTTTGAATATCACCAACCGGGTTTTCTGTGAAAAGAAAGAAATCATAAAATAACATAAGTTTAACTGATATTGCTCTACAAGTCCAATTCTCACTTCTATTGTGATTAAGAAGCCACCATGCAAAGAGTCCAGCTTCTGGTAAAAACAGGCCGGTAGAGACAAGACAACCTCAGTGGGCTCTTCAGAATAGCTGAAAAGAAAATAGATGTTAACAGTCATGATAACATACGCTGTTGGATTATTGTGTAAAACTTTAGAAGCCTTAGTGAAACTTTCAAGAATGATAAATCAGGTCATATCCCACAAACCAAGTATTTTTTTTCAAAGTTTACACTGCCACATGTGGGCTTTAGAAGAGCTGGGTTTCCTGCATTAATGTAACAAGTGTGGTTGTATGGTCTGTACCGGATCTCCCAGAAACAATGCCTACTTGCATAGGGTCAATTAACTGAGTGGGGAAAGGATGGAGTTTGCTTGCAAGGATTTTTGCATAGGTTTTAATCTCCACACTAATGAGGGATATTGATCAGAAATTTCCACTATATTTCAATCTTTTAGCAGTAACCGTAATCAACCAAGTTCTGAAAAATAAACAAACTTCACCTGTGTTCTGAATGTGATCACAATGTACAGCCAGACCATGAAGGAGGTCACTGAGAGCTCCAGGACCACTTCTTCCTGGGACTTTACCTGCCAGGTTCTTTTTAACTGTTCATACAGTCTTTTTTACAGCATTAGAGTCTTATAATTTATGCTTTTGCTCCTGTTTGGGGATTTAACTGTGGGATATAATCCCATTAAAAAGACTGTTTTGAGATACAGCTCACTACTCACCTACAGGAACCTGCTCATTATGTAGTTGCCTATAAAAGTTACAAAACAATCTTTGTTAATTTTGTCTGGCTCAGCTATTCTTTAACCACCCTATTTTCCCATTATGCTGACAATAAGAGGGTCAGATCACCTCTGTTCAACCTATGAATGAATTCCTTTCCAACAACTGTGACTGGCTTTCTGCACTCTGGAGATGGAGTTGTGTTCAGTTATGGAGAAGTAAACCTAACTCTTCCTTTACTAATCTCTATGCCACCAATACCCACAAGTTTTTACATTTTACACGAGTACATATTTGAAAGCCTGCTGCTCTGCCCTCTTAATTTCAATATCTTACTTTGATAGCACTAAAGCTTTAGCTGCTGTACAACAATACAACAACTAGTACATCCAAACGTAATGGCTATCCTTCCACAGAGGAGGAGGCATGCTTCCCATGGAATCATACCTCTCAACCTCTTAGAGAAAGAAATCTGGACAAAGCCATAAATAATGGGGGACAAAGGACCACAAATAGGGACACTTTTTAAGTATTTTAAGCTTAGACAATTTCCCTTTTGGTGCTTGAAGTAACATTTCCTGATTGGTCTTACCTATCCCATGGCTGTTAATTGTGAGAATAAATGTGATAATGCTATAGATAAATTGAGGAGACCCATGTAAGGGATGCAGCATTTAGGAACTGCCTCTATCCATTAGTGGCACGAGGGGCAATCCTGGAGTACATTTTCTATTACCCATCCTTAGATCCAAGTTGCATTTGAATATGCACAGGGTTAAGTTTTGTTTTACTTGAATGGATAGTCTGTTCTGGAACAGTGGTGGCCTCTGTGATATATATCCATCTCTCCACAACATTCAATTTAAATACCTGGACTGAATATTTCTGATGCCATTTGACTTGCTGATGTTCAGTAGGTCCATCTGTATTAGGTCAGAGGACGCCTTGTATGCCAGACATGTCAGCTCTAAGCACTCTGTAGGATAATAAGTAGAGTGATAAATCTTTGAGGTGGTCCATGCAAGACCTATTATTTAAGACGTGTATCCATTTAGCAAGGTATTTCTGTGGGTATTCCAATTGTTGCATGGGTCTGGACAGATACATGCCAAAGTGGGCATTATACAAAATGATTGCCCTAATAAGGGCTTTGTAAAAGGGGGCAATAACATCTCTAGATCTAGTTACAATCAATTTGTTTATAAGCTGTGCAATATAGAAAGATTTTCTTATGACTCTGGGCACATATTGGTTAAAGGTTTTCAGTGTACCCACAAGTTCCCAAATGCCAAACAACTAGGTCAGTTCTAAGGGGGCATTGTCAATTTGGCAGTTACCTGGAGTAGATGACTTTCCAAAGGATATGATAATGTATTTCTTAGAGTTTAGTTTCAATTCATGATTCTGGCACCAGTTCTTGTTTGGGACAAACTTTCCTGCATGATGGTTGTCATTTGGGGATTCAATAACGGCTCCTAGCTTGTAGCCATCTCAAACTTAGTTGGCCAAAGCCCTTTGGCATTTCCTTTTGCTTTTGAGATGTATATGCCAAACAGAAAAAGTCTCAGCACCGAACCCTGGGGGACTCCATTTGTGACTGGTCTCTTCCCCTAGTTTGATCTCCTGCATCCTGTGAACAAGCATACATGTATGCATTCTTTGATTCATCCTCCTGATTGCATTAACCTGATTGTATTAAATTATATTCCTTGTGTAATACAGCACCACTTGTTAAAAATGTGTTTTAAATTTGTAGTTTGGAACAGTCTTCTAGTAAGCAATGAAACAAAACGTATGAACCAATAATGACAAAACTACCCATTTCAGAAAATTTCAACCATAAAAGGCCACAAATATCAATAAATATGCAAAATCTCTGCAGAAGTAAGTCATCAAAATAAATGCATAGTAAAGGGATATGTAACTAATGAAGAGGTTGCTGCTAGCAAACAATTTTATATTTCATTGTTTCATCTACAAATAAAGTGCCTGTTGCCTTTGAAGAATAAATTGCCTATGCTACATTAAAAAAAAATGATAAGCTAATAATTTTGCAATGGGGAATGGATGACAAACTGATAACAGAAACATAGCTACTAGGTAACTCCTCTAAAGGAGGACATTCATAGGACTGCAGCATCCACTCCCTTTAAAGTACAATGCAGTACAGTATCAGTGACCCATCTGCATACTGTGGGAGTAGACCCCACAGCCTTCTGTATCAAAAGCAAGTATACTACCTGTTGTGCTACTAACAATGCAAATAATTTAGCATAAGTAGCACTAAACTTCTCTTCCCCTGAAGCTCTCAGCTCCTTGTAAAATCCACTTGATACTCAACTAAATCTCTCAACTTTGCAGCACAAGAAATCTGGAAAAAGCCAACATTTATTTGGGGGGGGGGGGCAAAGGCCCAAAACCAGGGACACATTTTAAACATTGCTTGTATAATCTTAGAAAGTTGCTAAAATAAAGTGTTATGTGTTACCATGCATTTCTTGAAAGATAGGAAGACTGAAACTTAAAGGGCTATCATTCTTAATTCAGTTCTCACTGACTTGCCAGAAAACCACAAATTTTAAGAGGAACAGACCAAAAGTAAGAGACACATATTCTATGAAAATCTGGACAGTTGAGAGCTATGGACTCAACTCCCTGCATCACAAGTGGTGGTATGGGTAGAGAATTCAGGCTCTTGTTTGACCTAAGTAACACTAACCACCAGGACCAGGTATACCTAACTGGGGCATTTTACACACACACACACACACACACACACACACACACACACACACACACACACACACACACACACACACACACACACACACACACACACACACACACACACACACACACACACACACACACACACACACACGGGAGCAGCATAGCTCCTGCAAATAAAAATAACAAAACTCTCCTTACTGGCATGACTCTGGCTCTGGCAGTACCAACAGAACAGCGGCAGCATAACTCCTGTAACACAGATCAATAAGAAAACAAGAACTGCTAGTTTAGTTAAACTTCTGCATGCGAATCCATGTTAGCATGAAAACTCCACTTGAGTAAAAGTGGGGGGGGCTCCCCCTCCCCCTGGCTCTATGGTTCCGACACCCATGCTAATGAGTCTGCAGCTCATCAGAATCAAGGCACACTAGAGCTTGCCTAGGCAAATGCCATACTTTTTGCCTACCATTATTTCTTGCAAGACAGATAAACATTATGCTCCTGTTGGAAGGATTTCTTAGGAAAGTCTAGCCATCTTAAATTATCAATCAAACATTTGCTTTTTGAAGAAATTCTAATAGTTAACTCTGTTAAGCAAATGGTTTCACCATGTATAGTAGTCAAACAATTCAATCGCTGGAAAAAAAGGAGGACCAGAACTTGTAGACCACATGTGCCCTGGTCAAACATAGAACTCAAAATTAGAACTTAGTTACTCCAAGTGGGATTCAAAACCCATTGGTGTTTGAGAATAAGATTAAACTAGGCTCAGATATTTGCATATTTCTGATGGGTCTCTTTCTTGCCAACATTTTTTGGACCTTTTGAACTTTCAGATTAGATTCTCTGTTCTTAAAAATCATGGGTGGTGGCAGTTCAAGTTTCACCTCTTTTACAGCTTGGTCAAAGGTTTCCATGTCACCTGTGCTGACATGAACAAGTGTGTCAAATCTATAGATCAAAGGAATGGTAGGTTGTGCAGCTAGGGGTTTTCTTCGAAGAGAATAGGGGGTCAGTGCTGTCTGCATCCAAGGTGCAACTACTCTGGGACTCCATGGGCTTCATGTATAAATAATTTTTGTATGTAGAGCTTGCTACATATGTTCAGGGCTCTGTGATGCATTTGGATCTTTTGACCTGTCTTTAGGCAGCCTTAGCATTAGTTGAAGCAAGCGCTGACAGTTTTTTCCCCATCTGGGTTAGCAAACTTGCCTACAGAAATTGCTTGGCAGCCTCAAGAGTGTGGAACAAATTAATTTTTTTATGCCGTTTAATTAATAAAATTGACAGACAGTATAATAGAGAAAGACAGCACTTTTTTAACAAATCTGCCTGATAGTGGCATACGTCCTCCTTTCCTGGACATTTAAGATCATTTATAGCTTAGTTACTCCAAGTAGGGATTCAAAGCCCCTTGGTGTTGGAGAATAAGATTAAACTGAGCTCTGCTACATGTTTATTTCCGATGGGTCTCCTTCTTGCCAAAATTCTGGACTGTATTCATTGTCCTAGTGGACATGTGTTTTTGCTACTAATAAGTATTGCATTGCAATGGTAATGCCCCACCAAAAGGGTAGTCTTACAATTGACCTAAGTAATTATAGACCTATCAGTCTAACAATCCTCATTTGCAAAGCATTGAGACATATTATAAGTGTCATGATAAACTACAATATCAAGCCTATTATTATATTTGGCTCTCTATTACACTGTTGCAGACACAGGTTGTCGAATGCATCTTTGTCTAACTGAAAAGCACGAAAAGGCAAAATAGCAAAGCGGCTTTTCAGCGAATTCTTTCCCTTGGAAAGAATTTGTTTGGCCGCTTTCGCTACTTTGCCTTTTTGCCACTGTAGTGCGATCTTGGAGTTGGTATATTTAAGTAGAGGGGTGTGGGGGGCATCAGGGGGTGAAGCCCCCCACATTATGTAATGTTTTACAGTTGTTTCTTTTTTTGTCTCGGAACAGCAATTTTTTTCCCTTGGAAAAAATCGCTGTTCTGAGGTTTTGATGTTGTAAGCTTTCACTTACATGGGGTTGATTATGTGTTGTTCGCTCTTCTGAGCGTGCAATATCATAATATAGACTCATTATACTTGACCCCCAATAGTTTGGTTTTGTGAAGGGCAGGTTCTGTCTACTGAATCTGGTAAATTTCTTCAAAAGGGTTGCAAAGATGCTGGCCTTAGGGGTAAATATAGTGTATCTTGATCTGGCCAAGGTGTTATACTATTCCGAGTGCTGACATCATACAGAAGATAAATCTTTTAAAACTTGACCCATATGTAGCAAGATAAATGGCAAACCGGATGAAACAAAGAACTCATGTAGTTTGAGTTGCAGGCACCTCATCATAAAGAAAGGAAGTGACTAGTGATGTCTCTCTAGGCTTTGTGATGAGACTTCTCATTTTTAGCCTTTTTCTTAGATCTCTAAGCAGAGAGCTGGGACCTCTGGCTAACAAAGTTTGCAGATGACTGCAAACCGGGGATTGTTGTTAAGATATACTCTCACACCAAAATCAGAATAAACTCTCCGTAATAAACTCGATGTACTAAAAATGGGCTCAAACCAAATGCTAAAAAAAGTGTAGTATCATCACTTTTTTTCACTACCCCTCCCCTCATCAAACTATATAGACAGCAAAACACAACACTGCAAAATGAAAATGTGCTTAGGGATTAAATCACTTGGGTTGATACCTCCCTCTGTTTTGATGATCATGTGGCAACAGTCACTAGAAATCCTTTTATTTAGGACTGCTAATTAGCAAAGTAATATCATCAAGATTTAAAGAGGTAATCATTCTGTTATACTCAGCATTGATCATATCAGCTATTGACTACAATGCATATTTCAATATGCATGTCACTAAACATATCAAACAATTAGAAAGGCCACAAAAGTTTCCAATTAAATAAATCACAGGCCTAAAGTCCCTGAGTTATGAAGAGAAAACACTAATACTCACTAGTCACCTGGGTAGTTAATGATTTTAACAACACTTTTGTAGAGTAGTATACCTCTGAGAGAGATCATTTGAGTTAAACAAAACCACCAAATGTCTGGAGCTGTCCAATTAAATGTATATTCCTGGGTTTGGTCAGTTTTACTCTTAGATCAAGATGGTATCCCTTTATTCAGTGTCTTGTAAATTTTTGAGGGGTGAGCGCTTTCTCATTTTTAACATTTTCTTCTCAGATCTCTAAGCAAAGAGCCAGGACCTCACTTGTAATGCCTTTGGAGATCCTGTTGCTCTAGACCTCCTAAGTGGAATGACTCCCCAACACTAGCACTAAGTACCTAAATCTTCCCAAAGAGAAAAATAAAACATGATGGAAAAGCATGTTTATAACCCAACACTTCCATAACTTCTGAAATAAACTTCCTCAGTATGTTAAGCAGTACAATTTACAATCTTCCTTTAAACATAACTTTAATTTCCATGGTTTGCCTTTCAAACCAACAATCTAGAAATTATCACAGTGATGCCTGTTTTCAAGCTCTTCTAAGTTGTACACTCAGATACAAAAGCCTACTGGTGAGACTGGATATTTGCCTGGCATTCATGAATCTGGGTACCCTAAAAGTTTTGCATAGATTCTGTTAATGTTGTCTTAGTACCTATGTCTCAATTGCAGTTTTTTGCATATCACTAGATGTCTTAATTTCAGCAGCCAGTTGTACTGGGTAAGTCCACAGGCTGTGTGTGCTCTCAGCCAAGTGACACTTAATAGGATTCTCAGCCATGCCAATTCAAATTGCAGTCTTTTGGTGAACAGTTACCAATAAAAGAAAACACTAATACTCACTAGTCACCTGGGTAGTTAATGATTTTAACAACACTTTTGTAGAGTAGTATACCTCTGAGAGAGATCATTTGAGTTAAACAAAACCACCAAATGTCTGGAGCTGTCCAATTAAATGTATATTCCTGGGTTTGGTCAGTTTTACTCTTAGATCAAGATGGGTATCTGGTGAACTACCCTTGTTCAAAATTGTGGAGACATTCTAAGCTCTACTATCAGACCACAAAATATTAGTGCAGTTGTAGCTACTGTAGAGATGCAGGGCACAACAAAAGATACAGCTTCATAAAACTGCATATTGTACAATACCATGTTACCTAGTGTTTAATGGGCAGATAAATTTATGGTATCCACATTAAGTAAGACTTAGGAATAGTCAAGGTGAGTATAAACACAAAACAAATCCACCAGCAAAAAAAAAAAACAGGATGAATCCTAAGTCAGGCCAACTCAGTTTATTATATGAGTAAGTTTAGCTCTTTCATATCCACACAGCTATATTGCAACTGCTTTTTAGTTTATGGTGCCTTTTTTTACCTACAGGCAAATAGACCCAAAGAGGAACTGTCCCTCGCAAAGCGGGACAGGTGGTAACCTTATTAGAAAAGTAATTAGGACTATATGAAAACACTTGCAAGCAGCTGTGTTAATTAGAATATAATATAAGACAGAAAAATATTTAAATTTCTGGGTTTGCGATTCTACTTGTACATTAGGATGCTATGAATAGCACAAACCTAGTGAAAAAGGAAGAGAACTTCCATTCTCTCAAGTGACTTTGTACCCTGAGATAAAGTTGTTTCCTGAGAAATAAAAGAACATAAATAACTACTTACATATACATTGCTTACAAAATCAGATGGTTAATGAAAATAAAATTGCCTTCATAAGATACTCTGAATTCAGTTACAGCAGAGGCGCTCAAGCAAACAAAGTGATGGTTGCCTGTAAAATAACTACTTCTGTACTATAAAGTAGCAAAAATTAAATCTGAAGTTCTAAAAGCAATATAGTCAGACAGTACTGGCCATGAAAACAGACTCACTTATTCATTTTGAAATATATTTGTATCATGTGCTGCATCTATGATGAGCAAATTTATAAGATGAAAAGCAGAATCAATAAAACAATATAAAGGAAGAATGCAGTTCAAGCTGTGATGTGATATTCAGGCAGATCTCCAAGTCTTGTTATCGTGTTTGTAATAGTGATGTTCTCTCTAGTTTGCCACTGTTAGGTAGCTTGATCCCTTGCAGCTTCATGGTTGCTAGGAGACCTATATATGATAACTGAAGTGTGTACTCTCTTCTCATAATGGCAGGCTGAATGGCTTTTATATTAAATTTATTTAAAAAGGGTTACTGAAACCTGGAGATACTGCAGCTTTAATCTGACATCTATCTCTTTTATATTTAATTTTTTTACAGTTTTTGTTCTTTTCAAATCTATATTTTTTAGTCATCCTTCTTTGATGATATTCTCCACAGCTGAAAAGTTTTAAAAAAATGAAAACATCAGTAATATTTCAAAATCTTTTAAATAAATATTCTGTTTTGCCTTTATAGTAAAATATACTATGCAAAAGGTTTTATTAGACGGATTGCATTTCACTCCAGACCGCTTCCCCTCTATGGCAGTTAGTACATCAGTGGAGGATAGGGCTATGGAAAAGCTGTTTAAATTATCCATCTTCCTTTAATGTGAGCTATTCTAATTTCAGTTATGCTGGGTATTGTTGTGATATAAGATATTTTGTAACCATGGAAACTAAATCTGAAGAAAATAATAAAATGCTAAAAGCGTACTTGACATATTTAATCAGGTAGTTTAATATTTAAAATATTGGTAACTGTTTGCAGTAACAAGAAAATGCAGATGTTAATGCTAGAAATGTCACAGCAAGTTATAAAGATTTTGCAATACAAAATATTAAAAATGGAATAATATAATTCATGTTACCAGAAAATCAAACAATTAACTAAAAACAAAACTTTGAAATATCAAAAAGGCAAAAGAAAAAGATTCTTGAACAGTAGTAAACCAAACGAAGCAAACCTACTAGATGATATGTCATTTATTTATTTTATTTTATTTTATTTTATTTTACATTTGTTGATTGGGCTAGTCCAACTAGATATATATCCATTTTCCGTAGAGGCCCGGGGAGATAAGCTCCAAAATAAAAATAAATTATTAAAAAAATAATTTGACAGTTACAAAGGATAACTTTTAGCACATTGTTACAGTTCTTTTCAATATGACAAAGTACAAATTAAAAACATATGACAAAAGAGTTAATTTCCTATTCCAATCTAGAGTAGGAAATATCATCTGGTTAATGCTCTTCCAAAGTAATTTATAGCTGATTACTTAGCTTGCATTTATCATTTCAGCAGAAGTAAATAACATGGTCTAAGAAGAGAAAGTAGAAAGAACGAAAAAGTGTAACAAACAAGTAAGGGTTAGTCGGGGTTACAACTAGAACATAGCCAGTGTTTTCTGAGGTATATTTTAAGTTTCTGTCTGAAAATTGATAGGAAGGAAAGTGATGTAAGATCACTAGGAAGTAGATTCCAGTTTTTCCCAACTGTATTTGAGAAGAGAATTTATGGATTTGGTTGTACAAACTAGTAGTTTATTAGAAGAGCGTAAGGTGTTCAGATTTTTGCAGGGACTGATCAGGGAAGATAGTATTGGAGTCTTATGAGGCTGGTAAAGGGTCTTATGGGCAATTGTAAGTTGGTTAAAAATTAGCTGATTCTGAAGGTCCAGCCAACCTAGCTGTAATAGATTCTGACAGTGATGGGTTTTGATGGGTTGTCCAGTGGCAAATCTGGCAATGTTATTGTAGGATTTAGCTAGTTTCAGGAGATTATGTTTAGACAGGTTAGTATAGATAGGAGAGGCATAAAGAGGTGTAGAGATTAGGTGGGAGTGGGCAATAGTAGATCTGGCTAGTAGAGTAAGGAATGGTTTAATCCTGTAGAGGGAGCCCATTTTTTTTGTTGACAGTTTTTACTGTATTGTTTATATGAAACCATGTTTCAACTATACTAAATACTGATTGAGTTTTTGATTGCAGTTTAGATGAGGAACTGGCTGAGCAAATTATTGTTGAGTCATCTGCATATTGTATACATGTAGCATGTGGAATAGCTAAGTATAAATCATTGATTAAGATTGAGAAGAGGAGAGGCCCTAGAATGGAGCCCTGAGGGACACCTAGAGTAACAGGCAGGTGGAGGATAGGTGATTCTCTCAGATAACTGCTTGCTGCCTATTGCTGAGGTAGGAATTGAACCATTTTATGGCCTGTGAATCAAGATAAAGAGATTTGAGAATATTTATTAGCAGTATGTGGTTAACCATGTCAAAAGCTTTTGACAGGTCAATAAAGAGGGCAGATGTAAGAATATTATTATTTCTGTTTTTGTTAATGGAGTTAGAGAAGGACAGGAGGGCGGTTGTGGTACTATGGAATGGCCTAAAGCCATGTTGGCATTCAGCAAGCAAGTTATTTTGAATTAGATGGTTGAGTAGTTGTTTCTGAATGCATTTTTCCATTATTTTTGCCAAGGGGGATAGTAGAGCTATAGGACGATAATTAGAATGTTCATTTGAGTTCCCTCCTTTGTGTATGGGGAATAATGTGAGAGATTTTCCAGATTGCTGGAATTGTTCTTTCATTTATGGTTCTGTTTATGAGGATGGATATTGGATAGGCAACAGCTCTAGCTGCTTTCTGCAGGTATTCTGCAGGTAGTTGGTCGGCTGATGGAATGCAAGGTTTTAGTTTGTGGATAAGTTTACAGATGAAGTGTATTGGGATAGGTTGTATTTGAAATGTGGGGAGAGAACTAGTAAAGGAGGTAGGAAGGGTCGAGCTGTCAGGGGAAAGTTGGTTTGCAAGAGATTGTATAGCATCATTAGCAGCTTGCTTTGGGTTTTCCCGTTGACTACCTAATGGGGTTGCTGTCCTAGTTTGGCCTAGGTGAAGCAGTCTATTGATGCTTGTCCAAAACCTTTGTGGGTTACTCTGGTGTTTTTGTTGCATTTCATTGTAAAATAGTTTTTTTTTTATCTGAGAGAATAGCTTTTTTTGTTTCATTTCTCATTTGTCTAAAAGTTAGGTGATCTAAAGTACCTTTGGTAGTTCTCCACCTAGTCCAAGCTTTGTTTCTGAGTAGCATTTTTTTGTCTGGTGTCTTTAGAGAGCCAGGGGGCTGGCTTAGCCCTAATTCTTATAGTACATTTTGGAGCATGCTGGTCTAGGATGGCTAAGAATTTTGTGTTAAAGTATTTAACAGCCTCTTCTATTGAGAGCCTTTTTAAGGAGGACCAATTGCATGCCCTAAGTTCATTTTGGAATAGTTCAGGGTTGAAGTCCTTATTGGACCTTATTGTCCTATATCTGGCTGCAAGGGGAATATTGGTCTTTTGTTTGATTAGGTAGGTTAACGAATGGTCACTGATATTGTCTGGGAAAATTCCTACCTTATACGTATGGTGGTGTTTATTTATGAGAATCCAATCTAAGATAGTTTTCTTTTTGTTTAGTTTATTAATTCTGGTTGGGGAGGAAATGATTTGTGAAAAGCCATGCAGGTTAATATGGGAAGTGGGATGTTCAGCACTGGTATACTTCCAGTCGATACTGAAATCTCCTAGGATAATAGTTTCTTGTGGGAAGTATGGTGACAGGGAGCTAAGGATATCCTCGAGTATACTGATATTATTACCAGGAGGTAAGTAGATACAGATGATGTATATGGATTTACTAGAATTTAGCTGAAGTTTGGAAGCAAGGATTTCTATGAAAGTCTATAGTTTATGTGAAATGTTCCTTACTGTTGTCAGAAATGCATTACTTACATACTGTGCCAATCAATGGAACACACTACACACAGAGAATCATACCTCACATACCAACATACCAGACTTTAAACTGCAGGAAGGGAAGTGTGTTAGGATAAAAAGGCATGGAACAATTCTCTGCACATGGGGAAAAATATCAAAGTAACTGAAGTAACCAGTGAAACACAAACGTGAGTGGAGCAGTAGCCATTAACATGTAGACTGTAAATGTCACTGAAGCTTGTACAGATGATATTTATATATCTTAGTTTACAAATGAATGAAAAGGATTAGATAATGCAAAATAATTAGTGGTAGAAGCATGTGAGATAGTGCTGCTGAGGACAGCAGTATGCCAGATTTTAGCAGTGGTATGAGTACTGCATGTATATTCTGAGTGGAGCCATACCCAATACATTAAATAGAGCAGGTCTCAGGTCATCTGTGTTAAAGCCTATCCAAAAGGTAGAGCAGTATTTTTACACCTATGATTTTTTATTTAATTTTATTGCAACTTAGCAAGAACATTTGGAAACTAAGATAAATTAGTAAAATTAATTCAACAAAGGTACATTATTTAAAAGTGTAATTAAAAGGGATTGTCAAGCAAATTACTTTAAAATAGTAAGAAATAAAAGTATGCAGTAAGCTTCATTCATATGATTCTACTTATCCAAATCATATTAACAAGGTACTGCCTCATGAGGACTTCAGAATCACATTTATGTCATAGCCCAAAGATTTTTAAAGAAATTGATAAAGATATTTGCATATCATCTAAAGAAACAGCAACAGCTCCAAATTAAGTTACTTAATCAGGCATTATAAATGATAGGACATATAGGCTAATGGAAATCACATAGGATAAGATACAACGCAAAAGAAGATCATGATTTTTTTTTTACATACAGTCAATCAAATCAAATCTTACATAACTGTGAGTTTGTGATGTTAATGGATGCAGTTTTACAACAAATTCTGCTGCATAGGGTAAATGTTTTTGCTTGTAATATTAGAGTTTAGTGTGTCTTTTTGTATCAGCAAGAGAGAATTATTTACCTCATCAGGAGAAGCATGGGGATTTGGCAGATTACTCAATCTCTGTGAATATTATAAAATGAAAATTATAGACAATAAATGATATTCACCTCTGCTTAACAGAGATTTGGATTGCAGTACAGTGGAAGTAGCAGTGTATCTCCTTAAATGTGCTTGTGTTTCACCTACATTTTATATAAGGAGATTACAAGGAGGCTACATATAAGCATTTTGGGACATAGATGAGATGTGAACAAAGAGGGCATTGTTAATCCTATGGCCCAATATTTTGCATTTTTATTGTATAATGAAATGGATTTATGTTTATATATATATATATATATATATATATATATATATATATATATATTTATATATGCATATACACGCATACACACACACACACACATGTATATATATATATATATATATATATATATATATATATGGGTCTACTGCTTTTCATCGAATACCACGTATTCAAAAAAGAGCAGTAGACTGCTCAGTTACACGAAAGTGCACTCTTTCGAAAGTGCACTTTCGGGAACTCAGCTTCAATGAACGGATTGCACCAAAGTGGAGTATAGCAGGAAAACGTGCTATGTCCTCCACTGTGGTGCGGTAGTTATGGACATTAGGGTTAGCTAGTAGGGCTATCCCCTTTCCATGACCCATGCTCTAACCCTAAGGTCCATAACTACTGCACTAAAGTCAGTAGTAGCCAGTTTGCTGAAGCGGGTTTCGCGAAAGTGCACTTTCGATTAAGTGCACTTTTGCATAACCCAAGGTCTACTGTGTGAGTTTGAAGAAGTGTATTTTCGAATTTATACAGTAGACCCATATATATATATATATATATATATATATATATATATATATATGTATGTATATATATGTATATATATATATATATGTCATTTCAGGGCTCTTGTGGTATGTCTCCCAGTCAAATTAAAAATGTTTTACAAAAGAAGAATCTTTATTTTATTCTAAAATATAATGCATTACAAACAAATGGATTCAGCACTAAGTTAATTTGCAAATGTTTCCTCTGAATTGTGTTAGAAAGTGTTGCTGCAGTGTTGTATGATTATTCATTGTTTTATGCATAATGCCCAATTCAGGGAATATTCTCTTAAAGGAAAACAACAGGATATTAAAGCAGATTCCCCAACCTGCTGACTCTTCCAGTCCCTGTTCTTTGATAAAGCTTAAAAAAATCACCCTTGCAGCTTTAAAAAATAACCCACTCAACTGTTTTCCCTGTTCTGCTTCTTAGCTTTCTATACTGTTTTTGTTTCACTTTACAAACCAACTTGAAAAACCTGTAGCTGGCTCTGAAATTATGATGTCACATCTGCCATCTGCTCTTGCTCTAGCTATCGAGATGTTTCCTCCCCCAAAGTGATGTAATCCCCGCCCGATTTGCATGCTGTATAGAAGAGCCAGTGTTCCTCCCACATTGTGATGTCAGACCTGCCTTACCAAGCCCACTCAACCTAATAAAACCCATGTGGTGTGTGGAACTCCTTTTCATTGTACGTGTATCCTGTCGAGTGCATTTGTTTGAGGGACTACTGCAAAGTTTGGATTGCCTGCATTTTCGTCTGCATTTTTTGCTTCATTGGTAAGATAAGTCTTCCTAGTGAATTAAAAATGTAATTCTACACACATCCCCTGTTTGAATGCACTTCTAGCCCTATTTTGTGCTGCCTGATATAGTTTATTACTCTCTTCTGAACAGGAATACTCTCTTCCTCCCTATGAGGATTCTGCTGCTGAAGAATCTATCCCTTCAGCCTCTCCTCGTGAGGATTATTCTTTTGGGGAAACCCTGCATACCATGAGGGAGCACTTCTACTGGGAGAGCCAAGACTACTCAGAATCTAAGAAAAGGCTCAGAGTCTTTCCTTTACTACCTCAGCACAGGCCTCTTGTTATCCCCCCTGTTTTAGACATTGTAGATTATGTATTTTCAGAGTCTGGCCTGTCTCCTGACTCTTTACCCCCTGCACCTGTTAAGCCAGACAGATACTACAGGGTTCCAGATTCACATAAATTTCTTTATAAAAACCATGCTGCTGACCCAGAAACTATTTCTCAGGGTCCCAAGGAGGTCAGGGCTTCCACTGCAACAAACCCTATCCCCTCTGACAGGGATTCAAGGGCACTGGACAGATGGGGGGGAAAGGTTTACACTTCCGCTACCTTGGCTGAGAGGGTTTTAAATTGTCAATTTCATATGCTTAAATATCAGCAATACTTAATGTCACTGCTTAAACAGAAAATATTAACAAATTCTGAATGTGCAGAAAACAAGGAAATGCAGGATTTATTGCATGCAACTGAACAAGTGGGAAGGCATACTTTGCAATGTGGTTTTGATTCTCTGGAGGCCTCTTGCAGGGCCGCTGTTACGGGTTCTGTCATTAGGAGGCATGCTTGGTAAAAGGAACAGAATCTGCCTGATCATGTTGAAGCAAAATTATTAGACGCTCCGTTACAGCATGATACTTTGGTGTTAAAGCAGAGGAGGTGTTGAAGAAAATGGAGGACAAAGCAAAGTCTATGCAGACAGTTAAGGATTTCTTACAGGTGCAGCCACCCAGATTTAGCAGGAACTGGCCCACAAAGAATTGGTCCTTTCCAGTGTCAGACAGGCCACAAAGAGGCAGATACAGATGCCCCAGAGGCAGATCCCAGCCCCAAGGCTCATACAGGCCTAAACAATGGGGTGCTTCTACCTCCAAAAGCGGAGAAGACAAATCACAGCTATACAAGAAACAATCCCAATGACTTTCCTCTGCCAGTTATCTTTTGGCAGCCCCCTTAGGGGGAAACTAGCACTTTTTTCACAAAATTGGCACATGATCAGCCAGGACAAATGGGTCTTGAATATAGTGTCTCAGGGCTACAGGTTCCACTTTCACACCCTGCCAAGGGCAAAAGGTATGCCAAACCTGCCATACAATCAATGGGCAGAGGCATAAAAGCAAGTTTCATCCCTCATGGACATGAGGGCCATTCAGCAAGTGCCACAGCAAGAGCAGGGACAAGAATTTTACTCAAGACTTTTCTTGGTACCCAGAAAGGACAAAGCCTGGAGACCAATATTGGACCTGTCTATTCTAAACACATTTCTGGAAGTTCCAAAATTCAAAATGTTGACTCTGCAGCAGCTTCTGCCCATGCTGGGCAAGAACGCTTGGCTTGTAACTTTGGACCTAAAAGAGGCATACCTGCATGTCCCAATCAGACAAAATCTTGCAGAAGATACCTCAGATTCATAGCTGGCTCAATGCACTACCAATTCTCTGCACTGCCCTTTGGCTTATCTACTGCGCCCAGTGTCTTCACAAAATGCCTGGCACTAGTAATTGCATTTTGCAGACAAAGAGGAATTCAGATATATCCTTACTTGGATGACTGCCTTACTCAAGCAGAGAACAAGGACATTCTACTAAAGCATTTGACGTTTGTAAAAAGATTACTAATTTGCCTAGGGTACACAGTAAACAAAAATAAATCAAAACTAGTACCCTATCAAGAGATAATATTCCTGGGTGCAAGCTTAAATACAACTGCCCAGATGGCTTATCTCACGCCAGACAAACAAAGGCAACTGACTTCTTACTTCAAAATGTTGGCAACAAAGACCCAGTTATCTGCAAGACAAATTCTGCAGGCTTTGGGCTTCATGGCATCCTGCATCCTGCTAATTCCATATGCCAGACTGCATATGAGGAAATTACAGTGGTATCTAATAAGTGTTTGGACTCAACATTGCCACAGCCTGGAAACATTAATTACCCTCATTCCCTGCCTGCAACAGAAGTTTCGATGGTGGGCACAGGCCTGTCACCACAACAAGGGACAGCCATTCACTTTACCCACAGCCAGGCAGACACTAACAATGGATGCATCAGATTATGCCTGGGGGGCCCACATGGCAGAAAAATGTATTCAGGGCACATGGCCCGCAAGCCAGATGCATCTTCATATCAATCAAAAAGAGATGCTAGCTGTTCAAAATGCTCTGACAGCTTTCAAGGATCTACTTCATCCAGGACAACTACTGATAAAGACGGACAATACTACAGTCATGTGGTACATAAACAAGCAGGGAGGCACACATTCCTACCCGCTCTGCAGACAAGCCATGACTTTGTGGGACACAGCATTGACTTATCAAGTTCACCTACAAGCACCATTCCTGCCAGGAAAGATAAATACTCTGGCAGACGAACTAAGCAGAAACCTCATGGATCCCCTCGAGTGGAAACTGGATCCACAAGTCTTCAGCATGATAACAAGGAAATGGGGATGCCCAGACATAGATCTGTTTGCCTCCCCTCACAACTGACAACTACAGAGATTCTGCACAAGGACTTATCACAAGCAAGCATGGAAAGTGGATGCCTTATCCTTCAGCTGTAAAAACCTAACAGTATATGCCTTTCCTCCACTGCCTCTCCTCCCCGAGGTACTCCTAAAGGTCAGACAAGAGAAGCCAAAAATTATACTGGCCACGCCAGCACTGGTACCCAATCCTAAAGAACTTGTCTCAAGGTCCAGCCTGGACATTGCCTCAAATTCCTCTCTTACTGACCCAACAAAACAATCAGATCCTGCACAGCCAACTCAGGACCTTTAAATCTGGCAGCATGGCGGATAATGTAGCCATTCAGAACACTCTTCTCTCCAAAGCTGTGATGGATGTTATTTTGGAGGCCAGGAGGCCCAGTACCAGAAAATCTTATTCAGAAAAATGGAAGAGATTCTGTGCTTGGAAACCAGGCACAAGGAATTGACATGTTTGTTGCAAACATTCCTCAGATTTTACAATACTTAACTGAGATGCTGGACAGAGGCTTATCCTTTTCATCAATTAAGATCCATGCCTCTGCCATTTCAGCCCATTACAATATGGAACCACCTATGTTTTCTCATTCTTTAATAAGGCAGTACCTCAGAGGGGCCAAAAACATAAGACCTCCAAGGAGAGCACCAATACCTGCATGGGACCTCAATTATGTCTTGGAAAAACTCACACTGCCTACTTTTGAGCCAGCCTCAACAGCTGATATAAAATTCTTATCCTGGAAAACAGCTCTGCTCCTAGCAATAACCTCTGCAAGATGAGTCTCGGAGTTACAGGCACTCATGGCTGTGGAACCTTTTATCATTTTCCATCCAGACAGGGTTTCTCTGAGGACAAACCTGACATTTATGCCTAAGGTGGTGTCCAGTGTGGCCCTTAACCAAACCATTCACTTGCCTACCTTTTATCCAAACCCACAGAACAAGGGTGAGAGACTTCTGCATTCTTTGGACATACACAGACAGCTACGCTTCTACCTGGACAGAACTAAAGCTTTCCAAAAGACTGAGCAACTTTTAGTGGCATATGCTGCAGGATCACAAGGAAAGGCTATCTTAAAACAGACTATTTCAAAATGGATAGGCCATTGTATTCGTTTCTGCTATTCACAACATGGCAAATCAGTGCCCAAGGACTTTAGGCTACATTCAACCAGAGCAGCAGCCTTCCTCAGAGGAGTACCAACCAAAGACATCTTAGAGGCTGGAACTTGGAGTTCGGTGCACACCTTTAAAAAGCACTACCACTTACCTCTCTACTCTAAATCCAGAGCAGGCTTTGCCACTGCAGTTCTGCAGGGCCTCATAGCCTCTCCTAATCCTATTTAGCCCCAGCCACCCATCCTCAGCTTTGGGATTCAACCCAAGAGTAATGACTGCAACAGTGAAACACAATGAACATAGTACAGTTTTGTACTTACCATAAATGTAGATGTTAGAGTGTATTCACTGTTGCAGTCCAGGTTACCCTCCCACCATCCCCCTTTCTTTTGCTGGGTCTTATCTGTACTTTTCTATCCTATACAACCTATGTGATGTATTTGCTTGTAGATGAAGGAAATGATTACCTCAGTACATGCATGTTTATTGGCATAATTTTTAGCCTACCCTTTTGGGGGCACCTGACATCTGGGGCAAGAAAAAACTGAAGTAAATGGCGTTGGCTGCATCTTTTATACCCCTGGCACACTGACGTCAGGGAAGAGGTGACAGCAACCGACACCGGGCCAAGACTTTGGAATTCAGGCCTACTGTGGGTAGCCTGCCAGCAGGATAACCCAAGAGTAATGACTGCAACAGTGAATACACTCACACATCTACATTTATGGTAGGTACACAACTGTACTTTCTGCTGAGTCAGTGTAGCAGGAGCATTCGTTATGAATGGAGAATACTATATAATTTCATCAGCGGCACCCATTTGTTTCCACTTATATGTATTATTAGCACTGATATTTTGCAATAACACTGGTCTTGTACGAACTGACTGTTCGCTCAGGTTTGCTAGATTGTCTTACTGTCACACATCAGTAGCTTTAGTGGTGTTAATTGTACCGTGCCAGATTTTTCAGTTATGGACATTGAAAATTGCTTTATCAGCATAGGCAGTATGATTAGTGATGTGTGTGAATGCAAGCAAGGGGCAAGTGTGTGTGTGTATGTGTGTGTGAGAATGCAAGCAAGAGTGTGTGTGTGTGTGTGTGTGTGTGTGTGTGTGTGTGTGTGTGTGTGTGTGTGTGTGTGTGTGTGTGTGAATGCAAACAAGGGGCAAGTGTGTGTGTGTGTAAATACAAGCAAGGGGCAAGTGTGTGTGTGTGTGTGTGTGTGTGTGTGTGTGTGTGTGTGTGTGTGTGTGTGTGTCTGTATGTAAATACAAGCAAGGGGCAAGTGTGTGTGTGTGTAAATGCAAGCAAGGGGCAAGTGTGTGTGTGTGACTACAAGCAAGGGGCAAGTGTAAGTGTGTGTGTGTATGTGTGTATATGTGTGTGTGTGTGTGTGTGTGTGTGTGTGTGTGTGTGTGTGTGTGTGTGTGTGTGTGTGTGTGTAAATACAAGCAAGGGGCAAGTGTGTGTGACTACAAGCAAGGGGCAAGTGTGTGTGTGTGAATACAAGCAAGGGGCAAGTGTGTGTGTGTGTATGAATACAAGCAAAGGGCAAGTGTGTGTGTGTGAATGCAAGCAAGGGGCAAGTGTGTATGTGTGTGTGTGTATATGAATGCTTACTAAGCTGGGCATTAATCCCTACGTCACTCGATGGGTTGCCAACTGGCTTACTGACAGAACCCATGCTGTAAAAGTAGCCCACTCCAAATCCAGCTTCTGACAAGTCAGAGTACCTCAGGGGTCAGTCTTGGGACCGCTCTTGCTTGGCATCTACTTCTCTGAAGTACAGGCCAACACTAAGGGATTCTGGCTAACAAAGTTCACAGATGACTGCAAACTGAGAGCCATTATTGAATCCCCAAATGTTGTGGATACTCTAGAAAAGGGCCTTACAGAAACAAATGCTCAGTGCCAAGAAATGTATAGTTATCCCCTTTGGGAAAAAACATGTACCCATTCTGGGACATGCTACACTTAAAGAAACCCCAGTCCCTCAGAGCTACACGCTCCAGGGATCTAAACCTTGTCATCACAATAAACAAATGCTGGAGGGATAGGTTCCTGACTCAGAGACTGCCCAAACTCTGGAATAGACTGCCCATACATGTCAAGCAGACCGCCTCTTTGGCCCTTTTCAAACGGAACATTGACGATTGGATGGGAGAAAGAAATTAACCCCGGGGATCACATCACTCACCCTGCTAGACAGGGGTCCAGGGTAGAAAATAGTGTGGAAGTAATAGCCAGGAATTGTTATGGCTAGGCTTGTATAAGCCCTAGGGGCAATAGCCTAGTACCAACCTATGAACCTATAGTTAACAGACTGCTATCAGAAGGAAGAAGCCCTTGGGTCATTTTAGCTGTTGCCAAACAAACTTTGTGTCTGTGTGATAAGGGGCAAGTGTGTGCGCATCTGTGTGATAAGGGGCAAGTGTGTGCACGTTTGTGTGATAAAGGGCACTCTGCCAGTATCTGCTGAATTTTACAAAACCACTTTTATCTCTAAAGCTGTGCCAGCACAATCTGGTAGTTAGATGTAACTTTAAATACACTATATTGGTATGTTCTTCATATACTGAATTGATAAAGTCTGTTTTGTGATTTATGATTTAGTGTTGAATTGTCACTTAATTCCATTAGGTACTGGGTGTGCTTTTGCTGGGCAATTTTTTCCCCTGTGGTTGTGGAACTGTGTAGTTATAAAGACAGGAAGAATTTGATTGTTCCCAGGTGGTGTGGGCATGGTTGCTTAACCCTTCCCTCAAAACCGTAACACCTTTAGTTTTGCAGCCATGTTTGGATGGATTTGGATCAGGGTGATTGCAGTTTATAGGTCTCCTTTTTGCTGGGATTTATGTAAGACCCCTAAAGTGGGAAGGATGAAAGTTTAAAAATAAAACATCTTTCATGAAAGGTCTGAGCTGGAAGATTGTGTATGTGGTTATGCTGATAAGAACTGGAAATTCCTGTGTTAACACTAATTTACAGTAGACAGTTTATTGGACTGTGCTGTAGAAGCTGAATCTGTGGACAGGTTTACTGGGCTGTGTAAAGTAGGGCTCACTAGTGTTGGATTAAAGTACTTTAATAATGTTGTAGGTGGAAAACTGTTCAATGGGTGCATTTCATATACAATTCGAATGGAGCGGCTTGATGTGTAAGATCTGTGTAGGCATGTGTTTCTGTTTATGATGTCTGCACAGCCAAAGTACATAATTACTCGTGCATTCCTCAGACGAAGGCCTGGGGTCATTCTTGGTGTTGCCAAACAAACTTGTGGTTAGGTGTGTGAAAGGGTGAGTGTGTGAGTTGAGTGAGTGAGGGTGGGTGAGTGAGTGTGGTGTGTGTGTGGGTGAGTGAGTGTGGTGTGTGGGTGGGTGAGTGTGGTGTGTGGGTGGGTGAGTGAGTGTGGTGGGTGAGTGTGTGTGGTGAGTGAGTGTGGTGGGTGAGCGAGTGTGGTGGGTGAGCGAGTGTGGTGGGTGAGCGAGTGGGTGAGTGTGGTGAGTGGGGTGATTGGGTGTGGGTGAGTGGTGGGTGGTGAGTGAGTAGTGCGTGTGGGTGGTGTGAGTGAGTGTAGGTGGGTAGTGAGTGTGGGTGAGTGAGTGTGGGTGGGTAGGTGTGGTGGGTGAGGGGAAGAGTGGTTGAATGTAGGTGAATGGTTGAGTGTGGGTGAGTGATTTGGTGTGGGTGAGTGTGGTGGGTGAGTGAGTGTGGGTGAGTGGGTGTGGGTGGGTGAGTGTGGTGAGGGTGGTGGGTGGGGAGTGAGTGTGGGTGAGTGAATGTGGGTGAGTGAGTGAAGTGTGTTGGGTGAGGGTGAGTGTGGGTGGTGAGTATGGATGAGTGAGTGAATGTGGGTGAGTGAGTGAAGTGTGTTGGGTGGTGGTGAGTGTGGATGAGTGAGTTGAGTGTGGGTGAACGTGAGTGAGTGTGGTGAGAAGTGTCTGAGTGTGAGTGTGGTGAGTGAGTGTGGTGGCTGGTGAGTGAGTGTGGTGGGTGGTGAGTGAGTGAGGTGGGTGAGTGAGTGAGTTGAGTGTGGGTGAGTGTGGTGAGTTGAGTGTGGGTGAGTGTGGTGAGGTGAGTGTGGGTGAGTGTGGTGAGGTGAGTGGGTGAGTGGGTGAGTGTGAATGAGTGTGGGTGAGTCTCATTTTTGGATGTAATTTCTAAATTTTGTAAACTTTGTTTTTGTATTGTTATATTGCTTTACATTGCCCTACCAATATGTGACAAAGTACAGGCAGAAGCACAATAACAGCTGCAAAAACTAAGAGCATAAATTTGAAATAACCATGCGTATACATTAATTGCATGTTTTTACACTCAACCACTCACTCACCCAGCACACTCACCCACACTCAACCACTCACCCACACTCAACCGCTCTCTCACCCACATGACCCTCATGTCTGTCACAATTAATTGACAACACTACATCAGATTACAAGAAGTATGCAATACCATAATTTTTAAAATTATGTCTTAAAAAAGCTTGTTGGTGCTGTCATGCAAGTCTGTGAAATATTTCATGTTTATAGTGTGTCATTTGTTAGCTATTTAACCAAACAGGAAGGAAAAATCAGTGGGAATTTGATGCTTTGCAAAACAGTGATTATTCCCAGTGCTATGTAGCTTGGTTCTAAATTTGACAGGAGGAGTGCAACAAAAAAAGTGTCCCACTGTAAGGAGGGAAAGGCTGACAAGAAAACAGTATATTAGTCTGGTCACCTGCTGTGAGCTGTCAATCACATGCAGATAATGGGTCAAATTACCCTTAGCTCTTTGACAGCTAGGGAAGGTAGGTGTGAAGGGAGAGGGGAGATACCCTGAAGAACTAGATTTCAGCCTTCACAAAAGAAAGCAACTTAGCATTTCTAAGAAGCAACAGCAATAAAATGCACTTTTCAGTTCTGTTCTGTAGCATTAGCACTGCTTGTGTTTGAAGTAGGCATTGAAAAAGGATAACATTTTAACCAAAATATGGGACTTTAAGACAGCAGTGAATGCCTGTTAAGTCAATGAAGTGACAGCAGCTTAAGGGAAAACGTGGCACATCTGATGCAATTTTTTGGAAACAAACAATGCATTCTGGGATACTTAGAGGCAGAGTAAACAGTCTGAATTATTTCAAAATGCCAGCCCCCATGTGGTCAGAGTCAGAAATTGCATATAAAAATATCTAAAAAGCTCTAAATAGTCCCAGAGTGCTGTTAAAATGTAGGAAACACCAAACCATGATGAAATAAATATGTTTTTTTGAGTCTGAGGGTGCGGTTGTCCTTTAAGTGCTTGCTCCTGTGAGGTAGAAAAAAAGAAAAGTAAAATGCCTGGGTATGTAATCATAAATGTATCAGAGTTTGTTCTTTGAACAACAGGAGGCTGAACTTACAGAACAGTTTGCCGAAGATGAAAATTAATTGGTGGACTTTATTGAATAAGTTTTCCTTTCTTTTGTAATTTATACATGCGTTTACTGTTTCACCAAGAAAACAAATTGTGCTAGGTTTGCATTGAATAGTTGCATCTGACTGGGTCAGCAGTTAGATAGTAGTATGGTTACAGATATCAGCTAGTTAGATTTTTGTCAAGACATGCAGTGGTACTTCTCTGAAAAAAAGACTATATGTATAATAACCACTCTGCAAAAGGCCCAGACAGTATTCAAGTTTAAAACTCCTTGACTATAAGATACTAAAGATTATTGTATTGGTATATTTTATATATTTATTAAAATCACTTCATATATAATGCATCTGTGCTGCTTTTGCCTATTGGCCTGAGTTATGGATGGAAAAGGTCCCTGGACCAGCCCAAATACCTGGTTAACAAACTACATGAATAAATAGATAAATAAAATAAATAACAGTAAACAGAATCCACAGTGATGGAAGGCAAGTTATAAGTTGTGTACCAGAATTATTATTTCTGGATATTTTTTCATCATTCTTATAGCTAATTTTGTATACCGACTAAAGAGAAATCTAGAATTTACTGGACCTGACATGGCAGCAGTCTTAAAAATGGATATTTCTGGAGCAGGAACTTATGAATAAGAATAATTATTAGGCATAATTATGTAAAGAGCTAAACTCCTAAAATGGACAATCTGTGAGGATATCCTCATCAGAAAAATGTTAGCATTTTGTAGGAGTCTTGTCAACTTTCTCCTGGGACTTTCTTTATTTTTTAGTCTTGTCTTTATACCTATTCATTATCCAGCATTCTAAACAGAAATATGAAATGATTGTTTCTTTGAAGAAGGTAAAAAAAATCTACAAGACTAATAGTTCAAATTGTGGGGAGATAGTGTGAGGAGAATTTGCAAGGTTATAAGAGTAGGAGTTGGATGATAACTTAGAGACAATGAAGAAGTGATAGTGGAAAAAATGCTAGAAATTAAAAAAAAATTGCATTATTTAAGATGGAATACAGTAAAAAATAAAAGGGTGCTTTGCATAATAGGTTCATAGGTTAATAGGTAGGTACTAGGCTATCTGCCCAAGGGCATTTATAAGCCTAGCCATTCATTAATTAACTGAGCCTCTGTCAAGCAGAGCCAATGAAGTGATCCCAGGGGTGTATTTTCTGTAACCCATCCACTCGTCAAGGTTTCTCTTGAAGAGTGTTAGTGAGGGGCTCTGCCTAATGTAGTTAGGAATTTTGTTCCAAAGCATTTGGAGTCTCTGTGACAGGAATCTATCCCTCCAGCATGTTCTATTTATTGTTGTGGCGAGGTTTAGCTCACTTGACCGAGTGGCTCGCAGTGACTTGGATTTCTTTAGGTGGAGCATGTTCATCAATTCTGAGTTGGACATGGCTTTGTAAGTCAGGCAGAGATCACCTCTGAGTAAGCAATATGTCACTGAGTACAGCCAGAGTTTTTTCAGTCGGTCTGCATAGAACATACGTTTGAGGCCAGTAATCCTCTTGGTGAGGTACTTTTGTGGTCTTTCCAGCTGTTGGAAGTGTCTTGTGAGGTACATCCCAAATGGGGCATTGTACTCTATAATGGGTCTGATGAGTGATGAGTAGAGGAGCACTATAACCTCTTTACTTCTAGATGTGAACCCTTTCGTAATTAGATGTGCCACATAGAAGGATTTCCTAACTACTCTGGCAATATGATTGTCAAAGGAGAGATTACTGTCTACCTGAGTCCCCTGATCTCTCATAAACTAGTCTGTATTAAGGGGGCTGCCACCTATGTGGTAATTCGTGGGTGTTTTGTTTTTCCCAAATGGAATGACTATGCATTTTTTGTCATTTAGCTTGAGGCCATGAGTTTGACACTAGGTGTCCATCTCTGTAATGCCCTTTTGAAGGATGTCTGTGTCAGCCGGAGAGTCAATTATGGCTCCCAGTTTGCAGTCATCAGCGAACTTGGTTAGCCATAGTCGTCCTGTGTTTGCCTGTACTTCTGAGAAGTATATGCCGAACAGTAGGGGTCTCAGGACCGGGCCTTGTGGGACACCATTTGTGACTGGTTTAGAGTTGGACCTGGAGCCCACTATTCTTACCGTGTGAGTTCTGTCTGTCAGCCAGTTGGCAACCCACCTCGTGACATAGGGGTTTATGTTCAGGCTGGTGAGTTTTTCTGTAATACCTGAGTGGGGAATGGTGTTGAATGCCTTGGCGTAGTCAAGGTAGGCTGTGTGGACCACCTTTCCCTCGTCTATGGCCTTGGTGACTGTCTCGAAGAAATCAACCAGGTTTAGTAGGCATGATCTGCCCTTAACAAAGCCAAACTAGGTTGGGTCAAGTATTTGGAGGTTCCCAATGTCTTTGTTAATGAGTTCCATGATGATGCGCTCTATAGCTTTGCAGACCAGGCTAATCAGGCTTATGAGGTGATAGTTACCATGGTCAGTTGTGGCCCCTCCTTTGTGGAGTGGAATAACCGTTGCTGTGCACCATTCTGTGGGCAAGTAGCCTGTGGAGAGGCGGAGGGTGAATGGCGTCTTTAGATGGGGGTTAGTTCATTCTGTAGTTCATGCAGGATGCAGCCTGGGACACCATCTGGCCCTATTGATGCTGTGTTTTTGGCTTTTGAAGGGCTGTTTTCACCTGTGCCTCTGTGATTTCTGGGACACTACACTTTTCCGGTATTGTTGTGGGCCCTTTTGGGGGTGAGGGGGGTGAAGTTTGCACTGAATCTATTTGCCAGGATGTTGGCAATATCAGTAGGTTCAGTATATTTTCTGTTATTTTGCACTAGCTCAGTGCATATCTGCGAGTTGCCAGTTAGATTCTTAACATGCAAAAAAAAAAGTAAGTAGCGTCACCAAAGGCAGAGCACATCAAAATATAAAACTCCAAAAACAAATGGTTCTGCCACCAATTCCACTTAAAAACACTTAAAACTTGAAAACTTTAATAAAATATACAATGATAAGATAAAATAAAATAAACACACTGGCTCATAAACCGGATAAGCGCTTTCAGTATAATACCTTTTTCAAATCCTAAATGTTTGCCAGTGAAACTTCCTCTTAAATACCTTCATTTCCTAGTGTTCACTCACTTAGATGCATTTAGTAACCATAGCAGCATACACACCCTTCTAATTATGTCATTTTGAGTGCTAAAGAGCTTCCCCTTTTAGTGCAGGTTTTAAAGGGACAAATGCATTCAGATCTGGTGACTGATCTGATTGCAAATTCATTATCCACTTCATCTCTTCAATTTCTGTTCGTTTACTAAATCCCCACCTCTTGATGTTTCATGAAGCCTAGTTAGTGCCATGAACTTGAAAGAATGACATTTATACTAATATGCATATAAAATGCATTGCTGGTAACTTTTTTTTCTTATGCCAAATAAGTACTTTAGGATATGTTCCTTGAGCATTTGATCAGTTTTCCCTATGTAGTATGCCTTACAGTGACTGTAGTTTGCCACATAGATAATGTTCTTACTCCGACAGTTTGCAAATCCTTCAAACTTATAGTTCCTTTTAGTCAGGGGATGTGTAAAAGTATTTGAGATGTTTATATGAGAGCATGCCTTGCAACTTCCACATCTGAATGTACCAATTCTCCTGTTCATCTGAAAACTCCTGTCTTCAGAAATAGCTTCAGTTTCTGTTTTATAACATAATAGTCTTTTTTAAATTTTTCCTGTTCTTAAAAGAAAAGCTGTGTTGATCTCCAACAATTTCCCTAATTTTGTTGTCAGATGTTAGCACTGGCCAAAATTTTCTGATGGTATTACGAATAGCAAAATTGTCAGTACTATATGTCAACTGGCATCTCAGATTGGATTTTACTTCCTTTCGCTTGATCTTAACTATTTCACCTTGGTCTGAAAAAAGGGTCCTCCCCTCTGAGAGCATAGTTCCAAGGTAGTTGCTTCATTGGTCTGTGTCTCTTTGACTTTGTGTCCTCTCTTATTAAAGTCATTGATAAGTTTAATTTGCTCCTCCCTATAATCCTCATCCCTCATGCAGAGCTTGGACACTCGAGTTAGTTGGTTAGTCACTATGTTGTCAAGAACATGCCTAGGATGCATACTAGTATTGTGTAGTAAATTATTGCGTCATACAGGTTTCCTATACATTCTAGTAGTGATGCTTCCTGGCAAACATTTAGGATTTGAAAAAGGTATTATACCGAAAGCGCTTATCCGGTTTATGAGCCAGTGTGTTTATTTTATTTTATCTTATCATCATATATTTGATTAAAGTTTTTTTTTTTTAAGTGGAATTGGTGGCAGAACCATTTGTTTTTGAGGGTAGACTCTTAGCATAGCTAAAGAAGGCTTTGCGGTTATCTTTTGAATCCTTGACTATTTTTCTTTCGAAGTTAGCCTTGGGCCTTAGTTTCTTACTGATACTGATCACGGATGTCTTTCCTTCTTGGGATTTGCTTTTTTTCTGAACTAGTTTCCTCCTTCTATTGTATAGCCTGTTAATGGCAGGGGTCCACCAGACTGGTTTCCTTCTCTTAGAGGAGTGAGTCTTGGTTTTGCTAGGGATGGCATGACCTGTGCATCCTTGTAAGTGCTCACAGAGTGCATTTGTAAAGGTTTCTGCATCTTGGGCAGCCTTATCCTTTAGCGTGGGGGCTGTGAAACTTACTGCCTCTGTCTTAAGTAAGGTGAAGTTTGCTTTAGAAAAGTTTTTTACTGTGGTTTCCTGAGTTGGGGGTGGTGGTGGGGTGTGGACATCCAGAGTGATTAGTTTATGGTCTGATCTAACTGGTGACGGGTTGACCTCTAGTGTGGAACACCTGTCGCCCATGGTGGTGATGAACAGGTCCAATATGTTTTCACCTCTGGTAGGGGAGTTTACCAGCTGAGCCAGGATATTTGAGTTGATGAATTCCAGGAAGCACTAGGCCTGTGAGTTTGTACTCGAGTAGTTTTCCCAGTTAATGGTGGGGTAATTGAAATTGCCCAATATCAGGGTCTTCGGTAGGACCTTCATGTTTTCCAGTGTCTCCAGAAAGGCAGAGTGGTGGTCCTGGGTCATGGGGGGTGATCTGTAGCAGGCCACAATTTGCATTGCAGATTTGCCCGATGTTAGTTGCACATGGATGATCTTAGAGGTATCATGCTGCGCCACTAACCTGGAGATGTAGGTATCCTTGATGAATATGAATACACCTCCTCCTTTTGTATTTTGGTCCGTGTTCTGTGGCCGAGACGTGTGGTATGAGTTGTAGCCCAGTAGTGCTGGGGTGCTCTCTGGACCCTTGAACCAAGTTTCAGTTACTGCACAGATGTCGACGTTCTCCATACTGAGAAGTGCTTTGAGCATGTGCATTTTGAGATTTAAACTCCTGGCATTGAATAACATAACCCTCAGTTTTTTGTTAATTGTGCTCTCTATGGAGGTGAGTTTGACTTTTGAGCCTTGCCTAAAAAAGGCACTATGGGGGCAGCAAGAGCCTTGGCCAGTATTCAAAAGCCAAGGGGGGACAGGTGCAAGCCATCTCTTGTGAAGCAACATAGCTTGTTGAGCATGTCGTCCCAGACTGACAGACACTGGATCCCCTTTGATTGGCACCAGAAGCTTAGCCAATTGTTGAAATTGATAATTTTTTCTTTATACTGAGGTATCATTCTTGGTGAGGGCAGGATGCTAGTCAGGGTCAGGGTCATACCCACCTGGGCTACATGATCAGAGAGCTCTTCCATGTCTCTTTTCATGTAGTCCAGGGAGGTACATCTCAGGTCATTCACACCAACATGAACAATATAAAACTCCATCATATTTGTACTTGTTCTGGAGTGACCTGAGTGCTTGTGTTATGTGGGGGATTCTGGCTCCCGACAGGCAGCTAACAGTAATCTTCTCCTTGTCCAGCCTAGTGAGTGGGATGTCAGTGTGCTTGACTATAGCGTCACCTATTACTCGTGTGTTAGGTATGTTATTTCACTTTAAGGGCTGTGATTGTGCGGCACACTGTTTTTGTGTTTTATGTGTTGTCTGGTTTGTGACGGGAGGTGCAGGTTATTTGGGAGTCTGCTTTAGAGGTCTCTGATGCTTTTGCAGGTTTTTATTTAGAGCCTCCGAGTATGATTTTGTGCATTTATGTGTATTTTTTGCCAGTACTGGTTTAGTAGGTCTTTGTGTGGCTTGAGGTGTGGTGCAAGTGTTAACCTCTCCTCCTGACTGTCTGTTCCAGTCTTGGGTGAAGAGAGCTTAGCCTTCAGTTTGGCTGTATAATTGCATCTCTCGCATATGTTAGTGTTTTGTGGTAGGAGGAGAGGGTTGTCTGTGTACATGAGGCAGTTGTAACATTGCCTCAGGATACCCAGACTCACCAGCTGGACTGGAGTGTACACCTGAAGTTGCCCTTTGGTCATGCCTCAATAGTAGGGTGAGCTGCTTAGTCGCTTGGTTGGTGAGGGGTGAATAAAGAGCCTTGCCCTGCTGGGCAATCACTTGTCAGGGTATATTATTGCTTGCTATTAGGTCTGAGCAAGTGCTGGACTGCAGGATGCTTTTTGAGTGCTTAAGTTAAGAGTTAGACTAGTTTCAAGGGAGAAACTGAAGAGGAGACTTAGTGGAGCTGGGAATAATTTAACCCTAGCTAACTGGTGCTGCCCAGCGTGCAAAACTGTGCAAACACAGTTTTTATAGCAGGGAAATGAAAGAGATAGAAATTAGCCCAAAATGGCCAATAAACTATTAACTTCTGGGCTGGAACCACTCCTCCAGGAACAGATAGGCTGCTCAAAGCTTCCCTCTCTCACAGGTGAACAGAGAAACTTCCGTCTATCCAAGTAAGGTATGGACAACTCAGAAACTTGTAACACAGCCCTGAATTCAGCACTAGCCTGAAAACTGGACTATACTAGCTTAGAAAGGCGAGGAACAAGGAATTTTTTTTTGTTGTTTTTTTTTTTTTGAAAAGATAAGGCAAAAACAGTAAAAAAACACACTTAAAACAGCTTTAAACAACTACAAATGATCAGAAAAGGCAATCGTACTTTAGACAACAGTTAAACAAATTATTTAACCAAAAAACAACTTTTTAAAAATGCAGGCAGTCAAATAAGTACAATATGTGAAAAAAAACAAGCTTTTCAATCACAATAAATGCTGGAAAATCTGCATTTAGGCAGAAAACAGTTAAGTACAGCAAGAAAATACAGAAAACTGATGCTTAATCACTCCAAAGTCTGTCTTCTATGATAGAAGGCTTGTATCAGTTTAAGGTTTTCTAGTGCTTCCCAGTAGGTTAGTTACAGGAAAGATGGGAAACAAGTGCAGATGTGCTCTTTTAAACCAGAAAGTTGAAAGAGATTGACAAACTGCCCAAATGGTCAATAAACTACAATTTCTGGGACAAGAACTACTCGTCTTGTGGTAGACAGGCTACCTAGTGCTTACCACTCCCACTGATAAGCTAGAAGGCTTTCCTCCAACACAGAAAAGCTTGCAGTGCTCAGAAGCTTACCAACAGTCCTGGATACAGCAACTCTGTATCTGGACTAGGCAAGTTATGGGAAAAAAGTGCAAGTGCGGCTTTTAAACCAGAAAGTTGAAAGAGATGGAAAAAACTGCCCAAACAGCCAATAGCTACAATTTCTGAGCCAGGAACCACCCCTCTTGTGGTAGATAGGCTACCTAATGCTTACCACTCCCACTGATAAGCTAGAAGGCTTCCCTCAAACACAGAAAGGCTTTGGGGGCTCAGAAGCTTACAAAGAGTCTTGGTTACAGCAAATCTGTACCTGGACTAGACTAGTTACAGGAAAGGCAGGGGAACAAGTGCAAATGTAGGCTTTTAAGCCAGCAAGTTGAAAGAAATGGAAAACTGCCCAAACGGCCAGTAAACTACAATTTATGGGCAAAAACTCACTCTTCCTGTGGAGGTATAGGCTACCTAGTGCTTACCACTCCCACTGATAAGCTAGAAGGCTTCCCTCCAACACAGAAAGGATTGGGGGGGCTCAGACGATTACCAACAGTCCTAGATACGGCAAGTCTGTATCTGGACTAGACTAGTTACCTGAAAGGTGGGAAAGAAGTGTAAATGCGGCTTTTAAACCAGAAAGCTAAAAGAGATGGAAAAAAAACTGCTCAAATGGCCAATAGAGTACAATTTCTGGGCCAGGAACCACTCCTCTTGTGGTAGATAGGCTACCTAGTTCTTGCCACTCCCACTGATAAGCTAGAAGGCTTCCCTCCAACACAGAAAGGCTTGGGGGACTAAGAAGATTACAAACAATCCTGGATACAGCAATTCTGTATATAGACTAGGCTAGTTATAGGAAAGGCAGGAAACAAGTGCAAGTGCGGCTTTCAAACCAGAAAGTTGAAAGAGATGGGAAAAAACTGCTCAAACAGCCAATAGCTACAATTTCTGGGCCAGGGACCATTCCTCTTGTGGTAGATAGGCTACCTAATGCTTACCACTCCAACTGATAAGCTTAAAGGCGTCTCTCAAACACAGAAAGGCTTGGGGGACTCAGAAGCTTACAAAGAGTCCTGGATACAGCAAATCTCTATCTGGACTAGACTAGTAACAGGAAAGGCAGGAAACAAGCGCAAACATAGGCTTTTAAGTCATATGGTTGAAAGAGATGGAAAAGCTTACCAAACGGCCAATAAACTATAATTTCTGGGCCGGAAACCACTCCTCCTGTGGCAGATAGGCTACCTAGTGCTTACCACTCCCACTGATCAGCTAGAAGGCTTCCTTCCAACACAGAAGGTCTTGGGGGGCTCAGAAGCTTACCAACAGTCCTTGATACAGAAAATCTGTACCTGGACTAGACTAGTTACAGGAAAGGCAGGAAACAAGCTTAGATTTTTTTTTTTTTTTTTTTACAGAAAAGCAGCTAAAACAGCATTAAATACAATTCAAATTGCAGTGCAGGCTAGCACACTTGAGTGTGTAGCAATATTATAGCAAATACAGTTTAAATAAATGCAATTAAATTAACAAATGACTAAAAAACAAGTGCAGAAGGCAGTACATTAGAAGGCTACTAGCAAGCAGTAATAAGTGTAGAGTAAGAGTGACCGAACAGATAGCACACAGAACAGCAACTAAGACAGTTACAGTGTTACAGTAAGAGCAGCTGAATAAAGTATATATATATATATATATATATATATATATATATATATATATATATATATATATGTGTGTGTGTGTATATATATATATATATAATTTATTTATTTTTATTTATTTATTTTTTTAGGGAGGGAACAGAGCAGGATTAATAGGCTACAGGGGTTCTCCTTCCCAAATGCTCTCTTTGTACACAGTAGGAGTGCCTGAAATCAGAATATGATTTCACTGCACTCAGTTGAGTGAGCAAATAAGGCAGGACAGGATATCAATGAGGTGAAACTACCCCCCACTGCTATCAATGGCTACACAGAAATTCTAACAGGTACTCTGTAGAGACACAGCCACAACTTCAGTTCAGTTAATATTCAGAAAGAAACACAAATAAATAAATTAAATGCAGTACTATATGAAAAAGAGCAGATAAAAGTGTACTTAAATTCACTTACACGTCCATCTGATTTCAGGTAGATGTTAGCCGGCCAAAGCTCTGATATTAAGCAGAGATAACTCAAAATGTACCACTTATATAAGGCAAGACAGGATGTCAGTGATGAGCTGAAACTACCCCCCACTGCTTTCAATGGCTACACAGAAATTCTAAAACGTACTCTGTAGCAAGACAGCCACAACTTCAGTTCAGTTAATATTCAGTGAAAAACACAAATAAATAAATTAAATACAGTACTACATGCAAAAGAGCAGATAAAAGTATACTTAAATTCACTTATACGTCCAGTTGATTGCAGGAAGATATTCGCCGGTCAAAGCTCAACTATAAACTGCATTTCTCTCTCTCCCTTCCTTATATTGTGAGGGTTTATCCCCCTTCTTACCTTCTAATACACTTTGATTCCTATTATCCTTTTTCTTACCTCTGTTAGTACATAACAGACTTTCAATAAAACTCTTTTCAGATTTCACACTCATAGATATAATTGTGGCTATGGGTTTTTCCTTTTTACTTCTTCCTAAGAGGTGTACTATGTTGGTGCAAAATCTTTTCATAACAATGGTAGCTATGTCCGTTCTGTTAGAAAACAATTTTTGCACTGCTAAATTCTTGCCATGATTCATGCAATTCAACTCCTGAGCATTAAAAATCATAACACTGGTCTTTAAAAATCATAGTGGCGGATCAAAAAGAAGAAAACATTTCTTGTTTATCACTAAAATGTGTTTATATTTATTTATTTATTATTTATTTAAGTTTGATGACCGGGGAAGTCCAGTGGGCCAGGAAAAGTCCGTTTTCAGTGGAGGCCCAGGGAGAAAAGCTCCACAATAATTGCAAGTTACATTTCATATGTTACAAAAGGACATAGTTCATACAGCTAATTAAACATTTACAGATAAGCTCCATGATATTTGCAATTGGCTTGTCACAATGTTACAAAAATGAAAAGACATAATTCAATACAGATATTTCAAAATTTACATAAAGTGAATACTCTTGTTATAAACTCAGTTGTAGGTTTAACATTCCAAAATATATAGCTACTAGCCATTAATGGGTTAGGAAAATAGTATGCATGGAGAGGGTAATAGTGTATTTGAGATTGGAGAGTGTAGTACAATATATATTAAAAAGAAAATTCGTTTTTAGTAGGGAAGGGATTGGTTTGGGTAGGATGAAGTAATAGCAGAGGTAGTTGGATGAGTCAGTGCAAGGTGGAATGATATACCAGATGTGAAGATAAGAGGCACTGCCAGCCATTTAAACGAGAAGTAGGGCACTGGATACATGACTTTTCCCAGCACTGCTGGCTGGAATTTTGTAATTAATTATATGTCATTTGTATATCAAGCTAATTTGTACAGACGCTTGTGCTGAAAATGTATTTGTGAGCTTTGCTTGTGTTAACTGTGTTAAAATGTACCAACAGTGCAGACTGCTGAAAGGAAGAGAAATGTACATGTATTATGGTATCTGAATTAAATGTATATGTTTTAATAGAGGATACAGGCACAACAATGATTAACCAGCTGGCTTATTTTAAGAAAAACAAGTGAAATGTAAATGAGCTGTTAAATCATTGAATGGCACCCCACAGTGCTCAGTAGGCCCAGAGACAGTAGGTCTGGGAGTACCCATTATCTGTTAGCTTTTGTAAAGAAGGGGGGGGAGTGTTGTAAATGTTTCTGGCTCCTATGCATTGCCATAGAAGCTTTAAATGTGTCTTGTGGCAGTCTGCTAAAGTCCAGTCTCAAAATTCAAAAGGAGATATTGCGGGAACCTAGAGTCAGGTGACCAGATGAGGTCATTCTACAAGTCATCTTGGATATTATATTTTACAAAGAGTAATCTCAGAATACAGAGGATTCTGTTTGGGGGCCTGACTAGGAAAGACTGGTCATGTATTTTATCTTGCCTTGCCCAAGAAAGTTATTAAGGAACAGTATAATTCTCTTAGATTAAGCCAGGAATATAATGTAGATTAGTTTAGAGATTGTTTTTCTTTATTTGTATGAGTCTGTCTATCAATGTTGTTTTCAATGTTTTCTCTGAATTGAACTCTGTGGTTTACTGTGAATATATATTCAATATTTTCATGTCCTGTTATTATTAAATATATTTAAAACTGTTATTGTGGCTGGTCCTTAGTATCTACCCTCTGAAAGTACTTATAGTTATTTGGTGACACTGCGTGGGCCACTCTAGAAGGCCTAGCCATCTTGATGAGCTACTACCATTTGTATTATTATTAATATTATACAATATAATTGGACACCCTTTGTTAAGGACCTTAGAGTAGTTGATTGTGAAGTGTCTGGGGGCAGTGATAACTATCTTGTACTCTAGGCAGAAGGCCGCACAGCAGATACATCTGTGCCAGCTTTTCCCAGGTGCATGTGTATGCGAAAAATCAAATCTCTCAGTGTGTGTTTGTCAGCTACTTGGGGCAGGGGCATGAAGCACTGGGCTTACAGACAGGGTGCTGGAGGACTTGGCTTGAACACACAGCTAAGTACCTAAACATACAGCTCTACCAGTGGGGAGAATTATTGGGGATCTGGAGGAAGACAGATACAGAAACATCCAGACCTCAGACTGACTGTGTTCCCTGTGTGCTCTTAAGGTAAACTATACTTGATCCAGAGAGGTCTGCATCTGGAAATATTGAGTGTATCCATTTGTATTCTAAGTGCATGTCCCTCTCCAGTGTCAATGGTAAGGATTCAGGCTCCTTGATTACTGGACCAGTGTGGGGATGACATATAGTGGTGCCCATCACATATTGATAGCAGTGGTGGGTATCATACCAGACATTACATAATTAGTGGTAGGTGTTTTTTTTTTCTTTTCCTATGCTTAGTTTATTTATTTAATGATATATGTACCCATAAATAGGTTTGACTTTATGAGGAACATCAGTAAATTGATAAGAATCAAGGCTAAATCTGAGGACCAAAATCATACTGCAATGCCTAAATCATAGCAGTTGAGAAGTATGCAGTGAGTGTATTTTGTAAGTTGTTCCTCTTCTTTGCTCAACAAATCTGATATAAAAAAATAATTCTGCCTCTCCCCCTTTTGTGTTCTGTTATACCTGTTCCTGCTGTACTGGAAATGTGTAGTAACTTCTTTATGAATTATTCTTTTCCCTGTTTAATTTATATACTCGCTTTATGTTTTTGTTTTATATGCACCACTACTTATAAATTTTATTTTTAAAATACTAATTTCAAAGTTTATTCTATAAACTGTTTTCTGTTTGATTATGTTTTATATAAGGTGAACACGTTTTGCCTTATTGTTTCTGCCTTTGGCCCAAATCATAACTGAAAGGATCTTTGGATCAGTCCGCCCTCACAATTTACAAAGGAAGAAATAAATAAAAAAAAAAAATAATTAAGTCAGATAACTTAAAATGGACGCACAATATTCAAAGAGATGAAAGAAAGAAAGCAATAGGGGTCAGGGGGTGGAGATCTTCAAATTCCTAATAAGATAACTTTTCTGCAGCAAATGAGAAAAGGGCTTGCCATTTGTTATTTGAATGAACAGCTGAGGAGACAATATTTGGATTGCATTGTAAAGTTCTATAAATCCATCTTTCCTATATCAAAGCACATAAAGATGGGCGAATTAAAAACTTAATAAGTATAACCAGGAAGAAGGAAAGGAATAGAGGTGATGTGGCAAAAGCATATAAGGGCCTCAAGGGATGCATAGAGATGAAGACCACAGCATCTTTCAGGTGAAGTAAAACACAAGAACAAGAGGCCAAAGTAGATGCTACAGGTTAGGTAGCTCAGTGATGGTGTGAGGCAGTATGATTTCATGCAGTCGAACATGAAAGCAATGGCTACCCAGGGAAGAACAGTAATAGTAATGAAGGAGGGACAATGATAAGCAGAAGGGCATATGGGAGAATACTAAACGGGCAAATCAGACAAATGGACAAGAACAAGGACTTATTACAGAAAGGCTAGCCCAAAGACATTTTTAGGTTGGTAGACACAAGGGTCGATTATTAATGAGGTAATAGGAATTATTTGATACACACTGTTTTCCAATTACTAAATAAAGAGAAAAACTAAAACACTAACAAAATTATTTTTGAAGAAAAGAGTAAGGTGGAGGTACATGGACAGACTTAGATGGCTCAGGAAATGAAACTGTAATAGTGAATGCTGATATAGAGGTGTCAGCACTGCTGGGCTTACTAAAAGCAGAAGTAATTCAGCCAAAAAGAATGAATGAGGAAAGACGAGCCTGAATCAGTCAGTTACAAGTACACAGGCAGACAGAGAGATAACAGTAGCCATGTAATGTATGGAAACAAAAGTAAGAAAAGGAGAGAAGGCAGGACAGCTGAGATGAAACAGAGAAGACAAGATGGAAAAGAATGCAATGAATATAATTAGAGAAGAACAGGTCACAAAGGAAAACAGAGAAGACGATGTAGGTAGATGAGATCCAGAAGATAGGAAATATACTTCTAATTTAATGTGCATATGTATGCAGTCATGGGAAATATTTTCCATTAACATGTTGTTAAATGTTTGCAGGACAGTAGTGAAGTATTCCTCCACTCCTACAAGTGATCTGCAACTCCAAATTCTAATTAAACTGCACACAGTATAGTTTTTGCCTCTCACACTGTTAAAAAATAACCATTCAGAATGTATGAAGCACCACTAGGATTTAGTAATTATTATGGATAATATTTAACTGACACAAGGTCCCCAGTGTTTTATAAAGGTAAGCACTGTTAATGTAAAAACTCTACAGTCTCAGGGGACTTCAGTTTCACAGACCAGCAAAGTTATTGTTCCTGCTCTCTGTGCCTTGTATTGGGAATGAATCCTGGATTTTTGAAGCTACTCGAGGTAGATAGGAATATGGCTTTCATATAATAGCTTCTTCACCTGTAAATAGGGGTATCTGAATTGCAAGATAAAAACATGTGTGACTAAAACCAGTGAAAGGCAATGTTACAAAAGGATAATGCATGAAGAGAATCAGCTAGTTTCTGGAAGAAAAACAAATCTCAAATGGCTACAGGTACACTGAGGTGCCAAAACTGCAGCAATAAGAATAGAATGACCAGACCTTGTCCCCATGATCGGTAACACACCAAGTTTTAGTTTCAAGAACAACGTGTCACTGAAGCAACATCTTTGTAATAAAGAACATCAACCCGACAGAAAAAACCTCTCCAACAAACAAGGCACTTTTCTATGCAGGAATTGTGCAGCCTGTCAGTACATTTATACTAAAAATGAGTATATTCATCCAATGAAACATTTTAGGTTATATACTAAGAAATACTATGATTGTAAGAGTACAGATGTTATTTATTTTAGTTTTTGTCAAGCATGTCATGCCTATTACGTAGGAAAAACAAACAGAATTTTCAAAGATAGAATATTAGAACATGCAAGGGATATACGGAAATTTGAAACAGTCTAATGCCCTAGCAAATCATATTTTAAATACAAACAGTACTCACTGCTTCAAATTTTTGGTTTTACAACAAGTATTAAGGACAAATAGAGGTGGGGACATAGAAAACTATACGGAAGAGCTAGAACAGAAATGGATTATCAAGCTGAATGCAAATAGATATCCGGGCTTAAATGGCTGTACTTCACTAGTCCTTTGCCTTAAAGCAAGACATCTTAAACATTAATTTCTAGGTTTTAATGTGTACTATGGTTCATCAAGCTCTTGCATTTACTTATATATATATATATATATATATATATATATATATATATATATATATTTAAGATTTTATATAGGACATATTTTTATATTATATACATTTTTTATACTTTTACATATATTATGGTCAACAATGATGGTTTTCATGGAGAGACATGTATTTTAAGGTTGGTTTTAAATACACAGTTTGCATAAGCTTGTACTAATAGTGTCTAATTGTTAAATTATTTTGACTGTATTGTTTTAAATGGTTGAAACCGCACTGATTGCTTAAGTATTTAACCAAGCATGGTCTGCATTAACATTGTCTGATGAAGCAACATTGAGTTGTGAAAGCGCTCACCTACTGTTCTTTTTCTAAATAAAGTTACTGTGGATAGTTTTCAGTGTGTAACTTTGGTGCCTCATTCTAGTTTCTGGAAGAAGTCTAGATGGCCCTTGACATATGGGTGCTCCTCCTTTTTTATACTCTTTTTGCTCCCATTCCTGTAGACTGCCATGCTGCACCCAATCAAAACCAACCTCACTCAATCCCTGGTGGTAGGGATCACCTCTATATTCACCAGGGTAAGGCTTTCAGGAAAGCCATCATTCAGTTAGCCATGAGGGTTGCCTGCATCCTTTCCACAATCCCAGCATCTCAGCAAGGAAGACATTTGCATAAGTTTCTGAAACCACCCCCCCCCTCAGATGTCCGATGTATGACCTGCATCATGACAAGAGCCCATAATGCCTTCCCTCGCACAGGTGCTTGCTCTTGTGTATTTGTGTAATAAAGACTACTAGTGACAGGTGGCTTGGTAGACCATACATACATGTGGCCAGGTAATGGAATTCCCCTTCATCCAAAGGTCTGCTACAACCCATGGCAAACTCCATTCACTACCCCTAGCTATGTCAAATGCCCAAGTAGTCGAGTATCAGGTACCTGTGCTGTGGTCAGGGCTTTAATTCTTTTACTCCACTGGGCTGACTTTTGGTAATTTTGGTATGCTTTGTGCATTCATAACTTCAGAGGAAACTCAACATGAACATACCTTACTACAGTTCAAGACAACATTTTTTTGTGAAAGTGTTTATTAGAAATTTAACACAATAAGACAAATATCAACTTTATCCTTCTAAACAGAATTTCATACCAGAGATATCTGTATACTTAGTGTGTGAATCATACAAAGGCAATTAAGAAGACTGTTATTTCTAGGTATATCGGAAGAAGTAAATGTACCTAGTGAGGTTTATCCATTTAGCAAAACATTTATATAAAGACTTTACACTGACTGGGGCCATTTGATTTTTGGTAGCAGGGTTTATGGCATGTTTACATTTATGCAAAATATGTGAACTGGAAACAGGTGCTTATGAGGTCCTAGTGGATGCCTGTGTCACAAGATACAGCAGAGAGATCAAACCACTGAACAAAAGAAGCTTATCTTATCATGAACACCTAGCATGAGCAGTATTACCATCATCTCATGAATATATAAGACACATTTTGCCAACTTTCATCAGCAAAAAAAATTCATTGGGTACTTTATGTCTTTGAATTAGCACTCAAAATTCTTGCATACATAATCAAAGATAGCTAGCACAGAGAAAGTTCCACAGAATGGCACACATTACTATGTAGAAAGAAATATGGTGATTCTTCAAAGAAATGATACTATACTGATAACAAGATTAGGGACTTGGGATAAATGCAGCCATATTCAAATAAAGGAATTATTAATCCAGCATCTCTATTGTCAGATGAATAGTTAATCAACAGTACAGACTCTTATGTGATAATAACTTGTCGTGTTTATGTACTGAAATACTGTTTCATGTTATAACAGCAGAGCAGTAGTTTACTCAAATTAATCTCATTTCTGATTGTAAAGGCATACTTTTTATCTTGCAGCCTATGAGTATGCAACAATATTGGTGTTGCTACAGTTGTAATGTTACATGACTAATGGTGAAATAGTATACAGTGCATCCATACTTTCCATCATTATACACAATACTTATAAACAATAACGTCACTCTCTGTCTCTCTCTCTCTCTCTCTCTCTCTCTCTCAGCCAAACTGCTTCATGTAACCTACAACTACCTCTGGTACATACTTCTTGTCAGAATAGTTTCTTACCAACTGACTTGACAGTCTTTCTACGACCATGACAGAAATACCATTAATCAGTAGCTATTGCACATCCACAGAGTTTCCTGCCAAAAAGGCTATACATGCAGGATCTGTCCACATGATTTGCAGACTAATTAATGGTATTCTGTTTGATCTCATTATCACATTGGCATTTTGTGACTGCAGCTCTAAGTCTGTTGTAACCCTTCACAAGAATATCTTCTAAGTATCTTGCAGAAGCTTTACTATCCTATCAGATGCAGCAGAATGCCAGTTATTCTGTCCCACAACTATCTACTGGCCTGAGAAAAGTTTATTCCACCCATGAAAAATCCATGCAAAAATTTATTACAACAGATGATATGCTGGGACAATTGGTGCATTTCTAGGAACAGTTGTAAACAACTGACTACAACCAAAGTGAATTTCATTACATATAAGTAGGTTGCTTTATTGGGTTACTCTCACTATTTCTACCAAAATAAAAATTTGTGTGTGGTCACATTTTACGTGCGTTAGAAGTAAAACATCTGTAAGTAAGAGCAAAGGAAAACAAACAGTATTATAAATGAAGGAGTGGAACAGTTGGGCTATAGTAAGTAGAATGATTTATTTAAATGCAATTTGTGACATCCCCTCTCTGAACTTGTAATCAAGGAGTCTGAATCCTGGAGAGGGACATTCACTTGGAACAAAAATAGATACACACAGTATTTTCAGATACAGCTCTCTGCATCAATCAAAATTTCCCATAAGAGCACACAGGCAACACACTCTGTCTGGGATTGGGATCTCTCTCTCTCTCTCTCTCTCTCTCTCTCTCCCTCCAGGTCACCAGTAAGGCTCTCCACTGGCAAAGCTATAGAGCTGAGTCCTCAGTTGAGTATCCAAGTCAAGTTCTCCACCACCATCTCTGTGAAACCAGTGTGTTATTGTCCCTTTTCCAAGCAGCTGACACAGACACTCTTCAAGATTTGATTTTCACATACACACACACACACACACACACACACACACACACACACACACACACACACACACCTGGGAAAGGCTGGCACAGATTTACTAACTATGGCTTCTTCTACCCAGACTATAATGTACTTACTGCCACCAGACACTCCAAAGTCAGATACTCTAAGGCTCTTACAAGGGTACCCAATTATGCTGAGTGAAATTCATATTAATACAAATGGTAGTGTTTTGACCAATGCAGTAAGACTTTCAGGAGTAGACACACAGAGTCATAGATATAAATAATCTCAAAGGTTAAAATATTCTATAAAGGACCAGCTACAATGTAAAGTTTAAATATATGTAATAAATAATAAAAGAACATGAAAATATGGAATATCTATTTACAATCAACACCAGTGTTTCAATCACAGGAATTATTAAAATAACACAGATGAATAGATTTGCACAGATACAAAAAAAACAATACTTAACTAATCTCACCATATTTTCCTGACTGATCTAAAGAATTACTATTCTCTGGTTCACTTGCTAGAGCAAGGCAAGATGAAGTGGATATGAGATCCGTCTATGTCAAGTTCCAAGAAACAGACTTCCCTGAGACTTCCATCTCATCTATTACTAAAAACAAACATCATTTCAGTGATGGATTACAAAATGATGTCACATACATCTGGTCATCTGACTTCTGGTGCCCATGCTACCTCCTTGGCT
Source organism: Protopterus annectens (assembly GCF_019279795.1). Taxonomy (NCBI): domain Eukaryota; kingdom Metazoa; phylum Chordata; order Ceratodontiformes; family Protopteridae; genus Protopterus; species Protopterus annectens. The sequence goes on from NC_056735.1 coordinate 710,447,663, forward strand.
AGAAGCTGCCAGGATTAAACACATAGGGATCGATAATACACATACCTAGAACTTTGCCAAGATCTGTTGCAGCTTCTGGAAGTCATAAAACAATTTCAAACATCTACCCTTAAAGAGTAACCATTAGTTCACTGCTAAAGACAATACAGAAGGCTTCCTAGTACTTGTTTTCACAGACATTTCATTTCTGGCTGGAATCAGAACTGTAGGATACAATATTTATAGTCTAAAATAAGTAATTTAATTTCTCAATATTTTTCAAAGTTAGCTGGACTGAGATTAACCTTTTCTCTTCCAGTATGCTCTGTTAAAACATATACATTTAATCAGTTACAATACAGTCAGGACCCACTGTTTGGTGCACTTTTAATACAAGCAATTTTACAAATACAATTTTGAACACAAGTATCTGTACAAATCAGTTTCATATACAAATTACATACTTTTTTTTTTTTACAAAATTCCAACTAGCTGTGCTGGCATATGTTGCATATCCATTGCTCTACTTCTCCTGGCATAGCTGGTGATACCTCACTTTGTCACATAATTAATATTTCATTGTAATTACAATTGACATACAACTGTTTGAAATGTATAATATACACAATATGATCTGCAAAATATTATAGACAATATGATACATAAATATAAAAGTTAGTATTAATATAGATTAAATACAATGTGACATAATATGATATACAACAAGATAAATAATTTACAGAGGTTAAAGTGAAAATGTAAAATGCTAATAAAAAATTTTCTATTCATAAGTGTTCTTTTGTACAGAATTTAATTCAGAATTTCAAAATGATACTAGTGGTTTATGATAACTAATATATGACACATACATTATCAATTGTAAGTCATCTAAGTATCTAGCAAATACTTTCTCAATCATAGTCTCAGATTTTGTGGTTGATACTGCTGGATTGTTGTTCATTTTCAAATTGAATTCTGAATGTAAAAATTCAATCAGTC